>NC_090937.1:1577882351-1578185382 GCF_040938575.1 Ambystoma mexicanum
TCTCCAGAATCAACTACATTCTGGTGGACGAAACCCTACACGGATACACACATCACCTGCAGGTAGAACCGGTCCCGTGGTTCTGGTGGACGAAACCCTACACGGACACACATATCGCCTGCAGGTAGAACCGGTCCCGTGGTCAGATCACGACTTGATGCGGGTCACCATGTTAGGGGGCTGGGGATGCCAAGAGAAGGGGAGGTGGAAGTGTAAAGATACTCTCCTAAAAAATACGATGATAGGCCGAACGGTCCTAGAAAACATAGTGGAATACTTTGACCTAAACAATAATGGGGAGGTTAGCACGCATACCCCGTGGGACGCATTTAAAGCCACCATACAAGGAATCCTAATAAAAATAGAGGCCCAGAAAAAAAGGGAGACTGACAGCCAGGAAAACACTTTATGAGAGAAAATAGCACAGGTTCATCCGGGAAGGGCACCGAAGGGGTCTGTCAACCAGGAGCAGGCTGCCGCCCTGGATCAATATAAAACCCAACTTAAGGAGCTACTACTGGGTAAAACTGAAAGGAGTCTCCAGTTTCTTAAACAAAAGTATTATGAAAAGGGGGAACCAGCGGACAGCATTTTAGCATGGAAACTGAGAGAAGTCCAGAAGAGTAGGACGGTCAAAGCCATGAAAAATGAGGAGGGAGCTTTATGTTATGACACCCCGAGTATTGGGGGAGCTTTTCAGCGCTACTATGAACGGCTGTACAAGTCAGAGTTTAACGGGGAGAAATCTCTAATCGAAGACTTCTTGGCTAAAATAACTATACTAGGTCTAGACCATGACAGGGCAGAAAGCTTAGAAGCTCCGGTAACAGAGGAAGAGATGATTGACGCGACAAAAAGAATATGAAGGGCGGGACGGCACCAGGTGAGGACGGATTCTCTTTAAAATTCTATAAACTGTATCGATCCACCCTCACCCGGACCTGGCGAGGGTCTTGAGTGCAGTCCTCGAGGAGACATTCTACCCGAGATGATGAGGGGGCCCCAATAGTAGTGCTTCTGAAGGAAGGCAAAACCCGACTGAGTGCTCAGCATACAGGTCAATCTCCCTACTGAACATAGATGTCAAGATCCTGGCGAAGGTCCTGGGTAAATGGATGGAGGCAATAATGCTCTCCCTGGTTCATGGCGACCAGGTGGGCTTTATAAGAGGGAGTCAGGGGGAGGATAACATCCAGAAGACTAACAACTTGATATCAGGATACAAGCTTACACACCTCCACGGTCATGGAAGACATTATGGATGACATACATCTTCATAGATTATGCGAGGAAGTGGTACACGACCTAGACACACCGATAACGGTGGAAGAAATGTTAAAAACTATAAGAACGCTACCCTCTGGGAAAAACCCAGGTTCAGATGGCCTACCGGGTGAGTTCTATAAGGAATTTGCCACAGAACTGGCATTCTTTTGCTTAGCCTAAGAGAGTCAATAATGATAACCTTGCTGAAGCTCAACAAGCTCAACAAGCGACCGCAGGACTGTACCTCATATAGACCCTTGTATATGCTCAATGAAGATAGCAAACTCCTAGAGGCAGTTTTAGCGAACAGACTACAAAGGGTAATACACACACTGGTGCACCCCGACCAAACGGGATATGTACCGGGCATGAACTTGTCCTGGAACCTGAGGCAATTGTACCATATTATGTATAGCATGGCCACTTGGGACACACTATGTGCCATAGCAGCCTTAGATGCTATAAAAGCCTTTGATTCCATCAAATGGGACTGGCTGCACGCCACCTTGCGCAGGCTCTGCTTCGGCCAGTATTATTTACAATGGGTGGAAATAATATACAAAGACCTGGTGGAAAGGGTCAGGATGAGCAGGCACTTCTTGAAGTCCTGGGTGTTGGAAAAGGGTACCAGACAGGGCTGTCCAGTTTCCCCCATGCAATATATCCTGGCGATGGAACCGGTGGCAGCATATTTGCAAGGGGAACACATGACGGCGAGTATACCGGTTATAGGGACGTATCACCTGATCTCTATGTACGCGGATGACACCCTCATATAGGTGCAAAATCCGGAAGACAGCATAGAACTTCTAATTGAAGCACTAGCGTGCTTCTCGCAGATTTTGGGCATTACAGTGAGTATGGACAAATCATCCCTGTTCCCACTAGCTGCGCTAGCGAGAACACAACCCAGCAAGGAGTCGACATATATCATGACACGCCGAAGGAGCACAAAAGGAACATGCAAAAAGCCTTGGAGGGCGTCGAGAACTCAATGGCATTCTGGACTAAGCTGCCCCTCTCGGTGATGGGCAGAGTGGCACTGTTAATGATGGTTGCCCTTCCTCGCCTCCTGCACTACTTTGTTAATGTCCCATACAATATACCCAAAACCTTCTTTAGGAGGTTAGACACATTGTGCAGAGCATTTTTGTGGCAACATGGGAGATGCAGGATTCCATTGGCTTTATTCCAAATACTCTAGGAAGAAGGGGGCATCAGGGTACACCATTTCCAGCAGTATTACTTGGCTGGGCAATTGCAATTTTTGGTAGGAGCCACGTATCCTTCTGAAGGAGGTATTGTGGAATAAGTGGCCAAGCGCAGGGAGCCATCTGTATTTGGTGACACTGGGCATACAGGTGTGGGATAGAGCAATGGCATTACTCAGGATGAAAGACCCATTTTCAGCGCACATTCCCCCTACTTCGCTATTACCAGAGGCAACCCAGGTGTGCCGCGGTATCCGTGCACACTGGGAACCAAAGGGGGTAGCCATGATTGGGGACTAACTCACAGGTGCGGTCTTTACAATGTTCCAGAAGATAGTGGATAACACAGGCTTACATCATGGTCAATTTCTGCTACACCGCACAATGAAGAATGCAATCACACACAGATGGCCTACGCATGAGGAACTGCTTGAAACACACTCTGTAATAGACACCCTGTACGACATTGCGGAAGGTCCACAGACTCTCGAGATTATATACAGTGCTCCTTACGAGTAGACCTTTACCCGAGCTGACCATACAAGCCAGGTGGGAGGAAGACATGGGGGCTCCATTACAGATACACAATGGGTGCACATATTGAGAAAACACAAGAAGGTATCTAGGAACGCGAGATTACAGTTGATCAATTGTATGTAATGCACCGAGCGTACCTGACGCCTCTTAGAATATCAAAGTTTCCAGGAGCAGTCGCACGTGGTTGCCCTAGATGGCGGCATACTGCACATGTTCTGGTCCTGCCCCGTAATAAGACGATAGTGTGAGAGTATTGCAGATGGAATGAAGAGTGGACACCTGAATATACACCCACTATTATCAGCAGCATGCTTATTGGGTCGATTCACACGCCCTGAACATTCACGCTCGGCCTCTAAAACGAAGGACTTGGCGTTTGTGTTCGCTAAACGCAGGATAGCAATGACGTGGAAGTCCCAGCACGGTCCGCTTATAGCATATTGGTGGCAGGACCTCAAAAAATGGGCACTGGCAGAGACAACGACATAGTGTCGTACAGCACATGGAAGCCTTTCAGACTCCAATGCCGACATGGTGGCATGGAACTCGATTACCCAGTCATGGTTCACGCCAGCGTGAACCATAGGCTGGGCAAGTATCCCTTGAAGTCACACAAACTGACTTAATTTAGCATTCTATGGGAGTAGTGAACTGAATGAACAAGTTACTTTCTTACCTGGTAACGTTCTTTCGATGGGATGGTCCGACGACGTATTCCATATCTATGACATGTAATCACCACAGCTGTGCTGCTTCGGAAACTTTGTTCGGCGTCTGCATCCTGCGTCGATGACGTCAACGCGCCGTCGTCGAGGACCTCCTCCGACGTCATCCGATGTGATAAGTAGGACGCACGACGCCCGTAGCCTCAGTTGTAGTTTTTTCCCCCAGAACGTGTGACAGTCAACTGCCAGTCAGACACAAAGCCTTGCGGAACGTAAGCTGCAATCGCAAAAGAAATTCTGCAGCGGGGAAGGTAGGGCGGGAGCGATATGGAATACGTTGTCGGACCATCCCATCGAAAGAACGTTACCAGGTAAGAAAGTAACTTGTTCTTCGAGGGGATTGGGTTCTCCGACGTATTCCATATCTATGACAGACTCCCAAAGCAGTACCAGAGCAAGGAGGAGGGAAAGAATTTAGAATCAAAATTTAGATTAGCCAATCAAATAGCAGAGCAAAGGACCGCCTTGCCAAAGGCCAGATCCTGTCCTCGGATGGAATCGAGGGAATAGTGGTGTACACATGTATGTACTGAAGCCCAGGTGGCTGCATCACAGATGTTGCGAATAGGAACACCCCTCTGCAGGGCAGTAGATGCAGCCATACCCCTGGTAGAATGGGCCCGCAAGCCAGCCGGTGGGGTCCTTACCCGCCAAGCGGTAACACTCCAAGATGGCCAAAATAATCCAGCGACACAAAGTCTGTTTCGTCACAGCTTGCCCAAAACGCTTTCCAGCGTAACCAATAAAGAGTTGATCGTCCACTCTGACCCGGGACATGCGTGAAACATAAAAGCTTAAAGCTCTCCTGGGATCAAGCCTATGGAGCCTCTCCTCTTCCTTACCAGGATGCGGAGGAGGATAGAATGCCGGAAGAACAACATTCTGGGCCAAATGAAATTCCGTCACTACCTTCGGAAGAAAAGAAGGACAAACTCTAAGGACAACCCTGTCCTTGTGAAATACAGTGAAGGGTGGCTTAACTGAAAGTGTCTGTAACTCACTCACTCTGCGAGCGGAAGTAACCGCAACTAAAAACACAGTTTTCAGAGTTAACAGCCTCAAAGGGCAAGAATGTAAAGGCTCAAACGGAGCACCCATAAGAAACTTAAGAACAAGGTTTAAATCCCAACCGGGCACCAGGAAAGGTGACAGAGGGAACACATTAGTGAGCCCTTTCAGAAATTGTGAAATCAAAGGGATTTTAAAGTAAGAACACTCTTCAGACGAGCGCTTAAAGATGGACAGCGCCACCAGGTAACCTTTAACGGTACCCACTTGCAAGCCCCTGTGGGCCAAAGAAAGTAAAAAGGACAGAACCATGGGGATGTCACATGTAAAAGGATCCACATTCTGAACTCTGCACTAGTCGCAGAACTTACGCCAACGGTACAGAGACTTTGTTGCTGGCCTTTGGGCCGAAAGCAACACCTCCATCACGTCCTCAGGGAGGTCCCAATCCTTATACCTCAACCTTTCAGAATCCAAGCGTGAAGGTTGAGGGATCTGACCTCTGGATGGAGAACCTGACCCCCCTCCCGTGAGAGCAGATCGTCTCGGTAGGGAAGACGACGTGGAGGGCAGATGGACAAGTCGAGAAGGTCCGGGTACCACGTCCTCCGAGCCCATGCCGGGGCAATGAGGATCATCCGGGAACCGAACTTCCGTAACCTCCGCAGCACTTGCGGGATGACGGGGACCGGAGGAAACGCATACAGCAGTGGGAATGGCCACTCCACCACGAACGCGTCTCCTAAGGCTCCTTTTGGAGGAAATTCCCGCGAGCAAAAC
The DNA here is from genome assembly GCF_040938575.1 of Ambystoma mexicanum. Taxonomy (NCBI): domain Eukaryota; kingdom Metazoa; phylum Chordata; class Amphibia; order Caudata; family Ambystomatidae; genus Ambystoma; species Ambystoma mexicanum. The sequence goes on from NC_090937.1 coordinate 1,577,887,879, forward strand.
CTTTCGCACTTCCGGTTGACACTGGAGGCGAAGAGATCCACTTGAGGGGTCCCCCAAAGGGCGAAGATCTCCAGGAGAATCTCCTGAGCCAACTCCCACTCGTGAGAGATCGCGCTCTGCCTGCTCAGAGCGTCCGCCGTCACGTTTTCGTCTCCGGCCAGATGAACTGCCGAGATCGAAACTTCCTGCTGGATGGCCCAGAACTCGAGCTGCATCGCCTCCCTGCACAGAGGAAGTGACCCTGCCCCCCCCCTTTTTGTTGAGGTAGTGCATGGCCACTGTGTTGTCCGTCAGGATCAGGACACTCTTTCCTCGCACAGTCGGCAGAAAAGCTTTCAGGGCTAGTCTGACGGCCCTCAGCTCCAACAGATTGATATGGAGTCTGGACTCCGACGGAGACCAACGACCGCTGACTGTCAGCCCGTTGGCATGAGCTCCCCATCCCGTGAGGGATGCATCCGTCACGATCGTCACCTCCGGCCAGGGAAGCCAAAATGGAGCCCCCTTCATCAAGTTGCCTTCGACGGCCCACCACAGAAGGTCCCGGGCGACCGAGGGCGGCACCTGAACCGGGTCCGACATCCTGCCGGAGGACTGCGACCATTGCGTCTTGAGTGCCCACTGCAAAGATCTCATCCGCAGGCGAGCCTCTGGCACCAGAAGAATGCAGGATGCCATGAGGCCGAGCAACCTCAAGAACTCGAACGCTGGGAGCGTCTGGGCATGCTGAAACTTGTGCACCATCTGCTGAATGTGAAGAGCCCTCACCTGGGGAGGAAAACACTTCCCCAGGGAAGTGTCGAGCACTGCTTCGATGTACTGGAGCCGCTGTGTTGGCGTAAAATGGGACTTCTTTAAATTGAGGGAGAAGCCCAGCCTGTGAAGGGAGTGGCAGGTGACGGACAGATGATCCAGGACTTGCTCGGGAGAGCTCCCCCTGATCAACCAATCGTCCAGGTAGGGGTAGACGTGAATCCCCCCTTGCCTGAGATGCGCTGCCACCACCACCATGAGCTTGGTGAAAACCCTCGGGGCGGAGGTCAATCCGAACGGCAGGACCCGAAACTGAAAGTGCGAGTCGCCAACCGCGAACCTCAGGTACTTCTTGTGCTTGGGATGGATCGGCACATGGAAGTAAGCATCCTTGAGGTCGAGTGACACCAACCAGTCCTGAAGCTGAAGGGCCTGGAGGACTTGAGAGAGAGTAACCATCTTGAACTTATCCTTCCTGAGGAGTTTGTTCAAACCGCGCAAGTCCATGATGGGTCTCAATCCCCCGTCTTTCTTCGAAATCAAAAAATAAGGGGAATACCATCCCTTGTTCCTCTCCGCTACAGGCACCAGTTCTATGGCGCCTTTCTCCAGCAGGGCTTGAATTTCCAGCGCAAGGAGTGGATCCGGACTCTGCAAAGAGAGGTTCCCCGGTGGATTGTCGCGAGGCCTGTGCCGAAAGGGAAGACAGTAGCCGTGGGTTATGATCTCTAGAACCCACACATCTGAAGTAATGGCTTGCCACTCTACTAGATGCTGCGCCAGCCTTCCCCCAACCGGCGAACCATGGGACATGGCCTCATGACTGAGTGGAAGCGGCTGCGGCGTTAACTTCAGGGCAAAGAGGCAACTGCCCGAGTGGCCTTGGCACCACGGGTACCCTGTCGTCCACCTCTGGTACCCCTGCGTTGGCCTCTTTGACTGCCAGCTCCTCTCGCTTTACTGAAGAACGAGTAATAGCGAAAGGAACCACCCCTCCACTGCTGTCCCCTAGGACGAAAAAGCGGAGGTTGGCGAACTGCATCGCCCAACGACTTCGCTGCAGCTTTTGAGGTCTGCAACCTCTCAAGGCTCTCGTCAGCCTTGCTGCCAAAAAGGTGTTCACCGTCAAAGGGCATGTTGAGGAGCCGGGACTGCACATCAGGAGCAAACCCCGACTTCCGCAACCACGCAAACCTGCGTATCACGGTGCTCGCCGCCATGGATTTAAACCACACCCGGTGGATGAATCTTGCTTTGCGTTATTCTGCAACCTCTGCAGCAGAACGCTCATCGTGTCTTCTGCATCCGGTCCTGGGCCTAAGGAAAAAGGCTTACCATCCTGAATCCAGTCTTCAGCAACACCTATAAAGACAAGAAAGAACAGGTTAGCATTCCGGCATCTGAAAGGCAAAGGCTTACCATCCTGAATCCAGTCTTCAGCAACACCTATAAAGACAAGAAAGAACAGGTTAGCATTCCGGCATCTGAAAGGCAAAGGCTTACCTACTCTTCGTGCGCTCCGGAGGTCTTCGGCGCTGCATCCCGCATCTGAAAGACAAAACAAGGTGCGTTTAAAGACATTGGGGAACTTTAATACTCACGTGCCATTACTCCTTTCCACATCTAATCCAGTGGGTATTCCGGCACCCTGCAGCCGCTCCGAACTCGTACCTGCAAAATAAAAAGACAGTTAGAGCGCATAGTGAAGCAGGCAACAAGCGCTTACTTACGTGCTTCCAGGCGCTTCTATTCATCACACGGGCTCCATCTTCAACTCACTTCAGCACGTCATCCGCCATCGCCGGAACCCTGCAAAACAAGAGACATCATTACTAAAGACTTTAAAGACATTTGAATGACTCGAAACTTACCGTTCGTGCAGTAAACGACGGACAGCAGTCCTCTGAAGTCAAGAGGCCTGCGCTACCTATCCAGTGAAGAAACTGGTTACAGCACCCTGCCCTGAGGCAGATGGAGAGCTCGGCATTCACTTACCTAAGGTGAGAGCGTTAACCTTTGGGGGTCTACAGGAGAGGAGAAGAGGAAAGAGATAGGGACACCCCAATAACCCCAGTTCATTAACCCCATATTTTCTATCTGCAGACATCTTACTCTACACGTCAGGCATACAGTGCACAGAGGTCCAGCCCAAAGAGCCAACCGGGTGCTACACATCACCTTTGAAGATACGGTAGTCGCCCAGTCAAGACCGGCGCCTCTGCGAGAATCAGGTGAGCGTTACAGAACGCAAAGCCTACCGCAAATCTCTCGCCCAGGCGCTATGGAAACTTCGGATACTGACCCCCTAGCCCGGTTACTTGGGGAACTAAGGGCAGTAGTGCATGCAGCTCGTCAGGAAACGAATGCTCTAAGAAGGGAACTAATTATTTCCAAGGAGAGAACAGACAATCTTGCTAGACAAGTGCTACAGTCACAAGCCGGACAGACCCCGTTACCCGCATCAGGGGCAAATCTTCCTTCAACATCCTCTATGAATCCAGTGCAGATCAACCTACCTGGGAATGTACCTCTGGCTCCGCCCGAACGATTTTCTGGTGACCCAAAGAGGTTTGCAGTATTTATCAATCAGTGCCGGTTGCACTTCTTATGCCGGCCAGCAGCCTTTCCAACTGATCAAGCAAAAGTAGCTTTTGTACTTTCGTACCTTAGTGGCAATGCGGCAGACTGGTCGATCCCTCTAGTTAATCAAGATGATCCGGTTCTCCATGATTTTCAAGCCTTTCAGCTTAGTATGAAAAAACTGTTCGCAAGACATTCACAGGGGCAGGCCTTGGACAATGAGCTTCTTTCGTTGCGACAGGGTAATCAAGACCTTTTGGCTTATATTGCATCTTTCAATAGACTAATAGTGGAAACTCAATGGCCTGAGGACAAAAGGATTACGCTGTTTTATAGAGGTCTACGTGGAGAGCTCAAAGACGTTTTAGCCCAAGTAGTGAATCCCCCACAAGACTGTTCGGATTATATAGACTTGGTCGTTCAAATAGATCACAGGCTGCAGAACAGGAAGGCCGATCGTTCCAAGTTTGATGCTCGAGTATTTTCCAAACCGCCAACTCCTTCCAAAGGAGTAGACTCCGGGGAACCCATGCAAATAGGGGGTCTGAAAGGTCCTCTAACACAAAGGGAGCGGGAAAGGAGGAAACAGTTGCAATTATGCCTATATTGCGGAAACTCAGGGCACTTTCTTCGAGACTGTCCGGTGAAACCTGCCAAGAAGGCAGTAGGAGCTGCAGTTACCAAAGTTACAAACTCTGAGCAGGGAAACGACATCGCCCGACAAGAATAGAGGTCCTCTTGCCAAGCGTGAAAACCAGTTCCGTGACCTCGCATTTCGTGATACCTATGGTCCTCATTAGCCCTGATAATCCGGATCGATTACATGCAATTGAAGCTTACGTCGACAGCGGTGCCATCGGCAATTATGTGGATCATGAAATGGTTTTGAGGATGAATCTAACTCTTTGGCCCAAGGCTGTAAAGGACGTCATTACTACGGTGGATGGTACGGAGATAGCCTCCGGGCCAGTAACGCATACCACTCAAGAGGTGACGCTAGTAAGTCAAGATGGACACCATGAGAAGATCGTGTTCGATGTGATCAAGGCCCCTCAGTTTCAGATTATTCTAGGAATACCTTGGTTAGAGAAACACAATCCTCTGATCGATTGGCGAGCAAGAACGGTCCAGTTTCCAGAATGTGTCTCTACTTGTCACCCTCCACCTGGTGTTGCACTGGCCGCAATTTCTTCAGAGACTCCCCAGTTACCTCCCGAATACCTAGAATACCAAGATGTTTTCCGGAAGGATCAGGCTAACTCTCTACCTCCTCATAGGTCTTATGACTGCCAGATAGACCTGATACCTGGATCTACTCCTCCTTGTAGTAGAATTTATGCCCTCACCGAGCCTGAGAACCTTCACCTTCGACAATACCTGGATCAATACCTGGCAAATGGGTTTATTCGTCCTTCCAAGTCCCCTGCTTCTTCAGCTTTGTTCTTCGTTCCAAAAAAGGAAGGAGACCTTAGAACTTGTATCGATTATCGCTCCCTGAACCAGATCACCGTTAAGAATAGATATCCATTACCTTTGATCCCTGAACTCCTGGACCAAGTCAGAAAAGCATGCATATATACAAAGCTGGATCTTAGAGGAGCTTACCACTTGGTACGAGTAAAAGAGGGCGATGAATGGAAGACGGCCTTCCGCACCAAGTATGGGCTATTTGAATATCAGGTCATGCCCTTCGGACTTTGCAATGCCCCGGCCGCCTTTCAATATTTTATGAACGATGTCCTCAGAGAGCTCATAGATGTATGTGTTGTTGTTTACATTGACGACATCCTCGTTTATTCTTCATCGGAATCTGAACATCGGAAACACGTGAAAATGGTCCTCGAAAGATTGCGTCAACACAAACTTTTCGCTAAGTTGGAAAAATGTGTTTTCAACGTGACTGAAGTTGAATTCTTGGGATTCATATTATCACCTGGCGGAGTGCGTATGGATTCAAAGAAGGTCGATGCAGTTCTCAAATGGCCATCACCATCCTCCGTAAAAGGTGTGCAAAGCATGTTAGGCTTCGCTAACTTTTACCGCAGGTTTATCCCCGAATTCTCTCGAATAGTCCAGCCCATCACTGCCTTGTTAAAGAAAAACAAACGTTTTGAATGGTCTACCGAGGCGGAACAAGCTTTCCAGGATTTGAAGACTAAATTTATCTCTGCACCAATCTTAAAACACCCTCGCCCCGAACTCCCCTACATCGTGGAAACTGATGCTTCAAGCCTTGCCATGGGGGCAGTTCTATCACAAAAGGACCCAGTAACCAATCAGTTGCATCCCGTGGCATTTTGGTCCCGCAAATTCTCGCCTCCTGAAATCAATTACACGATTACTGACAAGGAACTTCTGGCTATCAAGTCTGCCTTTAAGGCTTGGCGGCATTATCTGCTGGGGGCCCGACACACCGTTACTGTGATTACGGATCACCGAAACCTGCAATATTTGAAGACCGCAAAAGCCCAATCCTCTAGACAACTCCGTTGGGCATTATTCTTTGCCGAGTTTGACTTCATAATTACCTATCGACCTGGTACAAAGAACGGTAAAGCCGATGCCCTTTCTCGGATGGGAGTGGAAGAACACTTGGTCAACCCTAAACCTGTACCAATCATTCCCGAACAAAGAATTCTGGGTGTAATCGCCACAGAATCCATAGAGGAAGTTAAGGATAAAGCCAGGCAACTTGTAACTCCAGCAGACATACAGAATTGGCATCTGCAGGGAAAGGACTTTGCAGTAAAGGACAACTTATTGTATTTCCAAGAACGATTATACCTACCCAGCACAGATTTACAGAAAAAAGTAATCTCTTGTTATCACGACTCTTTAATGGAAGGTCATCCCGGTATAGCCAAGACCTCAGAAAAGATCAAGCGCTACTTCTGGTGGCCATCTTGGAAAAAAGATATCAGAGACTTTATAATGTCCTGTGGAGTATGCGCCCAAAACAAGAGTCAAAAGGAAAGACCAGCAGGCCTCTTACGCCCTATTGACATCCCACCTCGCCCTTGGCATACGCTTTCTATGGACTTCATCACCGATCTACCTCCATGCTCCGGATACAATACGATTCTAGTAATCGTGGACTTATTCTCCAAGATGGCGCATTTCATTCCGCTCAAAGGCTTGCCAACAGCAGCAACTCTGGCCCGAGAATTTCTCGAAAACATCGTCCGACTGCACGGTTTTCCTTCGGTTCTAATTTCGGATCGAGGTAGTCAATTTATTTCTCATTTTTGGCGAAGTTGCTGTCGGTCGGCTCAAATTGATGTGAGACTATCGACCAGTCACCACCCTCAGACCGACGGACAAACCGAGAGGACCAATCAAACTCTGGAACAGTATTTACGCTGCATGCTGCAACAAACTGAAAAAACTTGGAAAGACATCCTTTGGATAGCCGAGTATGCCTACAATAACTCTGTCCATTCGGGAACTGGGAAAACCCCGTTTTTTCTTTTGTACGGCAGTCACCCTCGAACCTCGGAGTTGGATCCCCTCCAAGATCTTGAAACACCAGCAGTAGACTACCTGCATTCTACAATCACCCAAGCCTTTAAGGAAGCTGTTTCTCACCTTCAAAGGGCTAAAGAACAATACAAGAAAGGAGCAGATCAACATCGGAAGGAAGCCCCTCACTATCAAGTAGGGGATCAAGTCTGGTTATCCACCTAATATCTATCTCTAAAAGGGCCACGCACATTCAACCCAAGATACCTTGGTCCCTATTCCATCACTACCATAGTAAACCCAGTAGCGGTCAAGTTGGACTTGCCCCCGCACATGAAGATACATCCGGTCTTCCACGTCTCTCTATTAAAACCCGTGCAACCTCAAACCCGACTAACCAAATCTCCAAAACCTATCCTAGTGGATGGAGAACTCGAGTTTGAAGTCAAAAGCATTCTGGACTCCAGGATCTCCAAATCTAAACTATTCTACCTAATTGACTGGAAAGGCTACGGCCCCCAAGAGAGATCCTGGGAACCTGCTGAATATGTCCACGCTCCTCGCCTAATCAAAAGATTTCACCGAACATTTCCTGACAAGCCAAAACCCCCGGAGAAGCCCGGTTTGGGAGGGGCCTTGAGGGGGGGTACTGTCATGATCTCTGCTTCCAAAAGGTCAGGGTTTTCCCAACTCCCTTGGAAGCAGATCCATAACCCAGGTTCCGAGTGCCAACCAGTCCCAATTGGGACCTTTTGGACCCAGTCCTGGCGCCAGTGGCACCAGGCTCATAAATATGCCCAGTCCCAGCGCTGGAAGCGCCGGGCTCATAATGCTTGGGTGGACTTACCTTCAGCAGACCATGCTGCTTACTTGTCTGCCAGTTGAGCCTCTGATCCTCTTCTGTTTGGAACTACTTTTCCTGTTGGGTGGGGCTGGAGCCACTCCCTAGATTCAGAACACTGGAACTCTTCTGGAAGGCAGGAACTCTTTTCTTACCAGGAACTCTTTTCTTACTTGGGCGTGGCTGTGGAAGGAGACACCTAAGCACTACAGGAGGCTATTTAAACCACACCCGGTGGATGAATCTTGCTTTGCGTTATTCTGCAACCTCTGCAGCAGAACGCTCATCGTGTCTTCTGCATCCGGTCCTGGGCCTAAGGAAAAAGGCTTACCATCCTGAATCCAGTCTTCAGCAACACCTATAAAGACAAGAAAGAACAGGTTAGCATTCCGGCATCTGAAAGGCAAAGGCTTACCATCCTGAATCCAGTCTTCAGCAACACCTATAAAGACAAGAAAGAACAGGTTAGCATTCCGGCATCTGAAAGGCAAAGGCTTACCTACTCTTTGTGCGCTCCGGAGGTCTTCGGCGCTGCATCCCGCATCTGAAAGACAAAACAAGGTGCGTTTAAAGACATTGGGGAACTTTAATACTCACGTGCCATTACTCCTTTCCACATCTAATCCAGTGGGTATTCCGGCACCCTGCAGCCGCTCCGAACTCGTACCTGCAAAATAAAAAGACAGTTAGAGCGCATAGTGAAGCAGGCAACAAGCGCTTACTTACGTGCTTCCAGGCGCTTCTATTCATCACACGGGCTCCATCTTCAACTCACTTCAGCACGTCATCCGCCATCGCCGGAACCCTGCAAAACAAGAGACATCATTACTAAAGACTTTAAAGACATTTGAATGACTCAAAACTTACCGTTCGTGCAGTAAACGACGGACAGCAGTCCTCTGAAGTCAAGAGGCCTGCGCTACCTATCCAGTGAAGAAACTGGTTACAGCACCCTGCCCTGAGGCAGATGGAGAGCTCGGCATTCACTTACCTAAGGTGAGAGCGTTAACCTTTGGGGGTCTACAGGAGAGGAGAAGAGGAAAGAGATAGGGACACCCCAATAACCCCAGTTCATTAACCCCATATTTTCTATCTGCAGACATCTTACTCTACACGTCAGGCATACAGTGCACAGAGGTCCAGCCCAAAGAGCCAACCGGGTGCTACACATCACCTTTGAAGATACGGTAGTCGCCCAGTCAAGACCGGCGCCTCTGCGAGAATCAGGTGAGCGTTACAGTCTCCTTGTCCGAACGGGACCTCTCCCGTGACTCGTGCTGACCACTCTTGCGAGCGGTGTCTCTCGACCTCTCACGACCGACCCCACTCGGGGGCGCGGACGGCTTAGTACCCTGCGACTCAAGAATCGCCAGCATTTTCTTCCTGAAGGAAGCCCATTCCTCCGGCGTCGCACGGCTGGTGGGGTAAGCGACGTGCCGGGCAGAGTCCTCCGAAGAGGACCTGGAAGACGATCGGTGTCGGCGCTTCCGAGAATGCCTCGAAGAGGCTGAGGAGTGGCGAGACCGACTCCTAGAAGGAGACCCACGAGACTTCCGACGATGACGCGGAGAGTCACCCCTCGAATCATCCGTCGAAAGCCCCGCAGACTTCGACTTCCGGGGCTTGGACACCCGACCTACCGACAACTTCTTCTTACGTTCGCGTAAGGGTTTGGATGTGAGCGACTGGCAGTCGATAGTCATCCGTGTCGTGGACCTCCCCGAGGCACCAGAGGCAGGCGTCGTGCGAGTCCATCACCGACATCTTGGACCCACACTCCCCGCACTTCTTGAAACCCGGACGCGGGGTCGAAGACGAAGACGAAGACATCTTCACACGAAGGATTTGCACAAAACGAACAGGTTCGAAGAACCGAAAAGAACAGAACTCCAAAGAGTCGAGGCGCTAACAGAGAGTCACGAAGCAACACGTTCGCGGAAAAAACGGAACTGAGGCTACGGGCGTTGTGCGTCCTACTTATCACATCGGATGACGTCGGAGGAGGTCCTCGAAGACGGCGCGTCGACGTCATCGACGCAGGACGCAGACGCCGAAAAAAGTTTCTGAAGCAGCACAGCTGTGGTGATTACATGTCATAGATATGGAATACGTCGGAGGACCCAATCCCCTCGAAACGAAATTACTGGCAACAGGGGGGTTGGGAGAATGGGGGGGGAAGTCGTAACATTAAACCCAATAAAAATCATTTTAAAATAAAATAGAAAGGATTTGATTGTGTTCTCTCCATAATTTAATTCTGATTTATAGAGTCCTTCATAATACCCTCTAAATATTAAATGTATGTCCTTCTGATGTGTCACCAGGTTGCCTGATGCATCTCTTATCGCTGCAATGCTTTGGTCACTCTTGGCAACCCTCAGTCTATGTGCAAGTAGTCTTCCGGCCTTTTCGCAATTTTCAAATTAAGTAATTTTACTCCTAAATGAAGCATAGTCTATCTGGTCAGATATTATTTTGTTTACTTCATATTTCTTTTTCCTGAGTTTAGATCTCACGTCCTGGTCGTGACTCATAAAATATTGTTTCTCCAGCACTTTGGCTTCCGCAGATAGTCTCCTCAACTCTCTTTCCTTCATTTTCCTGTGATTTCCTGTTTTGGATATCAAAGCACCTCACATCATTGCCTCCCAGACAGTTGAAACGGCGATATCATCAGTTCTATTGTTTGCAATAAAGTCCTCAACCTCACTCACAATCTCCTCTTTGAGGCGATGGTTCTGTAACACAGCCGTATTCATTATCCACCGGAAGGATTTAGTTCATGTGTATTGCAAGGATAGGCATAATGAGGCATGTTCAGAAACCCCGATGATTCCTATTTCTAAGTCATAGCAGCTAGGTGTCATCTCCCCTGAGGCGCAATACGTCAGAAAGAGACCAATACGTGAGTAGGCATCATGACAGGCAAGAGTGAAAACTGTAATCTCTTTCAGATGGATTCTCCAGACGCCAGACATCCACTAGGTGTAACTCATCTATCAAATTTCCAAGTGATCTCCTACTTCTCTTGGGTATTCTTGAACTGCCCCATTGGAGCCGTCAAGTAACGGGTCCAAAACAATGTTAAAGTTTCCAGCTAGAATAACAGAATCAACATTACAATTTTGGATACATTTTGTAAGTTCATGGAAAAATAGCTGGCATTGAAATTTCACCAAAAGTTGCAATTACTCCCTACACTCAATCCCGGCTGCTAGGTCACGTCCTATAGTATTCACTAAAGAAAAGTATTAGTAAGCCAGTATACAGTCCCGGCATTGTTAAGTGCAAAGAACGAAACCCAAACTCCTCCTTTCAGGAGGCGCTTCATAATAAACACACAAATGGACAAGAATTCATAACCTTGGGAAATGCACCATATTAAAAATGGGATGACATCCAGACATCATAGGCAACCATAGTCATAGAACCCTAACGTGATAAAAAGAAAAGAAAAATATATATAGAATTTAAATATATAGCTATCAGAGAGCGAGAGAGCAACTTCGGGTGTTTTAAGAGTTTTGACAAACCCTCCCCTATTTATAGAATTAATCCAAGATATGAGCGTGGTTGAAGTAGAAGCCAGCAAAATCTATATTGGAAATGGTGGTTTCCAAACCTAAACACATGTTATTAAGAATTTGTAAGTCCGCTGTGTGCGTGTGGAGGCAGGGCATGAGAGCTTGGGGACCGCCCACATTCCCGGGCCCTCACTGTTCACATGTGGGAAGTCCGAAGCAATCTTTAATATGCATGGATGTGTAGGTCGAGGATCAGGATAGACAGTCATGGTTGGGAGGGTGGTTGCCGCCATGAGTCTATGGTAATGCATTGTTCCTTTTTTTCAAGCATTGAGGCAACAGGTTCAATTTGTTTAAATCTGCCCTTCTAGTTTTGCATAGAGACATTAGGGCCATTCAGTCATCCTAAGTGTTCTCCCCTTTTACAATGCTAAATTTGATATGTCTCGCGCATCCATGATTTGAGATTCTGTAATGGTATTTTTAGTAATGTGGGACACCTGAGTGCTTATGAGCCGGGGCTCGAACACTGTATTAACGGGATCTCAAATTGACTATGGTGTAATTCCAAATGTAACAAATTCTCTCTCCTTCTTGTACAAAATGTCTAGTGGCTTTCCCTCTTTTCCCAGAGTACTGTGCTCCATTGTGCTTTTCCCTTAATATACTTCTCTCTTTTATCCCACCAGTTTAGGTTTACTTGCTTTAAGGGTAACTTTATCTCAAGGCTTCCTCGGAGTGGTTTGCAGGATATAGTGATCCTTTCACAGCCTTCGTGTTATTCCCGTTCTCCCAGTTACCTTTTATTGTGAAGGAGAACACCTTTGGGAGCCTTGTTCCTCGGTGACCTTCTCTCGCCGTTGCTTTCCTTTCACCAGTGTGATCCTTCTTGGGGTCGCGCTCTTCTCTCTGGTGTCCCGGTCTTCCGATAACGGGTTGGACAGCTTGCAGATTTCTATGTGGTCTTGCCACCACCTTCCTCCGGGCTCCTGTACTGCTGGTTTCTCATGCTGGGGTTGCGGGGTCATTCTGGCACTCCAGTCTTTTCCTTCGGGCTTATGTCCTGTGTGGCAAGGTGTGCTTACAGGATGTGTCAGGCAGGGGAGGGTGTCCACCCCAAACATTACCTGGTGCTTAAGCGAATGTGTACAGACTCCCTTCATACCCCACCTAACCCCCCCCACCCCCTGGTTGCTGAGGATGGCTGGAATTGGGACAACCTCATCCCCTGGGCTCTCTTCGCTATTCAGAAAAATCCCAACCCTTCATGGTTTCTCCTCTTTCGAATTGGTCTATGGTCGTAACCCTGGAGATGTGCTGGACATCATGAGGGAAGAACTAGGCAACCGACAGACCATCGACCATCCTATGGTTCAAAACACCTACCAATATATGGCAAAAGTGATGGAGCAGGTACAAACAAATCTACAGGAAGCCCAAGCTTGCAAAGAGAAGGCTTATAACTAAGGGACCTGACTTTGTACCTTCCAGCCAGGTTATAAGGCCATGGCACTCCTGCCCACAACAAACAATAAGCTACTGGCACAATGGCCCGGACCATCCGTAGTCACTGAGGCTGTATCCAAACTTACACACATGGTTCAATAAGCAGATCGCCGAAGAGCCAGCCAACTGTACCACGTCAACAAATTAAATGAATGGAAGTATAACAGTAACCTTCAGCTACTGTTGCGCTATGCCAATAATACCAAAGAAAGCCCTCTTTCTATACAAGACCATGGCGTGGAGATAGTCACCAGAATCACCATCTCAGCGCACCAGCAGTTGACCCAATTGTTGAACGAGTACCTGGATGTGTTCTCTACTAAACCGGGTACAGTTGGAGGGGTGGTTCACCACACAGAGACCTACACAGGTCGTGTAATTTGCCTAAAACCATACAGACTAGCGGAGGGGAGGAAAACGCTGGTTCGAGAGGAGCTAAAGAAGATGCTAGAACTGGGAGTAATTGAACGATCACACAGAGAATGGTCCTTCCCAACAGTGATGGTTCTAAAACCTGACCAAATATTGCGCTTCTGTATTGACTTCCATAGACTGAATGAGATATCCAAATGTGACGCATACCCCAACCTCAAATTGACGAGCTGGTAGAAACCCTGGCCCAGGCCAGATATATCTACACCCTGGACCTAACAAAGGGTTACGGCAAGTCCCATTGGCCGAGAGTGAAAAAACTAAAACTGCATCACACCAAATGGCCTCTTCCAATTTACAGTCCTCCCCTTTGGGGTTACGCAGTGCCTCAGTAACTTTCTAGCGGCTGATGGATCGGGTATTAGCTCTGTGTCGAGAGGTTTCAGGGGCCTACCTTGAGGACATTGTCATTCACAGCAATTCATGATCTGACCATCTGAAACACCTGAGGGAGGTGTGTGAACAACTCTGCAAGGCCAACTTTACCTCTAACCCCTCCAAGTGCCATTTGGCCTGTTCCTCTGTGAAATATTTAGGCTTCCAAGTGGGGAATGGGCAGGTCCTTCCACAAAGAGCCAAAATAGAAGCCATCCAACGTGCACACCAACTGATCACTAAGCAAGATATACAAGTCTTTCTGGGACTCGTAGGGTACTACCAAACATTTATTGCAAATAGTTCTGAAAAAGCGGTACCTCTTACAGATAAATTGACCAAGAACCAACCCAAAATCGTCTGCTGGGTTCCAACTGCTCTAAACACTTGAAGGAACTTGAAGGAACTGAAGCCCTCTGCAAAAAATCTGTCCTTGTGATGCCAAGTGTGGATCTGAAATTCATATTACAAACAGACGCTTCCACTGTGGGAGTGGGAGCGGTGCTCTCCCAACTTCATTAAGGTAAGGAGCGACCCACCATGTTTATCAGTAGGAAAATATTTCCCTTTTAAAAGAACGATCCCATCATAGAGCTAGTGTGCCTTGCAATCAAATGGGCGGTCTCAAGTCTACAATATTACCTAGCAGGGCAGCAATTCAAACTTGTTACCGACCATGCTAGATTTGTATGTAGAGAAACAAAGACACTACTGCTTGTGTCCTCAGATGGGTCCCAGCACTACCACCCTATTCTTTCCAAGTAGAACATAGGGACGGCAGTAAAGAAGCTAATGTAGAATTTCTTTTTCGATACGATTAACCAGCGGTTTGCACTTTGTTGCAGCAAACAACCAGCGGCCTAACACTGGTCCCGCGAGAAACGGGTGCAGCGAAGTCTTCCAGGATCTACACGCCATTCAGAAAAGGAGGCCCTATAAATGGGCTCCCATAAGCTTAACAGAGACATTTAGATTGAAAGATTAGCCCTTATAAAACAGGGACTCCGGTTCCTCAAAAAGTCTTTCACTTTCCATGCCAGACATGCTTCCAGAAAAGGGGGCAGGGATTAAAAGTTCTTTTTGAAGCCTCCCTAAGCACTCCAGCTACAACACCCCCTTAAGCCAGGTAAGTGATTTGACAGGTTGAGTATCCAATCCTGGGAGGAGGTGGGGTATTTAGGAAGGTGCATGTGACGTGTGTGATGTGCGTTAGTTGGGTGAGGACAGGCAGTGGAGAAGGGCGTATAAGGGACCAGGGGAGACAAAAGCATAAAGCAGTGCAGAAACTATGGGTGAAGGGTTATGTGGAGCATTTGGGTAAGAGAAAGAAATGAGAGTAGGCGAGCAAGAGTAGGAGTAGTGGAGCAGAGGTAGTGTCGGAGTTCGTAGTAGTAGTTGGGAGTAAAGAGAGAAGGTGGCGGGAGTAGTAAGGAAAGGACATAATTGGTAGAGTGGTAGTCAGTAGTAGAGGGGCTAGCAGGGCACCATATCCCTTGAAGAGGGCAGTGGTAGTAGAGAGGTGGTGGTAGTAGCAGAGTAAGGCGAGTAGGAGCGGTAGAGCGAGAGGCACAACAGGAGGTGGTGGAGAAGAGTGAGATGGAGGAGAGAGAAGGAGGGACAGTGGTATAGAAAAGTGAGTGAGAAAGGAAGTAAGAGTGAGGAAGAAAGGTAGAGATTGAGATTGGAGGGACAGTAACGTGGTGGGAGGAGAACAGCTTAAGAGACAAGTATAGAGAAGGGTCAGGTACCAGAGAGTGTAAAAGGTGTGAGCATGACGCTGGACGAAAGAAGGCACCATTCACTATTCCCTAAGTTCTAACCAATCACAGGAGAGGGGAAAGTTAGCAGTACCCTAGGGAGTCAGGTAGCCAATACCTCAAGGCAAACACCTAAAGTGTAGAGAAGAAGAAAGACAGATAGGTGTTACTGATCGGTAGTTTGCTAACAACCTGTCTCATCCCATTAGGCCCTGAATAACCAGAAGAGAAAAACAGCCATTCTATGGCGTGAAGACCCTCTCCGGCCTGCCGTAGAGGTTCACAGGGCTATTAGCACCAAGGGTTACACAAGCGCCGCCATGGAAGGCACAGCTTCATACAGAGCCCCTCTTCCATGTCCATGGCAGTGACAGCAGCAGAGCGGCGGTAGAGGGGCCACCGCCGCCGTTGAAAACAGGCAAGTACGGTGAGAGTAGGGTTGGAGGAAAACATTAAAAAAATAAAATAAGGGAAAGTGGGGTAAGATGGCACTGCGGGCGGGGGAAGCAGCCAGTAGGCTGATCCTAACACGGGCTGAGATTAGCGGTTTCAGACCTGGGTGTTAATGACAATTAAGTTTAATAAACACCCTTGGACTTTTCAATAAGACTCAGTGTAATTCTTTGGGGCGGGACCATTCGGTAACACCAACATGCTTCTCGTACTGGGGTCAGGTTGTGGTTCTGGCATCCCAGTCTGCGGTCTCGGGCGAGTTTGAAACTCATATGTTTCTTGGTTTGTGCTTGCTGTGCCTCTTCCAGATATTCCTGAGTCTGCGCATGCACCTCTCTCTGCGGTTCATTAAGTGTACGTTGTTTAACGTACTAGTTCCAGTGTACTCGGTAATTGACTTCAAACAGACACGTTCGTTTTCTGTAAGATATTGGCATCTATTAGGGGTTTCATGGTCGTGAAATTTAAAATGTTCTGGTATTGTGGAGCATGACATGTAGGCTACAGTGTGCAGAGATTTAGGGAGTTCCTATTGGGAATGGGAGTCATTGACTCTTAAGAGGGAGTCTCTCCTGGTGAAATCCCACTAGCCTCTGCCTCTAGGGAGGGTGTTGCAAAGCGGGCTCCCCTCCCTAGCATCCAAGTGGGGCTCCTCCTTTGGGAGAAGGGACAAACTAGACAACCATTTGAAAATGTGATATGATTAATCTATGCCATCACAGTTTGTGAAATTATATTGAACCCTGAGCGAATTCCTAACGTTTGCTGAAATAGTCTGATGCTCAAGACACTTTCAAGTATGGGAGGAGGAATGGAACTCTCTGTTAGGGTTGGCTCTTGTGCCTGCATGTGTGCTTTGCCAGGATTGATGTCACCATCAGAATGTAGGCTGTGAGTGTGGAGTGTGAGGTTAGAATGTTTGGAGTTGAATTGGTTCTAACCCACGCAGTTACAATATGTGAGCCTGGGTGGTGGGAGCCGGTGGGCTCTTGTGCCTGATCCTCTTTATATCTCAAATACTTGATGACATCTGATCCTGTAACTGAAGAATCTATTAAAGTAACCACTAAGAGTACCTGGCCTGAGTATCCTGAGTATCCTTGATGAGTGAAACCTATGACAAAGGGCTTGTCATAACACTCTCATTAAGATTTAGTTAGTTGAATGACTACCAATCCAGATGCAGCAATGCTTCCTTGGAGACGGGCAAGCATGAACGTGAGAGACATTGTGAACAGAGAAGACTAGATCAAAGGGGGGTCATATGTTCCCCAGAAAGGAGGGGAAAAAGCTGAAGAGCATTATCAACTGATAAAAATACTTGCGATCTCTAAAGAGAGCCAGTTTGAATGAGTCACTAATTTGCATATGGATAAATATATATTCTCCTTCTGCATTATGAAATCCAGCACCAGTGGCCGCCAGTCCATAATGGGGATTATAGTGCAACTCCTCCCATTATGCACAGACGTATCCGCTCCCATTTTCAAGCTCCCTTTCAAGTGCGATGTGCATTACAGAATAAACCTACTGACTACACGCCCCCATTCCCAGGTTGGGGCCAGCCGGGTCTTGGCTCGTGCAAGCACTGAGGGGACCAGGAAGCACAGGCGATAGGGAAACATGAAATTATCTATTTAGATGCTCTTTGAGGCTTCCTATGGCCTGTGCAGATGCATGACTTCGAAGGAAGTTTTATTCAACTTTCCTCTATGCGTCCTGTTGCTGCATGGGGTCTGGATATTTCACCAGCGGTAGAGACCATATGAAAGACAAGCAAATAAAGGTGAAGTGCAATAAATGTTAAAAAAAACTGTGAATAAGTGAAAGCCAGTGTATGTTTGGATGTGCACACATACAAGATAGTGGGTGGCACCCATACCATCAGAAAGAGTTTCACATTGCTATCCTGGGACACTTGGAATTAGCTGCACAACAACATGTAGCAAGAGAATGTTGCATATGCTAGCACAGCCAGCAGGAAAATGCCTCCTTACATGTGGCTCAACAGACATTATTTGGCACAGCCAACATGAGTGATCTTACAGTAATCATACTTGAAAATATTGGTAGTCAGCAGGAAACTGCTTTCCTATAGTGGCACAATATTGGCAAATGTGGCAACAGACATCTTGACTTGTATTTTACAGTGGCAATGCTGGCATATATTGTGGGAACAGACATCCTGAAGTGTGTATTACAGTAGCAATGTTAGAACATTTTGAGGGCACAGGCATTATGAATTTCATTGGGAAAAAACGTCCCTGTGCACTTTTGTCCACCGTGTATCTATTGAATCGAGTTCACGTGTTACCAAACAGAATAAACCGTATGGCTTTTTACCCATTGTTTCACAGAGATTGTGTCGTAAAATGCACCACTGCAATCAATTATTTTAAAAATGTCCTTGGCCAGAACCCCCCCATGATTGTTTTGTGCTAAGTCGTTCGTGCTCAATAGCAGCAAATACTTCTGGCCTAGAGAGAAAGAAAAGCACCACTTGCCATTATCCATCACATCAGCGGGAAGCTTGATGTGAGGAGCATAAAGGAGAGGTGAAACAGGAACCTTGGCATGGGTCTTAGAACTTTACGAGGATATCCCACAAATAAGTCTGCTTATGAATACTGACAACAGGTAAGCAGAAGCTTTATTAGGCAGTGTTTATAGTTTAGGGCTTGCAAGCGCCAATATAGATGTAGATTATGAAACATCATGTCATGCAATATGCCTTTTTAGAACAATGAATCGATGGAAAAAATAGATGTACACTGGAAGGCCAAAGGAAAGGTACAGTGAACAGCATGCTTACTTTTCCAGCAGGATCAGGGCTGTTGTTGGGTTCACACGGAGATATTTGCAGGTAGGTTTACCATAATCAGCCAAATAGGACGACCAGTCCCACTGGATGAAGAGATCTAAAAGCTGCAGAGAAAACAAAATAGACATCATGAACATTATGAACATACCTCGTGAACTGATATAATTCGGAATAACCAGCATAACAGTGTCAGATATACAGGCTAAGAGCACATGGCTGTGCAAACTGCTTTGTCCTCCGTTGCATATATAGTTCTGGGCCCACAAATCTTTCTACTGTATTCCTTTTTAAAACATACTAAGAAATACACTAAAAAGACTGGTGTAAAGCTAATGGGTAATTCTGGGACAATTCACGTAATAAACTCGATTAGAAGGTGTATGCAAAATTATACATCACAAAATCAAATGACACTGCCTTTGATCTTTCAACAACCATGTTTTGGTGATGACGATCTCATTTTGAAAAGACCTATTCAATCACTTCAGATATTATGAAGAATGTAATTATAGAACATATGAGCTTCATGCACACCAATGGACCTTTCCAATGAAATGATTGGTTCAAACAGGAAATGAAGAAGCAGGATTCAGTTTTACCAAATGAGGATTCCCCACCTAAAAATAATAAAATATAATCATTGAATGCATAATGCAGAAAGTGATTCGTTTCTTTAATGTGCTCGCCTACCATATGTTTATTTTTGACACACTGGACTAGATGATTAGGCTATTGTTCCTAATACATTAAGGTTTCATTACAGTTTCACTTTAACAGCCTAGGAAAGGGCACTTTGAAGCCTTAAAACCTAGCAGCCAAAAGCAGGCAATAGCTCTATAAAAGTGTCACTCATGCAGCAGTTCAAGTTTTCTTGATTTTCCGAACGCCTTGCTAAAAGTCATTGCAAAGTAGATATCCCTATATAAAATCAATAGATTGTTATTCCTTATGCAGCATCTAACTTTAGGAAAATGCATATTCTATGGGCTTTTAAAATTAGAAGAGACAGCCTGCATGGATTTGTTTTTGGATCCAACAGCTATTTAGAACTAAAAATAAGGTATAACCAACATATGCATGCGTATATACATACACATATATTCAGTGAAAAAACGTTGTTAAAAGGGACGTTATGGGTAAGTTCAGTTAGTAAACACCTAACACAATCAGTGGAAAAATTGCTTAAAGGGTCATTACTGTTACAAGTAAAATCGAAAAAACCCAGAAATTCGCCAGTTATGGTAAGGTAAGCAACCATAACAACTCGTGCCACAACTGTGCACTGCTAAGAGTAACACCAATAACATCAAAGATAACATGACAATTTTCATTGATGATGTCACTGATCACCTCACAAATCTGGGCCACTTGGTTTTGCTTACTGACAGTAGAAATGTTTAAATGAAAAAGTTGCGATATATGCAGAAGATGTTAACCTTCTTGTATATTGTAGAAGTGCGTGGTGCGCAGATATAAGACAATAACCAGGCCATACACACACACAATTCATACGAGTACTTCACAATGACCTGTAATGTTATTGACATTTTGGATTGATATTGTTTTTGTCTTCCGTACTTTAGTATGCCAGTATACGCCTCCATTGTGTATGCAATTTGAGTGTATTGTTTCTACTAAGACACATATGTACTAGGTCTGGCCGTATTACCTATGTATTCCATGCTTAACATTACCGAAAACTCTGCAAGGATATGTATGCTGCACCCATTTCTTATGTGTATGTATGAGTAGCTTCCTGTATTCAGAAGAGCACTGTAATACCACGTTTTGTTTGCATAACTACATTTGTTCATATGTTAAGTAGTTTTTCATAGATATCAGAATCACCCGTAACAGCTTGTTACCAACATTATAAACAGAACCATTTGCAAGGACATGATAATTGTTATGTCATCTTTGATGTTGTGGGTGTTCCTCTTAGCAGTGGACAGTGGTTGCGCAAGTTATGGTTGCTTACCTTACCATAACTGCGAATTTCTAGGGGTTTTCGATTTTACTTGTTACCATAATAACCCTTTAAGAAAGTTTTTCCACTGTTAGGTTTTTACTAATGGAATTTAACCATTCTGTCCAAATAAAGTTTTTTCACTGAATTTCATGTTTTTTTTTTACAGAATACCCTTAATTTTTCTACATGTCCCTTACATCATACTGACCCACCTGCCCCCATCATGGCAGCCACAGAGTCCGCGGACTAAGCGCATGTCCACGGAATGTGGGC
Organism: Ambystoma mexicanum; assembly: GCF_040938575.1. Lineage (NCBI taxonomy): Eukaryota > Metazoa > Chordata > Amphibia > Caudata > Ambystomatidae > Ambystoma > Ambystoma mexicanum. Next base: position 1,577,908,622 of record NC_090937.1, read on the forward strand.
AGCATTCACACCGCCCAAAGGCACAGGGGTTACCTTACATTAGGGAATGCACAAAGGTGATCTGTACGTCTAGCAGTGTTTCCTCAGTGCAACCTTGCGTACATACTCACAAGTAGCTCACAGTTACTCAGACGAAACCCTTACAGAAAGTAGCAGCTACACTATATTTCTTTCTGTAACATTACAATATATTATGTGTACATGCATTGTAAAAAATAGCAGTATTGTTTTCTTTGAACAGAAATTGCAAGCACCCTGGAGTGGTTAGAAGAACATTTCTCCCATGATGACATAAGTGAAAGAAACAACTCTAATGGTCCAGAATCCAATTTTGAAACCAGAAAAAGTGATGTAAATTGTTTGACTTGTCACTAAAACATGGTTTTCCTTTTAATAGTACATAGTGTAAATGAAGAAAGTGGCCCTGAATTACTGTTTAATGACCAGGAAGATGACCACAGACAGCCCCCAACTCCAACTGCAGACTACACCTATATGCAAAAATGGATGAATTGAATAATAATTTTGTAGAGTTGATGACATTTGTTAAGAATCAGGTCAAAGGAATTATCCAATACCACTGCCCCACTTGTAACTGTGCCCATTCACCCTGTCTCAACCAATCATCCCCATCAAATTCCCTCAATCAAAGATGCTACGGCGAAACCTCAATCCCTTCATCCCCTCATGAACAGTCAGTAGAAAACCCCAATTCCCCCATATATTTTTCCCATTCTGCTACCCCATGTCTTTCCTAATTGATTGTATTTGTGTGTCTTCATAAATATGTATGTGTGTACTGTTGGTGCGTGTATTTTTTTTTTTTACAGCCCCATTTGGAATCCGTAGACAACTCGACAGGCTAGGCTGTCCGTAACCAAAATGGAGGTGCCCCCGAACATCGCACCTGTACAGAGGTGTCCGCAAGGACATTTTGCACTTTTAATTGGTTCCGTTGCCCCACCACTGTCCTGCGGACACAGATGGACGCAGTGCACCTCTAATCCCATTGTGCATCCTAACACGGTGCCTGACCGGACCGTCCGCTCACACGTGACACACTTTTAATGAGTTTGAGGGCCCTACACCTGTCCTGTGGACACCTGTACACATGCACACCTACTCCCATTGTGCCCCCGAACACTGTGCCTGTCCGGGCCTGTGCACTCGCACGTGAAGCACTTTTAATTAGTTCGGGGGCCCCACCTCTGTCCTGCGGACACTGGCACGCATGCGCACACCGTTTCCCGCACAATTGGTGTCCGCAGGATGGCCGTCCCATCTGCGGTAGTACGGGGGCACCATCATGTGACCGCACTGAGCGTGGGAAGTATCCGTGGACACTGTTGGTACCCCCAGACAGTTTAAAACTGTATTTCTGGCCAATCTAGGGTGTTTAAGACTGAAACTTCACCCATAGAGGTCCTGGACCATGTCCTGGTTGATCTAGTGACTTTTTTAACCTTTTGAGCCCTTACCCGTGGATTGAGCGGTCCGAGGACAGCACTCCAAAAGGGACACTCCCACTGCTGCTCTTCATTGTGTTTCTGGCTGTCCAGGAGAGTGCACCAGCTGCTAATTTGGCATATTGCTGTTTCTGATTGTGTGCTTCTGTACAGTATGGCATCCATGGCCGCTGCGCTACCACCACCACCACCATATGGAGGGCCTGGAGAGAGGAACAGCCTTAGAGATACAGAGGTGGATCAAGAGGAAGAAGAGATTGGAAATCCCGTTCACCAGTTCTCATCGTGCATCTTGGGTGTGGAGGCTTTTTACCACCGTTGGAGGGGTACCCAAGGCGCATGCAGACAAGGTTCGATGCACTGAGTGTTGTACTCAGTCGTGGGAAACTGGGTCTGTTTAGCTACATGACAACCTCCATGTGGCGACACCTAAGGTCGAACCACAAGTGAGCAGTGCGAAGAGGCGTATCTTTCGAAGGGGTGAGCAGGTTGACATCCAGTGTCACATACTCATACGCTCTTGCCACCACAAGAGATACTCCTGTGGGGCAGAGAACCCTGCTGCAGCCTCGCAGGCCATACATGACACAGTCGACCCTTACCTTTCAAGGTGACAGAGCTTTGTATGCACTGTGACACACTGCTCTGTAGGGTGGAGCAGTTTCATGCTTTCGAGGCTGCGGTCCAGGAGCATGAGAAACACTGTTGCCTACCTAATGAAGGCCCACCCATCATCTTCAAACAAATAAAAGAATAAAGGGTTCTTTTCAGAGCCACCTTTCACAGTTCAAAAATCAAAGTACCAAAAAAAAGGTGAAGGCCCCCACACAGCCTCCGAAGACCACGGAAAGCATGGTAATCCTCAGGCATCTAAAAAAAGTGAGCGGTGGTGGCATGTAAACCATTGCATTCTTTTGAGTGAGAAAGTGGTGGCTGTGAAAAGAGCCTATTTTGCATTTTTTGTTTATGAAAGTTTTCTTTCAAGTTTAACTAAACAACTTTCTACTGAACTAAACTTGTCCATACAACTTGGACAAAATAGGCATTTTGTTTTCACTATGCTTCCATGCATTTCTTGTTCCACCTACTGGAAAATGCTTTCTATATTGCCACCATCAGTAAAATATACTCCATCTGTGCGAAAAATATTGGTAATATCAAATTTAATATTTTCATTATCTAAAGACGTCATGCCAACATCTCTCAAAAATGCATAAACAGCCTTGTTCACATTGCATCTCGCTTTCTCCATTTGCGGACCTAATGAATTGGAGCGCAGCCACATCAGTCTCTGAGCAATGCGAGAAGAAATTAGTCGGGAGCTTGGGAAAATGTCCATCATTTTCCCAAATGTCTCCTTCATTGCAAACTGCAGTGAAATTCCAGTTACATGGCGTAAACTGTTCCCTCTACAATGAACAATGATAAGGAACAAGTTACTTACCTGTAACTGTTGTTCTCCAGCATGGGTCTGGCATGGATTCACATGCTCATGAATATTCCCCGTCGTCAGGCTGGGAATCCTCGGTAAAGAAAAAACCAGTATCAGTTTCGTTTCTGATCTGTCTTTCGTAGTAATAACCAATCACTGGTCTCTGCGTCATACTGACCACAGCCAATGACTGCCCTCTACCTAAGCACCGCCTCTGGCAGCCATCTTCAGATTTGGAAGCACGTGAAGTGGCAGTATGACCAAGTGAAGAGCCGCAGAGGGGTAGGCGGGAGGGTTCGCATGTGAATCCATGCCAGACCCATGCTGGAGAACAACAGTTACAGGTAAGTAACTTGTTCCTTCTCCAGCATGGGGTCTGGCATGGATTCACATGCTCATGAATAAAGAATACATAGCAGTACACACATGCACAACCACGGGAGGTGGCAAAGGCTCAACATTAAGCATCACATCAACTCAACATTAAGCATCTTACCTCCTCACCAGGCTCACCTCAGGCGAACAGGTTGCGCAGCACTGCTTGGCCGACCCTGGACTCCTCCCTGGAATCCCGGTCGACGCAGTAGAATTTCGTGAAGGTGTGCGTCGACCTCCACGTAGCAGCCCTGCATATGTCCAGCAGGGGCACACCAGATAGGAACGCCGTGGTAGCTGCGATCGCTCTGGTGGAATGGGCTCTCGGACGGCCAGGCAGCGGTCGGTTTGCCAACCGGTGACAGCACATGATACAGCCGGAGAGCCATCTGGAGATGGAAGCCTTCGAGAGAGCCTTCCCCTGATTGACAGGTCCAAAGTTCACAAAGAGTTGTGTCGTCTTCCGAAAACCCTTTGTGCGGTCCACGTAGAACTTCAGCGCTCTAGCTACATCCAGCGAGTGCAAAGTCCTCTCAGCCGGCGACGAAGGCGACGGGAAGAACACAGGTAACACCAAGGGTTCGTTGAGATGGAAGTCCGACGGTACCTTGGGCATGAAGGAGGGGTGCGTCCTGAGCACTACCCTCGTGTCGTGGAAAGTCAAGTACGGGGCCTTGCAGGAAAGGGCCTGGATCTCTCCCACTCGTCGTGCGGAGGTGATGGCCACAAGAAAAGCTGTTTTCCACGATAGAAACTTCAACGGGGCCGAGTGCAGAGGCTCGAACGGAGGTCCCATGAGCTTGGTCAGCACCACGTTGAGCTCCCACGCCGGGGCCGGAGCCTTCACCGGCGGGAACGATCTGAACAGTCCCTTCATGAACTCTTTCACCAGACGATGAGACCACAAGGACGTCCGCCCCGTGGTTCTGGTGTATCGGGAGATCGCAGCAAGATGAATCTTGATGGACGCGTGTGCCAGACCAGCTTTGGCCAGCGTCAGCAGGTACGGCAGTTCTTGGGGAGCCGTAATCCGTAGAGGGTTAATCTTCTGTGCGTGGCACCAGACAGAGAACCTCTTCCATTTGTGTCCGTAGCATTTAAGAGTCGAGGACGCCCTGGCCTTTGCAAGAACCTCCCTGCAATCGGCCGGTATGTCGTATCCTCCAAACTCTAGCGCTGCAGGAGCCAGGCCTGCAAGTTCAGCGACTTCGGGTCGTGGTGGAGGATGGCGCCTCCTTCCCTGGAGAGTAGATCCGCGTCCGCCGGCAGCTTGATTGGCGGGGACGCCGACAAGTCCAGAAGGTCCGGGAACCATATCTGCCTCGGCCACGCAGGTGCGACGAGGATCATCCTGCACCGTGACCTCTTGAGCTGGTTGACGAGCCGGATTAGCAGAGGCAAGGGAGGGAACGCGTAGAGGAACAGGCCCTCCCAGGGGAACGAGAAAGCATCGCCCATGCTCCTCGTCTGGGGAAACCTGCTGGCGAACCTCCGGCACTTGGTGTTCGTCGCCGTCGCGAACAGGTCGATCTGGGGTGTGCCCCACCGTCGGAAGAGGCGATCCACCAGATCCTGCCGTATTTCCCACTCGTGGCACGAGCGCAGCTCCCTGCTGAGTGAGTCGGCGATGGTGTTTTTTATCCCTGCCAGATGAAACGGCACCAGAAGAATCCCTTGGGCGACGGCCCAATGCCACAGGTCCTGCGCCTCCTTGGACAGCGCTGGGGACCTGGTTCCGCCCTGTTTCCTGATGTAAAACATGGTGGTGGTGTTGTCGGTGAAGATCCTCACCACCTTGCCCTTGAGGGACGGAAGGAAGGACCTGAGGGCCCAAAACACTGCACGGAGCTCCAGGACGTTGATATGCAGGGACTTCTCCGTCGGGAGCCAGAGTCCCCTTGCGTGCAGATTTTCGGTGTGCGCTCCCCACCCTTCTAGGGAGGCATCCGTGGTCACAGTCACCTGGTGGGCTGGGGTCTGGAAGTCCATGCCCGCCGTCAGATGCGCGCGGGTGCCCCACCACCGTATCGCTCGTCGGAAACTCTCGTCGAGCTTGATCCTTTCCTCGAAGCTGCCCGTCGTCTGGATCCAGCGCGCATCCAGGAACTCTTGCAACGGGCGCATCCGGAGCCTGCACATGGGAATGAGGTAGATGCAGGAAGACATCATCCCGAGGAGGGACTTGATGGACCTCACCTTGGCCGCGTCGGCCACCAACATCCGTTGCACCTTGCCCAAGATGGTCCTGGTCCTCTCCTCCGACGGGGAGGCCAGAAGGGACACTGTGTCGAGCCTCGCTCCCAGAAACAGTGCGACTTGCGCGGGCACCAGGTGGGATTTGGCGTAGTTCACGGAGAATCCCAGGTCCGTGAGGAGTTGGACGGTCCTTGCCGTGTGGACCACGGCGAGCTCCCTCGTCTTGGCGCGGATGAGCCAGTCGTCCAGGTAGGGGTAGACGTGAATCCCCTCGCGGCGCAGCTGCGCCGCCACCGGTGCGAGGCACTTGGTGAAAACCCTGGGTGCCGACCGCAGTCCGAAGGGAAGGGCTTTGAATTGGTAATGACGCCCTTGGACCACGAATCTGAGGAATTTTCGGTGCCCCTTTAGGATGGGAATGTGGAAGTAGGCATCCTCCAAATCCAACGACGATAGGAAGCCTCCTTCCTCCAGCTGACCCAGGACGTGCTGGAGGGTGACCATCCGGAACTTCTGCGCCTTGATGAACTTGTTCAGGCGTCGCAGGTCCAGGATGGGGCGCCATCCTCCCGTCTTCTTCTTCACGAGGAAGTAACGCGAGTAGACTCCGGAGCCCCGAAGCCTCTTTGGGACGAGTTCGATGGCGCCCTTTCTGAGCATCGCCTTTACCTCCAGGAGAAGTTGAGGGACGTGAAGTTCTTTCCTGGCCACGGGGGGGACGCGCGGGCACCTTCTTTGAAACTCGAGCGCGTGGCCCCGGGCCAGGGCGTCCAGCACCCAACGGTCGGTGGAGATGGACTCCCACACGCTGACGAAGCCCGCCAGCCGGCCTCCCACCGGGGTGCTTCGGTGGGGGCCCGACCCCACGGCCGGTTCAATCCTGCTTGGACGCGGCCTTGCCGCCTTGGCCTCCTTGGCGACGACGGCGGGGGCCGCCAGACTTGCCTCGTCCTCTGTAGGCCTCTTGCGACGACGAGCGGGCCGCTTGACGGTAGGAAGCGAACCCGCCGCCGGAACCTTTGGAGGCGCCCTTGCCTCCGCCGCTCCGAAAGGGCGTCCGCCGTTGCTGCAGTACTCCAAGGGCCCGGGCCGTCTCAGTATCCGCCTTGATGGCCTGAAGGGAATCGTCCACTGTCTTCCCAAACAGGTTGTTCCCGTCGAAGGGCATGTCCAGGACCCTGGTCTGGACGTCCTGCCGAAAGTCCGTAGCCTTGAGCCATCCGCGACGTCGAAGGCAAACGCCGTTGCCCATCTGGCGGAACCCAGTGTCGGCGATGTCCGTCGCCACGGTGATGGCGTGGTCCGAGGCCACCTCACCTTCCTGCAGGATCTCAAGGGCCTCCGCCCTCTTGTCGTCCGGCAGAAAATCCAGCAGGGGAGCTATCTTGTACCAGAGTTCCCTGTCGTAGCGGGCCACGATAGCCAAGGCGTTGGCCGCTTTAATCGTCGTCGCCGCCGACGAGATGACTCTGCGTCCCATGGCATCCAATTTCTTTCCCTCGCCGTCCGGCGGGGAAGTCGACGTGGAGGCCGCACCCCCCCCCGCTTTCTTCCTGGCTGCCGCGGAGACGACGGAGTCCGGGGTAGGCTGCGCCCGGAGGCATAGGGGGGCCGAGTCCGGGACCCGGTACTTTTTCTCGTACCGGTCTCTTTTCGCTGGCGTCGTGGAAGGGTTCTTGAGGAGGGAAAGGCCCTCATCCCAAATGTCGTCCAACAGAGGCACTGCGAGGACCGTCTTCCTCTTGGTCTCGCGCCGTTGGTAAAGGAAGCCTTCCTTTTTCTTCTCCTCAGGGCAGAGTTGGAAAAGCTCGGATGCCCTGGCGATCATTGAGTGGAACGATCCAATCTCGTCGGGCGGAGAAGCCCTGGTGGGAGGCGACGACGGAAAATCCTCGTCGTATGCCTCGTCGTCCGTACCCGTCGCTGCCGTGTCAGTCCCCGTATCATCCCCTCGGGTGGACGGGGAGGAGGGCTGGACGGGGCGCGACGGTTGAAAAGGAGGCGGTGGATGGATCCTTCTTTTCTTGGTAGGGGGAACACCAGAAGGTCCCGGTTCTGGATCCCCCGACGGGAGAGGTTCCTCCGTCGGTAACGGTAGTCTCGTCCTTATCTCGGAGCATAAGGACTGTATAGCCAACAAAATGGCCGCTGAGTTGTCTTGCGGCGCTGGCAGAGGGGAATCCGACGGGCGAGCAGGGGCCCCGTCGGTATCCTCGACGATGTCGTCGTCGTCACCTGCGTCGGGGCCCATTCCGACAGGCTGGTCTTGTTCCACGCCTAGGCCGTGGCTTAAGACCTCGATCAGTTCCTCTTCTGAGGTTGAGGCCGAATCTACGACGACGCCCTGCCCCCCCTTCTTCCCCACGGAGGGTTTCACGGGGGTCCTATCGATGGGCACGAAAGAAGACTCCCTCCGAGGAGGCAGGGAGATTCTGGGCCCCGAGGCCGCCACCACTGGTGCAGCCTCCACAGGCTGGGCCAGGGCCGCCGCGACCGTTTCGATAGAGGGCTTGGTCGAATGGATCAAGGCCTTCACCACCTTAGGTGCGCTCACCGCCTTATCCTTGAGGGAGGGGGCACTGCCACGCTCCTCCTCTGCCTTAGAGCTCGACCGGGGTCTCTCCAGGAGCTTCGCCGGGTGCTCGGCCTTCCTCTTACCCGACCCAGAGCGTTGGCTCGTGGTTGATGGTGCCGGGGAGGGTGCGCCCTGCCTGGCGCCCGTAGAGCCCGACCGTTCGGCGCTCCCGGTGCCAGCGGACTTGCGGTGCTTGGCCTTATGTTGGGCCCCCGTCGCCGGGGCGCCCTCAAAGGTCTTAGAAGACCGCTCAGATTTCTTCTTCTTCTCGCCAGACGGGCTCTTACCCTCCAGCCAGCTGGCGAGACGTTGATGGCGGTCCTTCATGGTCCGTTCCGACATGTTGCCGCAAAACGCACAGTCCTTCTCCACGTGCGTCTTGTCCCCATGAAGGCAGTAAAGGCAGAAAGAGTGTTCGTCCTCCTTGAAGACGTTCTGCAGCTGGCATCCAGGGCAGGCCCTGAACAGCTTTCCGGGCGTCGAGCTTCCCTTCTCCTGGGCCATCTCCGAGACCGGGCCTGAGAAGCTTCTGGAGTCCTCCGAAGTGTAGCTCGACGAAATCTTCACCCTTGAGGGGCACAGATGAATCCGACACGGGTCCCCGTTGATCGGATGTAGGATCGGTGGAGCTTGAGGCTCTTTTGACCGAAAGAATCGAAGTTTTTGTGAAAAAGCGCGAAAAAATAGCACTAACGCTCGAGAGCAATAGCACGAGGATCCCAACACATGAACGTGCGGTAAAAATCTGAAGATGGCTGCCAGAGGCGGTGCTTAGGTAGAGGGCAGTCATTGGCTGTGGTCAGTATGACGCAGAGACCAGTGATTGGTTATTACTACGAAAGACAGATCAGAAACGAAACTGATACTGGTTTTTTCTTTACCGAGGATTCCCAGCCTGACGACGGGGAATATTCATGAGCATGTGAATCCATGCCAGACCCCATGCTGGAGAATATACGGATGTTGGAGCGTGACCAAATTGACACAAAATGAGAGCAAGTCCACCCACATCATGCCGCGCACTCCATACCACTTCACATCAACATGATGAAATCCAAGATGTTCAACCACTCCAAACTGCTCTGCATATACCTTCAACCAATGGATCCATGAGTCCCCCAAAATCCACACACGCTGCCTCCTGAAAGACACAGCCATAACCATAGCTATCTGCAAACAGACCTTCTGCCACTCTGTCCACTTACATACCACACCCAGGAAAACATATTGGCCAATCCCCTGGCCCCACAGTCCCATTTCCATGCCTGGCATCCTCAGAAGCACCGTATGTGGTATGTGCTGTCTGCGGATAACTCATCCATATCGAAGGAAATTAAACACGAGGTAAGGTATTTACTCTTTAGTGTTGGCTCTGAAAAGAGCCTTTTTTAAGGGGCTCGTAAACAAACACCTTTTTATCAAATGTTTTTGCTTTTTTGCTTTTATCTTGTATTTTTTACTTACAGGAACCTCTTCAATGCATTCCTTACATTATAAAGGAAAATTGCATTTCCAATATTGAAAAACAGAATTTGATCCGGAGCAAAAAAATTCCTATCCTAAGAATGAAGGTTATTCTCAAAAGGTGACATCCCAACAGTACACAAAAAAGAAGATATGCTTTTGTTGACAAGACACCTTCCTGCGTCTTGTTGAGGACAGAAGACATTGGGGGTAGGTCCATAGTGCCATAGGTGGTACATGGGGATATATCCCCTTTGCACATGGAAGGAGCTGCATTAGTGCCTTCAGAAATTCCTTCACTGCACTCTGCAAACTTACTGCACTAACGTACCCCAAAGGCAGTCCTCCACAATGCACCACAATCACATCTAGAGTGTTGAAAGCAGCCATCATTTTACAAAGTGCAAATAAACCTTTAAAATTTTGCCCAGGCACACCACAAAGCCTCCACTTCCTCCAATCGAAGGTTTGCAGAAATGCCACATATATCTGAATACCTTTGCAAATTTGTCATAAAATAGTCTCCCGCCATCCACACACTGAGTCTTTCCGTCTCTGCAACCACAACCTTCTTCACTACACAAAGCAATGAACAAAAACTGTTACCCTCTATTCCTATAAAGCACAACCAGAACACATGATTGGATAATCTCTACAGTCCCCTTTCCATGCCAGGCATCCTGAAAAGACCCGGATGTGGCACGTGCTGTCGGCGGACTACTGCAGTTTCTGCGTACCTCGTATCTCAGGGTAGCCCTTCTTCCGTTTCCACTTCAATATTTGCAGCACTTCCTCATTTGCTACTGTTATTCCCGAGCACCTCCATCAAAAACTACTGCAAAACTCTCTAAGATTGATTTCTACTTCCACATTCATCCACAGCTGCATCTATCAACACAAAGTACAGGTATGCATATATTTTTGAAATCACAATTCTTTTACCAATGCATATGAACAGGGTTCCTATCACTTACCCTGCATTAACCGATTCAATAATCATACTCTTATTTGTCCGACCTCCTGCCATCAAATGGCACTCACAATGCTGTGTAGTTGCAAACTTTTCTTTTAATGAAGAATTTCATAACACCTTCACAACACATATTTGCAATTTCAGCAGCACTGTCTGTCTCTTTTGTGAAACAAAATAAAACCACTTTTGAAACATTTCCACAACATGTTTAAGTGCCAGATCCTGTCTGAAACTTCAATATATTATAAAGAGATGCATGCCTGCCCATATCACTAATTTTAATGTACAAACTATTATTTTCTTCTTTCATTCGCCACTTTTAAAACCCCTTCTCCCACTAACAAAGCTGCACTAAAACTCCCACAATTCACATGCAAAACGAAAACTGCTGTATGTTACTAAAGCATGGCATGCACATGGAATGAAAAATGACAAAATGCAATGGGTCTAAAACTATTCACTTCAGCACCATTTCAAGGAAAACAAATAAATGCACGTGCACATTTACAACAGTGCTCTGTGTAATTTTTAATAAATAAATGAAATATGGAAATGGTTTCTCCAACATATTGTAATAACACTCAGTGTGGCAATTTCATTAACTTTCCCACACATGCATACTTGCTACCTAACGTTCGCCTTTCTAATCTGTACATGCTTCTGGGCTTCTCGATTTTTCTCTGCATACTGGAACTTGGAGTACACCATTTCTAATACAAATAGTGCAACAACAACTCCCACACTTTCAAAAACTCCAGCCCCATAGGGCCTACTTATCACAGGACCACAAGCCCCATTACCAACAATGCCGGTGCTCCCATGTCCCCATTCCCATACAGTGCTATGCAACTCCACACAAATAGAGACTAATATTTTCCACCACCTGACTTTGGCTTTCCAGACCAACATGACCTGTAATGTCCTAGTGACACTGGGAATCTTGCTATCAAACAACTTTTAGGAATCTGGTGGCAACCCGTCAGCAGGTACGGCAGTGTTACAACCATACTCGTAATCATGTACAATGTTACTAACTCTTCTTCCCAGCAACTCCTCCTACAGTGCAAAATAATGTCTTCTTGTACTACAATTACTTTGCCATTACCAAACATATCCACACATTTTCTTCTTTCCCAATTGCTGTGAAGAACAGCCTCCCGAAAGATAACAACCTCTCTCCTAGAAGACAGCAACCTGAAGAAAACTACTCTTCACATCCTACAAAGTAAGTGCACTAGTGTAGTGGAATAATTTCTGTTTCTCATACAGTACAGTGTAGCCATGTACTAGCCTACAACATTCTTTCCAAACCAACAGCATTTAGTTCACTCTTCCTCATTGCACCTCATCAGGTACACACTTTGTATTCTCATCTGAACACCAGTATCATAGCACACACTATTATGGTAAAACATTGCAATGTCCTTACTTATTCATGCACAGCCCACTATCTTACACACTAACCCAAACCCTTCACACATCTACACACACAACTACTCTTACAACCTTCCCGCCCAGAACTAACAAGCCAATTGCACAATCATACAGCCCTCTATTTATGTCTACACACATTGACAATGCACGCAAATACATTGCACAACTTTGAAACCCACACTTTCCTTTTTTCTCTGACAGAACAGAATGCCTACTAAAAAGCAACTCTGTAGAAAACAACGAACAAATGGAGCAGATAGAACTAGAAGCATGCAAAATACTCATCCACCTCTGGCAGAAGTTATAGCAAATGTTCAAACAAAACTGGTAATACAGTCAGTCAACAAAACTGAACCAGCTACCAGTAAAAAAGAAACCGGGCCCCTCTTCCAAAAAGTAAAAATAAAACCAAATATATAAATAATAAAATGACTAATAGCACTTCATCTACCAATGTTAAAGTAGCCACAGTCAAGCATTCAAAAAATAGATTTTTACCACAAATGTTTAATCGTAGAGTACTTCAAAATCTTATAAAAACAGCAGAAAAGTCACGCTCAACCCTTAACAATTACTGCAGAATACTTATCTTGGAAGCTCTCATTGACAGCGCAATGCTCCTCAAAAGAAAATTGTTCATATTAATTTTAACTAGAATGAAACCACTAACAAAATTAATCAGTAAACTACAAAAAGTACTGCTAAACATGCACAATTTCAACATAGATACCTTTGCAAACTTCAGTGCAGGTGAATGGATTCACACAAGCAGCACAGAACCATATTTCAATGAAGAGGTATACAAACAAAAGCAGAAAAACCCAAATGCCATGCATCGTAGTGGCAGGGTATGAAATGGTAGACAACGCCATTGTGGCACAAGAAACCATCTTTGAAAAAATGTCCCCAACAAACTTACAATCAACTCTTCATTTCAATGAAATAATCTGTCCAGTCTACAAATGGCCCTATGTGTATAATACGGAAACAATCCTTCAAATCTTTACTATGTGAAAGTAAAAGAGAAAATTAGAATTAAAACTTTGCAAACTATAGACTCCGGTCCAGTGGGCAATTTCATTGAACATTGAGGACATTCATTAGCCTGCATTTCAGGACCTGCTTGCACAAGCACCTTCCACCACATTAAAATGTTAGCAACACACCATTCCACTATACATAATCTTCTCCAGAGACTGTACTATACAAAACGTCCTGCTTTAGAACTGCAACATTTTAATTTTAATAACATTCTCCTACATGGCACAGCCAAAGAACTCCTTCAACAAATAGACCTCATCCAAAGTAAATATTTTGGAAGTGAAGATCACTTAGAAAATGCAGTAACTTTAGAGAACATTAGGGAAAACCTTACAAATGCCAATCTTCTAATAAACATGTACAAAAAAGAAATAGAAAAGTTTAAAAGCACATCTGCTGAAATACCAAAACAAGTATGTGTGTGTTGTCGCAGAACTTTATATAAAAAGAGCACCAAAACTGTAGATATAACTTACAAAATAGAAGACAATGAGGAATCCCAATGGTTCCAATTAGTTCTATATCATATATCAGAAAACAAATACAAAATAACTAACCCCTCAATACTTGGCACATACTGCAATACAAAGCTTGATAATAACCAAATGCCTTATCGGGCTATCACTAATAACTTGGAAATATTACCACTTCCAAAACCTTTTCAACACCTTAATTTGTATGAGAGCACTATAATCTAAACAGTACACACATTTCAAGCTATAATACACGCTCAACACAAAACAGCCATATTGCCTCCTTCCGAATTATTAAAAGACATTTGTGGCAAAGTAGTGTATTTGCTATTAGATCTTAAAGAAAATGTAGACACTCTACGAGCGCAACGGCCAATAGATCAATCTTTGATTATCCTTGTGAATGATGTACCCATGAAAGACAAGAGAATTTGGCAACAACTAGTAGACTTAAACAAAGTTAGAAAAGCCCTACAGTATCTTAACCAGAACAATGATTACTACAAAAAAATAAACATTGAACAAAACCCAAGGGAAACCACCAAAATAATTCAGGATTCCTCACCAACTGGCCAATTTGAACTTGTAGATCCCCATTACGGCATTCAATATTTTAGACCAGTATACAATTCACCCACTACACTCCAAATACACCATAGACAATGCAATAGGAACATATATGCGTCAAGTTAAATGATCTCCAATCAGCATATGGGAAAAAGTGTAGAAGTACAAGCCTTTCCTCTAGGCTTTCTTACAGAAAAAGATGGAATATATGATGAAGGATGCACACAAATAACAGCATCAGAATACCGCTCTTTACGAATGCATTCTGAAGACCCCAGATTCAGACAAAATGTTGAATACATATTCCACATCCTGTTCGAAAGTGAACTAGCAACTCTATGTTACAGAGTTGCACACACATTGAAAACAGGTTCCAATTTTTAAGCATGTCTGCTACCTAACTACTTCAAAAGATAAAAGACAATGATGAAATTTTACAGTCAAGCATCACAAATCTCTTGGCAAACATGCGTGGTACAAAAGAATACTGTTTCCGATGTCGCGCTGATGTACGGTGTATGCTATGGAACCTTGGCCTACCCACATGGTTTGTCACTTTAAGTTGTGCAGAATATGCATGGGAGGCAATGCACGACTTCCTACGCATAGCAAACCAAAACAAAGAAGGGATAGACATAAAAACACCAGGAGAACTCTGCTCTCTTGACCCTGTTAATGTATAACGATACTTTCACCACAGCTTTATTTCCATGCTGCACTTCATCTGTAATAAAATATTCCACCCCTTAGAGAAGTGGAACACTTCTTTTGGAGAAAAGAATATCAATCCAGAGGACCACCACAAATCCACATGCTTTTGTGGATAAAAGATGCTCCTAAATTTGGTCATGACAGTGATGCCACTGTTTTGCATTGTATTCACAAATATGTAACCTGCGACATCCCTTCAGAAACCACACATAGTAAGCTACATACAAAAATTGTGGCAAATACTGCCGACACAGATTTACAAACAAAGGTAAATACTATACCTAATGCCGCTCTGGTTTCCCTAGACCAGTTTCAGCAAAAGGACAAGTAAACAGCTTCATGTCTTCTTTTAGACACGGTGTGAAAGGCAAATTGCCAAAAAACACATGCATTAAAAAAACAGGGCTTCAAAGCACATCAATGATAACAATGCAATTATTGTCCCTTGTGGAATGCAAACAGATATACAATATATTGCAGACAATTCCACTGCTGTTCCAAGATATGTCACAGCCTACCTAACCAAAGCTGAGAAAACAGAACTAATAGACCTCTGCGGTGACACATCATCTGACAAAACACTGTCACAAAAAATGTACAGCTTTGGGATAAAAATGCTCTTCCACAAAGAGTGTGGATGCTACGAAGCTGTAGACCGTTTAAAAGGCACAGCTTTATATGGCAAATCTGAACACATAGTCTGGCTAAGCCTTAGCCCTGCTGCATCCAGAAAAAGTGCTCAAATCGTACCGAGACAGTAGCCAAAAATTATCCCAACAGCTAGGACATTTTGAAAAACAATTTATTGGACACATATTACCCGAACAGAAGTACTGCTTTGGAAAACATGTGCCTATACCACATAGCCTAACATTTCTCCTACAAGAATAATGTTAAACCAGATGAAAAAAGTGGGAAATACATGGTCTCAACTTGTGAAGGGAGCCTCATCAAACTTACCAAACCCATCCTAATTAATCATATGAAGTTATCATTTAAAACATCTCAACAGAGAACTTTACTACATGTCCCAACAGGACCAACTTTTTAAACCATGGAGGAAAGAAGATGATTTATTAGGCACCCATGACTCATTTGAAGCTGTATTCAAAGCAAATGAATGCAGTATAACAAATGTCAATTTCAAGCAGTACAAAAACATGTTAGAGAATGAGCGCCAACAAGAGGAAGAAGTTCAAGCACAACTAAATGAAGACACTCCTGAGGGCAGTCAACCTTCTGTTACAGGAAGCCAACAACCACTTGGAGAGCCATTCATAGTAAATTAAGTAGAATTAGCCATGACTTATGTAGAAAACACCATGTACAAATACTTGGCACTGCTGACATCACAACTAAATGATGAGCAATTTAGCATTTTCCTAGAAGTCACTAAAGAAATTGAACATGGTATGCACCATGAAAGTAAAACTTGGAGCTGTCAAAATTATAAACCTGTACTCCTCTATGTAAGTGGTGAAGCTGGTTCAGGCAAAACATTCTTAATAAAAATCATCAGCAAATTCCTTCAAAAGGTAACAAACAACCTTTCAGCTGTTGTAAAAGCTCCCACAGGTTTAGCTGCCTACAACATAGGAGGTGTTACTTTACACAGACTACTGCTCCTTCCAGTAGAACACCAAAGCAAATTAGAGTACTACAAACTATCAATAGAAGCTGCTACTGAACAATGCAAAATTCTGAAACAAAGGAACATGCTCCTAATAGATGAGGTGAGCATGGTTTCCAACCTAATGTTGGCTTTAATTCACCTCAGATTACAACAAGGCCTTAAAACGGACTACCCAGTACTCTTTGGAGGAAAACACATTATTGTGTTTGGAGATCTGCTACAATTAACACCAGCTAAAGGTGAACCTATTTTTAAAACCTTAGGACACAAATAATGCTGCAACACACTTGGCAAGGTAAATCTCTGGCAACTTTCCAGTACAGAGAACTAACTCAAAACATGTGTTAGTCTGCAGACCTCACCTATGCTGAAAAAAGCATTAGGACTGGTCTTCTTTCTTAAGATGCACAATCTATCTTAAATAGTAGACTCATCCATCAGCTATATGGGCATGACACATCTGCTCCTGACATCATGGAATAATTAGCACAAAAAATGTAAAATATATGTCCTTAATGCCAACCGTAGCCAGCTGTAAACAATTCAATGAGACAATGTTAAAAAAATAAATGCAACCAATAGTGCATATTATCTCCATAGACAAACTGGGAGTGCACGGCATGACTATGTGTCAACGAATAACGGCACGACTAAATGTCTTAGAAAAATGTCTGGTTTTGAGAAAATGTTAACATTGTTTTTAAACTGCAAAGTAATTCTAAAACTTAACCTTGACATGGAACAAGGTTTAGTCAATGGAGCAATTGGTACAGTTGTTGGCTTCCAGGCGTATCCACATGACAACATTCAGTTTGTCAACATCCACTTGGACAAACTTTCAGAAATTAAAAGGAAAGAACGCTCAACAGCACGATACCTTCTTTTCAAAGGCATGTATGTACGCAGAGAACAATTCTCTCTGTCTCTTGCATATGCAGTCACTATTCACAAATTACAAGGTCTAACCCTAGATCAGGCATTGGTTGACATTGGCAGCACAGTCTTTAAAGAAGCTATGATTTATGTAGCAATGTCACGTCTACGTACACTCGAAGGACTATATCTAGTCAATTTTGATGCAAACAAAGTTAATGCTGACATTCCTTGCATCGTAGAGTACAACAGATTATGTGCACTCTACACACCTCATCTCGATATGTAGCCTGTTACCTGAAAAAGGTAAACTTTTTAAAGAAAAGTAATGCAAACAGAACTTATAAACGATCTCCCTACAGTACCACCAAAGAAATTAAAAACAACTGCTACTCCATCAAGTAGTACAACCACAAAACTATGTAGTGCAAACGCAAGTGCACCTCCATCAGCAGAAACAAAGAGAAATATGTCTTCTAACTAAACAAGTGCAGATCGAGCAAATGACACAGAGATAGAACTATCCTGTCCATTTACATTTTCCAACAAAACTGCTGTAAATTGCTATGCAAATGTAGCAATCAATCTTCTGTTCCAATTGCCACCAATTGTTGAAAACATTTACTTGAACGGCTCAGACCAGTTGTGTTTGCACTTCATAAAATTCAACAAATAATTCTGACAACACTTATAGAGTCTCAGGAATAAGGCAAGCATTGGACTACTGTGCATGAATGGTAAGATTCACCATAAACACACAGGAAAATCCACAATAATTTGTAATGCACTTACTGCAAGTACTTGAAAGCAGAAATATATCCATAAATGAAATATTCCAGATTTCATACATATGGAAGCATACATGCACTCTTTGCAACCATGTTGCACATGAGCAGGTCCCTAATGAACTATTTGTGTATGTATCTATACCGAATTGTGAATCCATTCCATTTCATCAGCTGGTGCAAAATGCAAATCATGGCATACTATGCACTGTTTGCAATTCAGACAATCATTCCACCTTACACCTAAAATCACATAGCCAATGTGTCATAGTAATCCTTTTAAAGGTACTACAATGTAGATGGTACCAAAAACAACTGAAAGATTACTAGCTTCACACACGGGCAAGTATCTCTTGGCAAGGAAACCTTCACAACAGTAGGCATAATATACCACACTGGTGCCACAACCACTGCAGGTCACTATACTTCATACATTAAAAAAAGATGTGGTTGGCTTCAATGCAATGACACTTCCATTACTCTAAAACATAGATTACCATCAAATCTAACAAATGCCTATTTAATATTCCATAAACCTAAATTTAGTCACTTACCTGCAAAACTATCCTAAGTGCCCTTTAGACACCAACAGGTATCTAACTACTTCAAGAAAAACCCTTCAGAACTGTAAAACTGTTCAGTTAGTATACGCCAACTGGTATCTAACTACATCCATAGTGCTACTACACGGTTTGTGAAATCAAAAACAGTTGCAACATGCCAACAGATGTAAATTTAGTACATTTTTGGTAATGCTATAGGTTTTTCCCAATGACCTAATGACTATGCAAACAGAAACAACTGTGCAAAACACACACTAATGTTGTTTCATGCATAGTGCTTAAAATGTACTGATTATGAGGGTCTACAAAGTTTAGTCACTAACCTGTAAAACTATCAACAGTCAAAATATGCCACATGGTATCCAATTGCAGCCATACTACTCCAATACTACTTTTGGAATACACCAACAAGAATCAAAGTGCTTCAAAAGATACCCTTCAAAACTATACAACTATCAACAGCTAAAATACGCTAACTCCATGTTGGACCCTGCTGTTATTATCATCCCATGATCCATGGCGCGGAAGCGGTAGGGGGGAAGAGGGAGGGAGTGGGGAAAGGTTGTGATTGAATTTGTATTCACTTCTATGGTTGTATTGTTGTTTTATTAATGTCATAACCTTAAACAACTTCAATAAAACTGAATTTTCACAACAACAAAAAAACGCTAACTGGTATCTAACTGCACCCATATTGCTGCAATGTTGCTTTCCAATAGTGAAATAGTTAGAAACCTCCAACAGGAATGAAAGTGCTTCGAAACATACCGTTCAAAACTGTTAAATTATCAGCAGTTAGAATAATACTGCAATATTAGTTTCCAATAGTAACATAGTTAGAATCCCCAAATAGGTAGAGCCCACTAGTCTGGAGCAATCGTCCCCTTTCCATCAGGCAGCTTCACTCGCTTGCTCAGCTAAGAAATGTACAAAAAACCCATCTGTTTGATGGTCGACAAAGTTAGGCCTCCATCACTTCCTGGGTTACTTCTAATACATGACTGTTACTCCATGACCACTGACTTCTCTCAATTTTTTCTGTTTGTATTGTCCTGATGCCTGCGGGCGAGATGGCGCAAACATTTTTTTTTATTGTGTTGACTAATTCAAAACACATTTATTTTTTTTACACATCATACATACAAAATGAAAGAAAAAAAAGACTATATCGTAACCAATTAAATAGAAATAAAATAACAGAATTCACCTCTCACATGAACCTTTAAATCTGAATATAAACGGAATAACATAAAACTCAGTTAATAGAGGAAATCATAGTCAATGATGAAATACAGCTTAATAACACCTCAATAGATACAACCAAGGCATAGTCAGCCCATTTCATTTAGTATTTAAAAAAAGAATGCGAAATTCATCAGACTGAAAGTAACCACAAACCCCCAACGCATCCTAGAAAGAGTTGCAACATAGACTCTGTATCCCCACACTAGAAATGTGCAGCTAGATTCACCTCAGTTTCAAATTTAAGTAGGTGTTTTTCAACACATTTCCACTCCTGAATCATGGCAATAGTTAGGCATTTGAGCCTCCCCACCACCCTCCCCCGAGATACTTCTCAACCACAATACTTCCCTAGTAATAGCTTCGAGATCATTGCCATACTTCTTCAAATAACATTTATAAGCAGGTCTTAAAATAGGGCAGGAGGTGAGCACATGTCTTGCTGACTCAATACATTCAACATCCCTACATATTTTGCATGTCCTATTTCCATGGTAGACCTAACCAAGCACCCGTGAACCCCAATACCTTCAATCAATTGAATCGAAGATTCAGTAATATTTTTTGTGTTAACCGGGATGGAAGTAACTTAAGGTAGGATTGAGGCTATTTATATATAAAGTGCATCTTGGAAAAGGTGCTTAGACATTTCATCTCAGCAATCTTTTCATGGCTAGCCACCCAATCCCATTTGTCAGCACACTTCTTAAATGATTGACAAAGAGCACCTTCTCCGAAATCCCAGTTAGGGCACCGACATATCTTATCAAAATATTTCTCGTTCTTTGTTTTAAATGTTTGCATGGCATCACTTTTACTTTCCATCATCGCAATTTTCATTACCATCACTAAGGATTGTTGATTGGCATACATAATTTTAATAAACAACTTTCCTCTATTTATGTCAATCTGGGTAGCCAATGAGATCAGACTTAATTCTAACCTTATTGCTTCAATGGGGGTATAATTGCTGAGACCCAAGATTCTTCTCCAAATCACCCCCTCCAATCAGCCCAGTCTCCCTCATTCAACATAGCACGTTTCCAAACCATAGAGAAAAGCGGCAGCCAGTGTTTGCTTATAGCTATTGAGTATACCTAACAGGGAGTAGCCCGCAGTGTTTTTGGTACAAAAATCATGACAGCGGCCATAGTAGATAGTGCCTTTGCTTTTTTATTTTGATGCACTATCACATTTCTCTTTTCGGAAGAGAGTTCATATCCCAGGTACCTATAACATTCTGTTCGATTAATGGGTCCTAACGGGCTATAAATATGTTGTCTATTAGCACGTTTCTGGCCCACTGCCATAAATTGCATCTTAAGTAGACACATTTTTAGCCCATTACTTTCTGCATATTTGCAGAGCGCCAGGACACTGCGTGATATGCCAACTAATGTATTGTCCATTATTGTTATATCGTCGGCATATCCGATCCACCCCATTTTCTTAGGTGCAAGTGCATAGCCCTGTCTAACTCCTTTTAGAACGGGGATCTGTTTGGAGAGATTATCTTCATTGCTCAATCTCACTCCAGCAAAATTGTTCTTGTAAATCATTTTGCAGAGTACAGGTGGTGATCAGGTATGGCCATTTTCTGCTGATTGGCCCATAATAGAGGTCTATCTATAGTGTCAAAAGCTGACGAAAAATCTACAAACAGAATATATAATGGCAGATCTTTTCTTGATTTAGCTTCCTCCAACAGGGCGTTGACCACAAAAATGTTAGTATTTGTTCAACATCCGTTCTAAATCCCCTCTGAGAAATGCTATCAATGTTTTCCTTTGCTATCCAAAGGTTTATTTCTTTTAGAATTAGCGTGGAGAATATTTTGCTGGACACGTAGGTCAAGGCTAGTAGACGATCATTTTCAGGTGGTATTCTAGGGCCCTTTTTAAACACAGGAATAATATGAGACATCCTCCAGCAGTCTGGGACAATACCAGTGATTTTCGTCTTAGATTTCAGTTTCTTAATGATGATGATGATGATTATATCTTCACTCTCAATGATAAGATCTTGTATGGGTCTCATCTCAAGGGGAAAATCTTTACCTGCAAATTTCCCAACAAGAAAACTTTCCGAGGTCGGCTCGTCAATGTTACAAAGAAGTTCCTCCTGACCACCACCCGTTATCTTATAATTAGACCACATTTTTCAGGCATCCCCATCAATCAAAGTTCTTACCATGTTCTGCCAAAACACAGTATTTGCGGACCAATGGTATCTATTTCTCCAGTTTCTTTAACCATTTTTAATTTTTCACTTTCTAAGGGTGATATCTTCTATCCCTAAATTCAGGTGATCGATATTGCCTGCCTCATTTTCTTTTTTTCTGTTGCTATGATTTTATCGTATGGTTTCTCCGGTTTATGCCCCCATTTAATTAAGGTAGATTTACTCACCATACATACAAGAGGTAATACAGGAGTGCAATTACTAAGGCTAAGACATAAAATTGCATGGTCACTAAAGTCTTTGAAGCTATTTTGAAGTTCCAATATCTTGGTAAAGACCTTAGTATCGACAGAAATATAGTCCAACGTGGAAAAATAAGCGCTATTACGCCATGTGGGGCCCATAAGTATATCATTTTTAAAGGTGCCATTGACCATCCTAAGGTCAAGCTCTTCCAAGAAAATGTTCCACCTTTGGTCTCTATTATTGTTTTTTGTCTTAATATTATAACAATTATTAGCAGTCCCGTTATCATAGGCGATCCTGGCATTCAGGTCGCCTCAATTATGATGTCCATCTTACTGTTTTCAAAGTGACTGCTAGCGACAAGTTCAAAAATAGTTCCCTGGATTCCCAATGTAAAATCAACACTTGGAGAAATATTTGGAGGTCAAACTGTCCCGATTGAAATTTATGATGAATCGGGGGAGACAGTGATGCCTGCTGAGGAGGCGGCCTGTATGACCGCCGAGCTTGACAACAACTCTTTATTAAACTTATGTTACAGACTCAAGGATCAAATAAAAAATCTTGAATAAGTGGCTTCTGAGAATGGGTTAAATTCCGTAAATAATGATCAAGGGATATCAGGGAATCAGTCTAGGGAAGGCAGCATGAACTGTATTTTTCGCTCAACAAGAATATCCTGCTCACCCCGCTTACGGGTTTGAATGATGTAACATCAAATATTACTAAAGATGAACACGATCATATGTCATTTAATGATCCTGAGCCAGTAGAAAGTTTAATTGGTGAGAAATTTCAAATAAATGCATCACTTATTGCTGGACTCAGAAAGCGCAACCCTAATAAACAAGCATTGGGGTGCATTGGTCCTTCGACTCTTGATCATCCTGTGGATAGTCACCCAATTAAAGACCAAAGACCTCAGGTACCTGAGAATTTGGAATCAACAAAAGTAGAAATTCTATTGGGTAGTGACGAAGATCATGAAAACGAAGACGGTCATTTAACAAATAGAGAAAGGAGGCGAAAGCGTAAGCTAGAAAGCAATCTGAGGACTAAACCCCAGGCTTCTGTGGAAATAAGTGAGAAAGATGTGTGAGACCAAATACCAAATGTGAAACTTTCTTCTAAGCGTGCCAGGAAAAAGCAGCGAGAAGAGCAAAAAGAGTTGCCTCTAAATCTGGCAACTTTATAAACTGGCTAATTGGGTCTGCTGCTGGAAAAGTTAGTTGCAGTGGAACCGCCTGTAATTAAAGAAGAAATATTAGAAATCACTATGGACAGTTTGAAATCCTCACTCAATAGCAGTATAATATCTGTTGAATCGATTGTGTATGAATCAGTTTGAGCCAAAACAATCTAAAGGGGAAGTGGTATCCACAAGTAAATCAAACAAGTTTGCTATGAAGATTGATTCTGGTGTAGAAAAAAAGATTGTTCTCCCAGTGAAATCATTTAATATCAGGGGCATGACCAAAGGGAGGAAGAAATCCATAAATAGAAAGTGCCTGTTGGAAATCTTTAATCCTCTCCTTCCCCTAAGATTAATCAAAAGTGACGACTTTAAATTTGTGGAACAGTGCCCCAATTTGGTAACTAAGGTCCACTGATATTCGGAAGAGGTTGTTGTCATGATGCCTACCCCCGGAGCACCAGGCCAGGCCCAGCACCCCCGGAAGCAGGCATCATGCCCTCGGGTAAAAGCCCAGCGGCCCCTTATAGGGGCTCTTTGGACTCAGTCCTGGCGCCTTTGGCGCCAGGCTCATGTTGGACGTCAGTCCTGGCACCATAGGCGCCAGGCTCATAAAGGGAGGTGTTTTGTGCACTTACCTGATGCACACCATGCTGCACGCTTCAGGCCTCCCTAAGACCTGAAAGGGACTATTTTTTCATAGGGACTATTTTTTCACTCGGGCGTGGCCAGGGAAGGATACATACCTAGTTGGGGAAGGATACATACCTGGGACTTCTTTGGAGGCTATTTAAGCCACGCCCAGACAGCAGCTCATGCTTCACGTTGTTCTGCTTCCTGCAGCTTAACGCTCACCGTGTCTGCTCCTGCTCCTGGACTCCAGCCACGCCTGCCTCGAACCTGAAAGACCTGCAAGGAAGGAAGAGAAGAGAAAGGTGAAAACCAAGGACTATTTCAAACTTCTTACCTGCATCCGGAATCTTCTCGCCAGCATCCCTGAAGAAAGACTTCCATTTAAAAGCATCGCGTTGCTCGCTGCAGCGCCACGCTTCACTCACCTGTCCTCGAGACATCTCCCGGCTCCATCGCGGCTGTCAGCATCGGACGCCACATCTCTGTACCTAGGGGAGAGAGGAAGAAACAAAAGGTGAGCAGAAGGAACACAGAAGGAAAGCCTGATTAACAGCCATAATACTTACCGGCTTTTCTTCCACATTTCGGGTCGGCGCCGCCCCGTTGGTAGGTACCCTACCCCGGCCCCTATGGGGAAAGGACAAGAGACATTTCTGGGGAATGATAAGGACATTTAGAGGGATCGCCCTCATCACTACTCACCTCGGCAGTTTAACCCCTCGACGCATCGCCTTCATTCTGCACCTGAAATAAAGGACAGATCACAGGTTAGAAAGACAACATAAAGGGGGGCTCACTTGAACTTTGAACGTTCATACTTACGGCGCATCGCTCAGGAAAGTCAAGTGGATTTTGCCAGCGCCATTCTGAAAACCAGTGAAGTAACTGGACGAACGCGCGCCCCTGCACCAGAAGCAGGATGGAGAGTTCATCCTTCCAAACCATAAGGTGAGCTTAAACCAGGGTTTGGAGGAAGTTAGAGAGGAACGAAGGGAGAAAGGGGGGAGCTAGCAGACTATTCTGCAGACTGTTAATCCCCTTTCTCATCTGCAGAGGATATTCCTACGGGCCAGGCAAGCACGATTTGGAGGTCCTGTCCAATCGGTGTTCCGGGTCCTGCGCATCACGCTAGAAGAGGCCACAGCAATCCAGACTAGACCAGCGCCCCCGTGGGAACCAGGTGAGCGTTACAGTTGTTTATTTAATTAGAGCCCATGCATTGGAGCTTAACAAGCGTTGCTATGACCTGCATTGTGATTGTGTGGAAAAGCTGTCTAAAAAGGTTAAACTAAATACTGATAAGTATTTGTATAAGAGGCATGGAAAGGAGGGTCAGTCTGAGAGATCTAAATCTGGTATTACTGTTGATCCCCGTATAAAATCACATTGGGAATACTTATGCTCCTTTCTTCCTCCCATGATCACTGAGTGGACACTGAAATCATCACTTGGAACACTAGAGGACACAAACACCTCTTTCAGCAGGAGGGGTCGAAGTGTTTAGTGAACATGGCCGACATTATCCTTCTACAGGAAACTTGGCTCATGGTACCGCCTTATTTTGACAGTTATGCTTCTTATGGTCGAAATGCCAAAAGGGGAGCAAAAGGAAGACCTTATGAGGGGTTAGTCACGTTTGTAGCTAACGATATACCTTCTAAAGAAGTTACCCCTGAAGTGAGTGATAACAATGTGCTAGGGGTTGAAATCCTTATAGTAGGCTCTGGAAAAGTGCTATTGATTATGCAGCGAGTCGCTTGCATAATGTTGCAAGCGACTCACAGCAAAAGTCAATGGGTGCATCCTACAACAATTCTTTAAAAAATGTACTCAACAGAGTAACACCTCAAAGACTACAACGTCCACAGTCACTGTATTCTAGTTTACGCTTGCACAGAAAACTAGAGGTTCTAGAAAATGCTTTCTAATAAGGCATTTGTGGAAGTAACGGGTCAACGACTAGAATGTCCAGTGTCACCGTACTCCGAGATTGCAGGAGAAACGCTTTCTAATAAACCTCTTGTGAAAGTAACGGTTCAAAGACTAAACTGTCAACAGTCACCATACTCCAGTTAGTGCTTCAGCAAGTGAAAGCATATGTCTCAAACCTACAATTGTTCACTGGTGTGGAGTGCACACTTCCAAGCAGTAATTCAGCGACACTGCTCCTGGGTACCACCTAACTACCACGAGACATCATCCAGCAGGCACGGGAGATGTAACAGACTCTAAAGCAGTCAGCGAGTCTTACCAATTCAGCATATGGTGAACATATAGTTCCACCGTCCATGACTAGGTATAAATCTTTTCCTCCCTTCGTCCTGCAGCCTATGGACTGCAGACTGTTCACTTCAGGCTCCACTTTGCGGCCCGCATCGCGGATTCAGCAACGTTTTGGGAAACAAGTGGGCGGAGCTTCACCTCATCTCACAGCGTTACGTGCGGTCCTCTCTCCTCGCAGTAGGCAGCAGAATTAAGTTGGCGGTTAGTAAAAATTCCTTAGAATAGAATCCACCAACACGTATCAAACTGCATGAAAACATACCCTTCAAAACTGCAAAACTATAAACAGTTGGAATATGCCAACTGGTATCGAACTGCAGCCATACCACCAACACTTTCGAAAAAGCAAGACACTTACACCATTACAATTCTTCCTACTGCAACACTGCTTGTAATAACAAATACACTTATTTGTCCACCTTAAACTTTCCATTAAGTACTACACACTTCAAACAAACATAGTGTAACACAGAACGTGCCATAAATGTTTTTTTAAAATCCTACATGGATTTCTTTCTCCCAAAGACCTGATTATGCAAACAAAAAGAGCTACTGTGCAGAACGCACAGTAATGTTGTTTGTAGCATAGTACTTGGAATGTACAAATTATGAAGGTCTAAAAAGTACATGAATATGTGAGAATCTATGCAATGAGACATTGTGATGTATCCTACCTAACATATTATGCAATTTTTTTTCACAGAGAAAAAAGCAAACATTTCTTCTGCATTACCATGTACAACAAGTCAACCTGTACCACCAATGGTACAACATTTACACTTCAATGTTATTGTTTCACCATGTCACGAAAACTATATACTGCCTACACACCATGTACATTTCCTATACACATATTATAATGGTTGTTTCCAATGGCCGAATATAATTTCTGTACATATTATTACAATGTTTGTGGACAGATTCTTGGGTGAATGGCCGAATTATTGCTGTGGTGGTTGTGGCCAGTGCCTAGATTCGTGGATGCATGGTCTACGGCCTATGACCATGCATCCAAGAATCTAGGCACTGGCCACAAACTTAACTGCCTGGTCCCATTCATTTTCCCAAAGAGAAAAGGTGCTTCGATTTAATACCCGTAGGGTGAAAAACCACTGCAACAATTTGCAAAAAATAAGAAACACGTTGGGCACAGATGTACCTTTTGCTGGTTTGGATAAATCTGTCCAGTATTTTTAAAATTTTTGACAGTGATGGGCGTGCCCACTGCTCCCAAAAAACATGTATGTATATATCTCCCATGGTATGCTTCTTTGCAGCAGAGAGATCGAAAGGCTTTTAAAATGTGAGCAATTTCCACAGGAATACAGAGGGAAGCAGAAAAGGAAACGTGCTCAAAATTATATTCGGAGGACAAAGGGTGTAATATCAGATTACAGGTGAGGCGGGGGAAACGAGTCAACATGTGCTGTGGGGAGTTTGGGGTGGGTTGGCAACCTGTTTGGGGGAGAACGATTTCGGCTTATCAGGGTAATCTCAAAGGAATCCCGCGAGATTGGCATGGTAACGCTGTAAAATGCAATTGGGAAAAAAGTGGTATACGAACCAGAGACTGAAAGGGGGTAATCACACCAGGTTTGGGGGAAAATATACATGGAAAGTAAGTGGGAGGGTCCTAGAAAAGATGAGGGAGACACATGGTGAGTGTCAGCGAGGACTGGGAAGACTTATTTTTGAGCGTTTTCCCAAATTGCACTGCATCATCACGCAAATGGTTGCCGGGAATGATTTCCATGGGAAGATGATGTTCATTGTAATCACAGGAATAAAAAAGGGGAAAATAACCAATAGCTTAAGGACCACTGGGGCTATCAATGTCTTTTAAACTTGCAGAGAGGAGGGATCTACTATATTTACAGTAGTCTCGACAGGGGTGATGGCCTTACCTTTTCTAAGTCCTTGTGGCAACATGGACAGTGTACAAGGCCAAAGGTCATGGCTAAGGGGGCCTTAGAAAATATAGCATAACAAAACACCCTTGAAATCACAATGGCTCTCTGTTGATTTACTGGGGACTCAAAGATGGGAGTCCTCGTGTGTTCTGTGTAGTCTTCAAATCCCATTAATTTGGGCTCATGGCACGGTTGATGTAGTGGTGAGTGTCTCTGGATACACCAGCCACGGGGCATCAACTGTAACATCTTTGGCAAAGCCTGTTTTGCCTTCATTTTGAAAAGGAGTCTGCCAAGGTCTTCTGAAGGACTTTCTGACATGGGCCCTTCCTTTTCTCGTTGAAACCAACCTGCTTCTGCCTTTTCTATTCAGGACCTTTCGGTGGGTTCTTGGAATTGTGTCTCTCATATGTCAGCCATCTTACGAGTTAAGAGGGAGTTATCAGAACAAAACTCTTGAAATTCACGAAGTGAGGACCACCTTAACTTAAGTGTCCAGTGTTGATAAGAAGGAACTAAAAGTAGGACAGAACTCACTGACTAGATGCTAGTTGTGGAAAGCAACGGTGGTAGCAGCATATTATAGCCTAAGCCTCATGCACCCAGTAGAAACGCTGGGGGAAGTGCAACCTATGGTGCATCTATTTTCGCATGCTTCTACCAGTGGTCAGCCACCATAAGGTGCATTTAGATGCTGCTGCATTTATGCTATGGACATCTTGTAACCTACCCAGGTATCTGTGTGTAATGGGATCAGTGCCAAACACGTATACCAATAACAGAGATTTGCAATGGTGAATGCCCTGGAAAACACAGTGGACGCGATTGCTCTGTTAATTAGAACAGATAGGGCCTGCTGTTTCTTCACACAGGAGGTGATGAGCACGACATACTGAAATTGTGCTGATGCAGTGGGACCAGACTGATAATCCAGATGAAGCTTGAGATGTAGGAGATTCCTGCAAAGACTCTAGTGCCGAGGTCCTATGGCATGTGGGAGCCTATACACACCATTAATCAAACATAGCTATATCCCCATCGACCTCTTTATTAAGAGCTCAATATCAACATGTATATAACTGTATCAATAGGAATATCTAGATCTCAGAGTTTGTGTGCGTACATCACAAAAACATGTATTGAAACCATTTTGGTTAAAGGGCTATTATGGTTGCGATGTCAAACAAAATACCCAGAAATTGGCCAGTTACTGGACCCACAACTTTGCCCCCTCTAGCCCCCATGCACTGCTCATGAGATTTCACGTTATGCTCACTGACCTGGAAAATTGGTATTTGGAAATAATATTTATAATCCATTTGCGCTTTGTTTTGTGTTAGTCCTCAAATGGAGCTGAAAGAGATCCTAACCGGTCTGGGGACTACCGGTTTTCTTTAGCTCTTTCTGCCAATCATGCCGTATGGGAATTGTTGGTACATGCATGACATGTACGATAGCATGTATGGCGTCATGTAGAGTGGATGGTGGCGCCACTCATATTTCTTTAGGAATGTTTTTGATTAGCGCTGCAAACATGACGTTCCTTTATGCAACTTTGTTCACAATACCTTCAGTTTTTTAATGATATACTTGAATATGCTGACTGAGCCGACTGAGCTTAGCTTTAAGGCATGCACAGTGGACACCTGGCCCTGGGGAATGGACTTTTCAATGCCCCAGGCTCCTCCATGCCACCCACTGCATCCAGTCGACACTGTGCACATGAGATTAACTAGGCTACGGGATCTTAGAAGAGACCCTATTTGACCACTGAGCAAAGTTATGTGTACATTATTGGTATAAAAATACTGTCCCATTTTATTGGTTCAATCAACATAACCCTGGGGGAAAAGAAAGGACAGGAGGAATAACAGTAGCATAGCCATTGGAAAATTGGGCCAAAATATACATCTCATTCAATTCTGGTCTGTTTCAAGAGTTCAGTCTCCAAGCCCACATAGTGCTGTTTGGCAAATAGACTATATGTCCCACCTGACCAGTGACGAAGAAGCCTTCCAGAGAATGACACACTCACCTACACGATGAGCAACAACCAAGACATACAAGAAGCATCTATTTTCCTAAAAGAAGCCAGCTAAGTAGCCAAGAGCTTACTGAGGCATCCCACTGAAGCCCCCTTCCGAAACACTCAAACAATGCGCGTAAACAGAGATCACCTGGCCTCAATTACCACGCACTGTGCACATTCATGGCAGAGTCTGACCACTTGAGCTGCAGTCCATCTCACTTGTAGATAATTAGATGACCATTACTGAAGCAGGGGGTTTACTCGGTGAAGTAGCAGCCTCTAGGACAAATTCTGACTCACTTCCTTCAACAAGTGACGGGCTCAAGGCCGCCCAGCGTATTACCTAAATGATCTGCGTCAGCATACGCTGTCCATGCACTACATCTACCTTTGCATCTTTCCTTGGCTTCCAGGATAACAGTTGTATGTAAATGGTAACAAACATTAAGAACGTTTGATTTGCTCATCTTCTCCCAAGATTTCCATTGGAAATCTAGTTGCCTGCATATGTTTGAATATTATGAATTGAAAATAAACGTCATTGTGTAACTCCGTGTATGATTGAAAAGGCTGTTACATTTACAAACCAACGCTTGCATATCACTCAATGGAGAACTTTGTGTTTAGGTCGTATTAACAGCCACTTGCCTGCTGTGCCTTTCAGCATGTTCTTGCTCAACAGTAGGAACTATATTTGAACAACATGTCACATCATCTAATATTAAACCAGATGTAACAAACATTTTAGCCCTGTGACTTGTGAGGGGTCAAAAATGAAACCCAGACAAAAAGTTATGTTTTTGGCTAAAGACTTATTTGAATGAAAATGGGTTCCTCTCTGACCCTATTCTTAAGAGGAGTTTCCCTACCTAAAAAAACTAAGCATCTGTTTCTGTCAGGAAGACGATGACTGAAAAGCCATCCTTGTGTCCAAAACGTCCTATCCTGACCCCCTCACTACAAACAAAACAATACAATGTGAAAGGAAATGTCTTCAACTTGATGTTGGAAAAGAAGTGTTCACAAATGAAAATTAGAACAGCTCCCCAAAATATTTTTTTCAAGGTGAAATCTTGGACCCAGAGTGTTGCTCCCTTCCCCAGGATTCTGAAATGAGAAGACAATGTCTCTTTTACTAACAGTTCCTTTTGTGTCTCTCCTGTATATACAATGTTCCTGCTAGGCAGCAACCATTTCTTTAACAGTCTTTCTTTAACAGAGGTGTCTCCTTTGTCTATCAAAAACTGTCCTTCTCTAGTATTTCTTGTAGCTTTGCAACTCGCCTGGTATACTACCCTACCAGGACTTCTCTTGTGTTTCAATTGCCTGGTATCCTTCCCTTGCCAGGACTTCTTACGTGCTACAAGGTTCCTCTGTATCACCAAAACTGAATACACTGTTCTTGGTTCTGGATATTTGTCTGTGGTAATATTTGTTCAAACGTTGCCCAACACGTGCATCTCATGAATCCGTATGTTATTGGGGCTTGAATCAGTACCTTGCCTCTTCTGCATTCAAGCAAGCTTCTTGTAGTTTCTGGCAGAGCAATCTAATAACATTTAAATTGTTGTTGAGGTGGTCGCCTGGAAAAACCATAGGTCCCCACTTGCTTTGGGTTGACTCATTTTTATCTAACTTTTGTTAGTATTCATAGTTTTATCGAAAAAGTGGAAAACTGCCAACACACAGAACCAATATCAATGAAAGAACAATGCCAATAAAAACACCACATCATGGCAACTTGTGACTAGATTGGCACTACGAGACAGTCCCTGCGCACTCAATAAACAGGACATAATAAACATTGAAATCCGAGAGACTTCAGTCAATCCTCTCTCAAAAAGCAACTTAGCAATGCGGTAGGGTGCTTGTAAGGCCACCTGAAATGTGCCAGGGGCTGGCGATTAGAGCAAGCACTAGAGGATCGGGTGGATTAGTCAAGGACACATTCCCAGGGAAACTGACCAAGCCAAGCTTCTGCCATGTTTAGACTCTCGCTGCTCCAACTGCAACAAAAAATCATTTGAAGGTACACTTTTTGGTGGGCGAGAACTTGTGTGAGGAATAATCAGAATATTAATAATGATAAAATATTGCTCCATTCCAGTACGCTTTAGCAAAAGCAAGGGAATTATGGAATGGAAGGTGCCAGAGGAATTCCCACTGGTTTGGATTAATTTAGTTCTTTCAATGAAACCTTTCCTTGTGGTAGTACTGAATTACCGTAAATGGAAGAAGGCATGCCTGGACGATTCCGGGCCAGCATTTTGCCCCCCACAAACAAGTTGTAAACGAAGTAGCTCAGAAAACCGAAGAGCCTGCGCCCCCAAATAAATTAAAGTGACTGAAGAACCGTTTGGTTGTACTTTCTTTAGGCTGATGGGGGCTAAATCTTGATCACATCTGGAACTCAATCCTTTTAGCATCCGCCGCATAGATTACCTAACCTTCTGAAAGGCACTCAAGACCTGGCTCATCCTTTCTGCACCCTGACTGAACTAGTTCATCGCATGGGTGAACTATCATCATCAGATAGGTAGGTGGGGCACCAATGAGTCACTAGAGGAGACATCAAGACAGTACCCTAGCATGCACAGAAATGATTCTAATCCATCCAGATGATACGATGTGCATACCCTCATTGCAACAAGATACAGCCATGACTCCCTGTACGTATACCACTTCATCGCAATGGAACATAGCCATACTACTTTTGGGGCATGGCCACTCACCCGCATACATCTGCAATAATCCAC
The DNA here is from genome assembly GCF_040938575.1 of Ambystoma mexicanum. Taxonomy (NCBI): domain Eukaryota; kingdom Metazoa; phylum Chordata; class Amphibia; order Caudata; family Ambystomatidae; genus Ambystoma; species Ambystoma mexicanum. Next base: position 1,577,941,655 of record NC_090937.1, read on the forward strand.
TACTCCACCTCATAGCACACATCACCTCTGGCACTAGCATGCAGCCGAGTCCCATGAAGAAATTCGGTCCAGTTGGGCACATAAGCAGTCTCCCGACTCGCATACTCTCCAAATTGCCTATGACAGTACCTATCCACTAGCTAGACATCCATGGGCGCTAGCAGGGACTTAGCCGCCCTTACCTACCTTTGTACTGGCTATACTGCACACACACATTCTAAAACCCTCTCAGCAATTCTCATACCTCAGACTTTGGTCCTCCAAGGGCGTTCAACCACAGCACTTTAAGGCCATTCCAATGGCATAAGAAGCTATACAAATGCCATAACACAAAACAATGAACACTTATACCAAGTGAACTCCGCCCTAAAAGGTATGTTCTTCCCTACTGCGGATGTAAATGTCCAGTGGATGGGCAAATGATTTGCATTCTACAGCATGGCACTACAGAATGTGTTGCCTCTAGGTGCTTACTGACTGAGGGCATGGGAGCAAGCTGATGCATGTATGCATGTGTTATACACTACCCAAAAAATATTACATCTGGGTCAAAGCAGTGATATCTTGTTGGATGTGACGGAAAGGTAAACTAGCAATGGTCCTAGTGCGGACATCTATGCTAACTCTCTTTACATCATCATAAAAGAGGATATGAATAAAGTCCAGCCTGTATGTGGGGGAAAAGAATATTAAGGTTCTGATATCCAAAATAGCTTTTATGCGCAAATTGTAAAATGCAGTAGCTTTCAGTCCCACAGATGTCTTCAATGGATTCTGGCCTCACGGTGAAACGGGCAACAAAAAAAGAGACTGACAAAAAAAGCTTCCTGTGATGGAGTGTGAGAATACACATTTTGTGGAAGTAGGTGTGCCGCTTGGAGACAGTCTAGGGACACTGATGCTAGAGGCACGTTGCTTCCTTACAGAAATCGCTGGCTCAGTCAAAGCCTTGTTAAAAAGTGAGCTGTGAAGTGTCAGACAGCAAGATATTCATCAGTGTATTCAGTGTAAGGTCCTCATGGTCCTAGGTCCTCCACCTCCCTAAATGTATACTGACATCGAGCTCTGGTGGTGAACTTCCCTTCTGAAATGACATGCAGGGTCTCCATCACCAGGATCAGCAATAAATGGTGAATGCTTGAAACAGCATCGGCTCTGTAGACGTGGGCACAGCCAGTAGTCAAGACTGAACCATTAGGCGTCTTGTGGAAAGTGTGGCCATGGCCTGTGGTGCCCAGCAAGGAAGCAACCAGCTGAATCTCAGTCAATGCGTGGGTGGGGGCACTAGCTGTCTGAACACATTGAGCATGGCTGCTCAGTATGCTTCCTATCTGCTTTGGAGGAGGTAGGAAGCAGGGAAAGCAGGTTTACACTTGCCTTCACTAGTGTTGGGTGGACTTACTCTAAAAAACACAGCGCCTTGGGGCAGTGACGTTGCATTCACAGAGGATTAGGAATGGGTATAGAAAGAAGAAGACTCTCTCTTGGACCTCGAGTGCAGTATATCTGTAACACTCACCTGGTATCCACGGGGAAGTCACTCAGCCTGTTCTGACCTCTTATGACCTCGAACCCTTCCCTGGAGTCTACTCGACTGGAGACTGGGCCTGAAACACAGGATTGGTAGAGTTTAACTCCCTATTGTCTCTGTGTGCTTGAACCCCTTCTTCCCCGGGGTCCAACCCTCCCCTTTGATCCACAGCTCACCTTGTTTTCTTGGAAAGTGTGCTCTCCATCCTGCTCTCAGCACAGGGGCATGTTGATTGATGCGGGCTCGTTGCTGCCTAGTTACTTCACTGGCAAGAGTCCAATAGGTAAGTATAATGAGTCTTTTGAACAGTTCTCTAACTTCGTTCCTTTCCTTCCTTAGATGAAGGCCGGCATCCGGGGATGGCGACGTGCTGCTGAGATGAGTAGCGCTGAAGGTGAGTGAGAGCATGATGTGGATGCCAGTTATGAAGAAGAAATGTGGTGAGTTAGCGCGGTATGCAGCGCCTCTAGATATTTCCACGCTAACCTGGAGTCTCTTTTACCTCTTGCAGATGGATGAGAAGTTCCAGAGACAGAGTTCCCCCAGAGCGGCTGGGGGCTCGTACCATCTTTAAAAATAAGCAAAGATTTGCTGAATACTTACTAATGCCTTTTTTCTGTTCTTTTCCCTTTTCCTTAGGAAGTGGCGTGCCGGGATGGGAATGACACCGCCGAAGATGCCCGCAGAACAGAAGGAGCGATGAATGATGGGCAGAAGAGCCACAAGGTAAGGCTGTTCCTAACTGTGTTCTTGTTCTTGCAGGAGCTGAGCGCAGAAGAAAGATGCAGGCCTACTGGAGACCGAACCGAACACTGCGAGTGTCACGCTGCAGGTGCAGAAAACACAAAGCATGTTTCTCAGCCTGGGCGTGGCTTAAATAGTCTCTGGGTATCCCAGGTGTCTCTGGGCTGAACCACACCCAAAAGACTAGACTGCACATGCAGTTCTGGGAACCGAAATATGTGGGGGCATCCATCTTGTCCCCATCAATGCACTATAAGTCCAATCCCCAATGTTATCCTATGGGAGGGAGTGAGTCTGGTGCCACAAGCGCCAAGTCTGACTCCAAGTGGGTCTTTGGAGGGGTGGAGAGGCCCTTGAGGGCCATGTAGGTGATCGTGGCCTGGCTCCAGCCTGACATCTTGGAGGGCTGGGGACATGAGGGGCAGGAATCATGACAATATCATTATATTCTCTGTTTCCTTTTCTCTCCCCAATGATCCCGGGAGGACACTGCGGAGAAGGCTTAACCAATGGATTAGAAGGAGTGGACTTATCGGCTGTGAATTCCCAGAGTTGTTTTGCTAAGTGCCAGAAACTGTATGGCCACACAGTCCCAATGGAACCAGACACAGGTAATATTCCAGTTCAAAGAGGGGAATACACGCTTTCCATAATGGTAATGAACACCATTCAAACAAGGGTTCGAAGTTGAGGGGAGCTGGGAGCTAATTAGCTCCTGCTTGTAGCTTATAAGAACATGGTTGGCTTGACACCACTGCTAGCACAACCTACTTTTGGCTCCCTAGGCCCACTGATGCCGAACAAGCACACTTATGTGAGTTTAACTCTGTGCATTTGGGAGAATCTATAAACATTAGGATACATCTACATGACATATAAACCATAAGGGCTCATAGATAATAGGTACAATGATACGTTTGCACCGATTGTGGAAGTTAGATATGTGGAACGCTGTTTACTAGCTGCTCGTTCCATAGTGGTAGCTCCTGGCCAGTAGTTAATATGGGATAACCATCAGCTGGTTTTAGCTGCCACTTATCCAATCTTACTTTCCATCCCTGCGTACCCTCCAAACCCTTCACGTCTTTTCGATTCGGATCTCGCAAATATATTGGAGAAAATAAGAGTCTGAAAAGATATTATGTGCTAACAAATAATGAACCAAATCGGAACATTTACAAAGTGTATTAACAATTGGAACTGAAGTTAGGGAATACAATACAGATATACAGTAGTACAATGCAGTGACTCAAACATAGGACAGGGCAGACCAATAGTCATAGGATATCTCAAGAGATTTCAAAGGAGAGGTTCTATGCGGAGCAATGCAATCACCCAGCTCTTAGGCCATCAAGAAAGGGATCACAGAGTTAGCTCATTGAGGCAACAGTGGAAAGTGTGGCGGAAAGACACCCAAACTAGGCAAAACAAAATGGAGGACACTTCCTGCAGGCAGGTGGGACAGCAATATTTGCGTCTTAAAAACCACCCCAATTGGATGCGATGAATGAAGTGTACAATTGCTGCCTCTGATCAGAAGGTCAGAGCATTTTCCTTCATGGAGTACCTCTGAATGCAACTTACACCACCTGCCCTAAACCTCTCGAGGATCCCTGTTACATTCTCATTAAGTACCATCCCTCCTGCACAAACAGATACACTGTGTGTGCAGCAGTAACAATGCCTTATAACATTCGACCAGTGTCGTTACTCGAGAACTTAAAATCATTATGATTATTATTATTATGGTATTTACTGAGTGCGGACCTAGCTTCGAGAAGCAACAGAGCGCTTTACAGAGGTATACAACAGTACAGATGCAAAACAAGCACCTTACCTAGGTGTACAACATTACAGATGCATAACTGAGCGGTTTACAGAGCCATACACCAATACAGATACATAACGTGCGTCACAGAGGTGTACAACATTACAGATGCATAACTGAGCCGTTTACAGAGGTGACAACAGAACAGACATACAGGGGGGTAGGATACATCATGACAATACAAATATATATATTTTATTTAATTGTGTTACAGATCATGCAAACTTTTCACAATACATACAGTAAGATACCGAAAACAAAAAAAAATCATATAATCGAGAAACGCATCATAAAATTGATAAAAGATTGAGTCATATTAATGATTTTGGGTAGTTTATAAATATCAAAAATAATAGCAGCAATTAATAAATGTCAAGAGGATACCATTCATAATGATTTATAAGAATATATTGATCGTAAACAAATAGCATACACTTGCTACCCATTACTAACATTCGACTATTGTTCCTTAGATTAAAACAGGGAAGTGCATCAGGGACGCCATTTGAGGTCGCCAGGGGTCGCAATTGCGACCCCCAAGGTCTCCCTTGCTATACCTAAAATAAAAAATACAAATCTTATTTTATTTTTTATGGACGCTCCTGGGCTCTGGCCAACGCCTGTGGCTCTCAGTTTCTTCAGTGACTGCCTTTCTTGTTCGGGCATCTTTAAAAAAACAAATTAAACCAACAGGGGGTTCCACAATTGTAACACTTTAGCAGTGACCTTAAATAAGAAAGAATAGGAATAACTAATAATTTGTCTTTCTGGAATTCTACACGAAAATTGCAAGACTCATTAAAGATTTATTTCAGGCACACTTCAGGGGGTGAGTCACTGATTTAGTCTGTTTTTAAACACCTCAAATTCACAGTGCAGACAAAAACTTCCCAAAAGCATTTAGAGTAGAATAAGCATCCATTATGTATTTTGCTTTTCGCAAGTTGCAGTTATAGAAGGTTTTCTTCTGCCGTTGTCTCTGTTACGATCATCACAAGAAATTCCATCTCAGTGTCCTCGGTCACTTGAAAAAATCCTTGTGCCTAAAAGCTTGTCTACAGTGTAGAAAAGTTTAACCATAGCACACAAATTGGCCCTTTATTTAATTGTGCCACAATTAATGCTTTGTTGTAATGTGTCTTTCTTATCTCCATGTCATGCTAATCAGGATGTGTGTTTTCATGTATAAGGTAACAAGTGCCCAGAGTATGGTATGCCATGTGAGTGCGTTGCTTTCCCTGCGCTACTCTAAATGCTTTAATACACAGGTAGGAACCCTCCCAATGGTATGCATTTTGCCAACCTCTGGAGCCTGAAAAGTAGATCCATGCAGGCTTGATATGTGGCCATCTTTGCACCAGACCTGCAGATGAACTCTCCAGCTGTTAAATCTCAGTAACTAGTTTAATGATGTCCCCTAGAGTGTAATTTGCTTTCTGACTTTGAGAACATTCAATCATGTAATTGCTAATTTTGCTATAGCGGTAAGATAGATGTAGCAGGTAAAATCGCTCAGTGGGCTGAGGGCTCGCTGCTGCAATGCGTGCGTGTGTGTGTGTGTGTGTGTGTGCGCGTGTGCGTGCATGTGTGCGTGCGTGTGTGTGTGTGCGTGCGTGTGCGCGTGCATGCGCGCGTGTGTGTGCCTGCGTGTGCGCGTGCGCCTGTGTGTGTGTGTGTGTGTGTGTGTGTTCTGCAGGTTGCCGGTTTGAATCCTGGCAAGGCCAACTCAGCCTTTCATCCTTCTGTGGTCAATAAATGAGTACCAACATAGGTTGGGTGATATTGTATGTATATTTGTTCTATATAAAGCACTTAAGTCTAAAGGCAATATAATAGAATATCATTATCATTTGGCCTTGGACGTCTGAATGCATTCATAATCATTTGGTAATATGGGCCTATACACACTGATATTAACGATACATGTGGTGATCATTTTTGTATGAAATGTATATCATATTACAGTGATATAAATATAACCACATTTTTCGTAGTGTGCTTAGGAACAATGCTATGCAATGCCCAGAGGCGTTGCTAGAGAGGGGGGGGGGGCTAAGGAAGCTATAGCCCCGGGTCTTTTGGTTGTAGCCCCAGATAGAATCTCAGGGGCGTGAACCAAAAGGCTAGCTAGCCCTGAGTCCCGACAGTCCCGACATTAGCACAGCCCAGGATCTTTTCCAGACCTAGCAACACCCTGAAAAGCCACTTCCCGTTTTATCAAGGGCTGAAAGGTAATGTTCTATCGCTTCGCGTGATGTCACTTTGGGGTAGGGTCAAATTACATCACTTCTTGTGATGTCATAAGAGGTCAAGGGTCATGCAATGTCACTTCCGCTACAGCTGGCATTGTGGAGGAATGACGTCCCTGACGTGCACAGCCATGATGCTAACTTAATACAATATAGGCCAAATTTGCTGCAGGACTGAAACTGCGACTCTAGGGGGATCCCAGTACACCAGTAGCAGTGTTGTGACAATCTGCGGCGCACACTGAAAGAAAGGGGGGTGACAAAGTTGCACTTCTCCAGGCCCAAACAATCTTAAACCCGATACTGCATGAATGAGAGGAAAAGCGACCGACTGTGCACACCTTTTCAACTTTTCACCTCTGCAGTTAAACATGGATGCAAGTCTGATTTTTAGCACGCAAGCATGCACGCATGAGAGTGTCTCTTAAAGTTCAGACTATGCCTTCTGGGGGTAGTTTCCAAAATAAAATATGCAAATACCTTTAATTCTTTAAACCTTGGTGTCTACGGAGTTTAAGCCCATACATCAACCCTGACAGCATACACACAGGAGAAAAATAGTTTCACCATAATTCTACTTAACTGTGGGATTAACCTAGAGCGTAAAAGTCATGAATTTGATGGGTGTATACGCAAACCAGTCAATCAAGCAAGAAATTGAGAAAAAATGTAGGTTAGCCCCACTGTGACTTTGAGAGCAGAGATATCTCGACGTGGAGAGCAATGACAGATTGCCTTTGCAATACAAAAACAAGCATTGGTAACGCCAGTCGTTTTGGCTTTTGTATAGGTATCGATGGCAAGGCATTTGCCAGGCACTGAATTAAAGTTACTATCTGTCCATCTGTCCCCAAGCTGGCACCACTTGGTAAATGGTGTGAATACCTGCGCTTTTGATGGCCGTGTCTGGTAAATGCCTATCCAAGAGCCAAAACTGTTGTGAAGACACGCGTATTGCCTATGAATCAAGGGGATGAAGGCACACTTGGTTAAGACATTTCTATTACTCCTGCAGCTGATTAACAGATACAATCTGCCATTACTTTTTAGAAGACTGCTTTGAAATAACAATGGAATTCTTTAAATTGCATACAGTTTGATATTACAGCGTGTTGGAGCTAGCTCAGAGATCCCAGAAGGGTTGTTGACATGGCCATGAACGGTCAATATCAATACAAACACCAGCAGGTTGTGTCCGCCTCCTCGCATTGCATGTCCCCTTACTCCCACATGTACTCAGATGTCAGCGGTCTTGGCACATAGCCGCCAAGGTTAAAAAAAAAAATAATACTTTGCAGCCACATGTGAGTCCAACCCAAAAACTCCCGTATCCCATGGTCCACACTTTGGTGGGAAGGTGGTTATGGGCTGTGTTGCGGACTACACAACGGCAAACGCTGCACTCGCCACCCATTTCAGTCTGTATGCCAGGTAACACGGATTGTGAGCATTTCATCCTCAGACAGGCACCAGTGTGGTTCCGTTTCACGCGTAACACACCACCTTGCCAGCATCTACAATCTTACTGATCTGGATGGCAAAATACGGTCACCAATTACCTGCGGAGGTTTTTCTGGCAATCTGTCAATAGAACTTTATTTCGGGAACTCACCCAAAAAAGTGTACAATAGATTATTTCATACAATTCATCAATGTTCCATATATAAAAATATATCTTCCAGATCAATATTACACACTATGAATACAAATATACTTAAACAAAAAATGTTTTCAAACTGTAGAACAGTAAGGGTATGCAAGTAACGCTTTTATAATCTCGAAATTGACTCACCGGTTAACGGATAACCTGATTTCAAACTAATCCACCAAGCTTTGATCATATAATTTGAAACCACACACACATCTTTGTAAGATGTTAAATTACATAAACCGAAAAATATGGTACGTCAAGAAAATTGCTAATAACCATCTCTTTTTCAGCAATATATGCTTCGGGTAATCCAAGATAAAATGATTTACTGTTTTTATTACCGTGGGGCAGAAAGGGCAGTATGTAATATCGCTTGTTGACCACCTGTAAGTAAACTCAGCCATCAGAAATCTATCTAATCTAAATTGTATACACAGAGCTCTGCAATGGATTGGAAATATTTCACTGAGGTACCATTCAGAGGATAGATCTTTTTTTTAATTTAAATCTTTTTATTTGTATTAAAATACAACGATCAAAGAATAGTACGACACATCAATGGGCAATCAGCTTGTCCGAGTTGGGAGAACCCAGTCTTTTTCTATAGATAGCTCTTTCCAGTGCACATGTCAGTGCCAGCCTGGCCTTTCGGTCAGGAGAGTCTCTAACTTAGTTAATTATTACAGTCTAGTTAATTATTACAGTCTTGCGAGCTGCGAACAACAGTGTAGGAGCCGTCCCACTATAGCATCGTCTTGCCACTCTTCCATGTCTAGACCAACCAACGCCTGAGTGGGTGAATCTGTGGCAGTAGAGACCTGAATGTGTCTCTACTGCCACATGTTCAACAGAACCATTGTTCAATAGGGTGTAATCCTAGGACAGGCCCAAAGTGCATCTCCCTTGTTCCCAGTTGTCCACAATTTCTCCAGCAGAAAGGGGATTGTCATAGTCTCATGGCATACAGCTTGGCAGGAGTATAGTATGCCCGCTCCATAATTTTTTATTGGATATCCCTATTATTAAGGTTATAGAGAACTTCCTTGAGCCTAGTGAAGGAGGCATAAATATCTTCAGTGTCAACAGTCACCCCAGACCTTCACCCCAAACATCTGTGAAAGTCAATGAACAGAGTGATTTGATTTTCGGAAAAATTGTGAAATCTCTAGCAAACTTGGATTCGTAAACGGATGGGTTTCTGAATCTTGCGACTCTCGATGTGTGTTACTATTGACATTAATGCCCTATGTTTCAGCCAATCATCACATGTGAAGCCTAACGAAAGGATAGTTCCATTTTGAAGGCTTTATATCCTAAGAACGTAGTATGGGACTTTGAGTCTACCATTAGGGTCTCCAGAAACAAGGATACATACTTGCTCCTAACGTTCCTTATTATCGCATCTGTAATCTTCCTGAATACATTTGACAATACTATGTGCTTAAACCATTTTCAGGATCTGCCCAACGGGGTGAGTATTACATACCATATCATTACTTCATAGTGGCTCAGATGTTCACATTTATTCAGATACAGTCAATAAATAATTGGTTTGTCCCAAACTTCAAAATTAATTGGTCTCGGTTCAGTTTCCATTAATAGTAGAATTTGAGTGGTACATTTAAGTAGGCTAAGTAGGCTAAGAATTTGCTGAACAAACTTGCTTTCCACTAAAGATGCTAAGTGATCTTTCAAAGCCCCAGAATTTGATACCATACAAGGTAGGAGCTAGGGCTAGGACTTTATAAACCTTTTGGGCTGATAATGGGAGTCCGTTTCCAAGTTGGACACAAAGTGAGTGAAGAGCACCAGAGCGTCTTTTCAGTGTCAATTCATTTTTATTACATTGTGCAGCTCACTTGCCATCATTTTTCAACCTTACTTCCAAGTAATCTTAAACACTTTCCTCATGAAGCAATTCCGCAGTGATACTTATGTTTGCTTTGATCTTACAGGGCCGGGTGGCAGACCATAACCAGTGTTTTTCAAAAGACTGATTTTTATCTTCCTTTTGTTACAAAAATCGAGGCCAAAATCCAACTGCTTTCGCAAGCAAATTTTAGTCTTGCAGATTTTTAGAGGCCAGGTCATTAACATAAATAAGAAACAATGGGGTGAGCACACATACATGGGGTACAACATTTACCATTGGGAAGGGATTGGTTTCACTCCCCATCCGACCAAATTGGACAACAGCACATTTATTTTCATATAATTTCTGCATGGGACTATGAATAGGCATGCAGATCTTTAGAGCAATTCAATTTCCCCACAATATGCACCTATCCAATGAGTTAATTTAAGCAGTTTTAAAATCAATAAAAAACAAATAGAATTGTTCTTTACTAAATATAACAAATGGACTAAAAATTGAAAAGAGGCCTATTGTGCCAATTCCCCTCTTGAAATCTGCTAGGAGGGCAGAAATTATGTTTACCCCCACCACCCACTTCTCAAAGTGATTTTAGATTATTTTCAATTAACTTTTGCAAGATTAGCAATAAGGATGATGGGTTCCCGGGGAGTTGCTGGTCATCCTTTTTATATATTAGGACTATTTCGGCCTGTAGTCAACTAGAAGGTAAACAATCAGCTGCAATTAGGGAATTAAAGAACCAAGTGAGAGGAGGTATCCATCTCAGAGCTTCCTCTTTAAAAAGATCAATTTGCAATTTATACAGACCAGACGCCTTACTTTTTGGGGGTTTTTATGACCACACCCACTTTCATTTCAGTGATTTTGAGCTGGTTCCGTGGGCTATACTGTATAGCTGCTGGGTTTAGAACGGTCCCACTTTCAGATTTATATAGATTTATATAAATTACAAAACTGTAAGAATCATCAATCTTTAGAAATATAGGTTTCAAGTTCATTATGAGTTTTATGATCCGTAGATTGCATATTTTAAATATGTCAAAAATTGCAAGAATCTTTCATCGCTGATAATTTAAGAGAGTCTCATTTATCAAGCCCCGCCATCTTGTATTTATTATCTAGAAGAGTTTTACAAAACACATGGAGTATTGACATTCAATTGCGCAAATTTGTTGTTTTGATCTCCGTTGAGTAATTTTTTTCCGGCTATTCTGCATTCGCTAGCGTACTCAGAATTCCTCATCGTCGCCTGCCTTTTAATCTGTCTGGAAGGTTTAGAAACAATTGGGATAAGAGCTTCTACAAAGGTTCAGTAAAAACTTTCTATGGAAAGCAAATCATGCCTTAGTTAAAGTAGGTAGGCTTCAAGGACTGGCAGGATTACTGTGGAATCAGGGTGGGATTTGAAGTATAATTAAAGTCTACTTGTTTGATGCACCTTCAAGTGTACAAGGGAATGATGTCCATTGCAAGAAATTTGTATCAGAAAGATCTACTTCGAACCTCTCAGCTTAAAATATAAGAATAAAGCGGTTGCCCTCTACCCTTGGGCTCACTTTTCAAGGATTTCCATGTAGACCTTAAAGTTACTCACCGTAGTGACTAGAGTACTCGTAGTCCTTAGTCCCCTTTTCTCCATCCATGTGGGTATCCTCCAACATGGGGATGGTACCAGAACCTGCGGTAGCGAACAATTGAGCTTCTCCTTTAAATTTAGTACAGTGCGCAGTGGCGCCCCAGAGAACCCACCCTCCGGCACCTCACCTCAGTCCCCTTTAAACACATTGGCTAAGTTGAACCTTTTAGTCCTTGGCATACAAGCGGGGAAAGGTTGTGGAATATATGGAGGAAAGAGGACTAAGGACTACGAGTACTCTAGTCACTACAGTGAGTAACTTTAATTACGGATATGTCCCGTCCCCTTTCCTAGGGTGATTCCACCAAACAAGATGATAGGGTGGAGCTGCGAGAACCTACTTCATATTCAAGAGGATGCAAAGATGTTCTTCAGAACCGACCCCGACTGACTGAACTCTGCATCCCGCCTGGAGCTGGTATCCAGGGAATAATGCTTACAGAAAGAGACAGGGTGGTCCAAGTAGCCACCCTACTGATGACATCCCAAGAAGCAGGTCTCTAAAATGTAATGGCCGTGGGTTTAGCTCTGACCGCATGGGAATGAATCCCTGCAGGAACCAACTTACCCATGGCCGTACAAGCCTCTGAGATGGCCTGGACCATCTTACTGGCAATAGAAGCTTTGCAAGCCTGGGTGCTGGGAGACGTGCCACCAAAGGGGATGAAGGCCTCAGATTTCGTCTGGGAGAGAACATTTAACTCAACGACTCTTATGAGGACCAAGGAATGCAAAGCGGGTTCGGAAAGAACACCAGCAGGCAGATTTCCAGATTCAAATGCAACAGAGAGACCACCTTAGGCAAAACGTTTGGATGAGTGTGCAAGATTACCTTGTCGCTATGGAATGTGGTGAAGGGTTTGCATGATGAGAACACCTGCAGCTCGCAGACCATGCGCACCGAACTGAGTGCCACCAATAACACCGTTTTCAGAGTCCCCAGCCAGATGTCCACCGAGGCCATCAGCTCAAATGACTTGCGCTGCCAGACTGCAAGAGCCACATTGAGGTCTCAGACTGGATGCAGCCTATGTGCCAGCGGAAAAAGGCTGGACAATTCTTGAGGTGGGCCTTAACCACCAGCTTGGCTGCTTAAAAAAACATGCTATGAGGAATTATTGTAGGCCCCCAATGGACACCAGATAGGTGCGGCAGCTAACAACCTGAAGGCCGGAACGAGCCAGAAAAACCCAGCATGTTGTCCATGGAGCAGGTGAGGGGGTCCAGCAATCTAGTCTACCTACTCTTGTACTGGGATCATGTAGATGGGCTTCTGGCCTCCTGTATGATGTCCTAGTTGTCCTCCGAGAACTGAGCGTGATGCAGTCTCAGCTGGCCAGGAACAGGCCGCTAAGGCCCGCCTAGTTGGTCCCAGGGGCTCCAATGCCCGGGCTTGCTGCGTCAGGAAGCCCCTGCTGAGGATCGGGAGATGCGCAGGCCTCGGGGAGCACAGCTGCAGCAGATCTGAGAACCAAGCCCTCAACAGCCAGTGAGGGGCAATCAGGATGAGGCTACAGCCCACTGACACTGGAATTTGCGGAGGGTCTTCTGAAGCAACAAAGGAGGAAACGCATAGCACCTGTGGCTGTGCCAGCATAGCTGGTACGTGTCCCCCAGAGATGCCTGACCACATTCTGCCAACAAAGCAAACGGGGGCACTTGGAATTCAGAGGAGATGCAAACAAGTCCAGATCCGGAAATCCCCATCTCTGGAACTGGGGCCACAAATGATTGATGTGTAAGAGGCTCAGCTGGTCCGCCTCGGCATTGCCGTCCCCCAGGAAATGGACCAAGGAAATCCATATCCCCTCTGATAGGACCCGTTCCCAGATTGATACTGCCTCCATGCACTAGAGGAGGGCGGCAGAACAGGTGCTAACCTGCTTGTTCAAGTAAAACATTGTCTTGGAGTTGTCGGTTCTAACCAGAGCCGCTTTGTCCCTGATGAGGGGCAGAAAGGCTTTGAGAGCAAAGCCCACCGCCCTGCATTCGAGCAGATTGCTACCCAGGAGGGCTTCCGCCCTGGAACATTCACTATGAATCGAGTAGCACTCCAGAGTAGTCCCGCAGCCCAAAAGGGAGGAATCCGTCACCACCAGAGTGGGCTCCGGTAGGGTAAAGGGGCTCCCACTGCCACATTGCAGTTCATCAGCCACCAGTGAAGATCCGGGAAGAGGAATGGGAAAATTGGAATCCTGTCTGACTGCGACCCCATTTCCTGGTCCCAATTGGCTGCCAGGTGGAGCTGGAGGCGTCTCATCTTAAGGTGGGCGTGCTGAAATGTGAGCACGCAAGATGCCCTCAGTCCCAGAAGGTGCTGGAACCACAATGCTGAGGTGGTCGAATTGGCCAAAAATTGCCCTATCGCCTTGCGGAAGGACAGGAGCCTCGCGGAAGGACAGGAGTCACGCGGACGTGGTGATCACCAGCTGCACGGACGTGTCCAAGCGCACACCAAGGAACATCAGGCCATGGGCGGGAGTCAGCTGCAACTTTGGTCGGTTGAGTGAGAACCCCAGCTGGTGAAGAACATCCGCCAGCAGGAGTGCACCGCCCCCTTGGAGGAACTGGCCCACACCAGCTAGTCATCAAAGTAAGTGTATAAGTGATGGCCCTTCAGGCAGAGGAGACCAGCCACAGCTTTGTGAAAACACGAGGGGCTGAGTTGAGGCCAAAAGGCAGCACCTTGTACTGGAAGTTGTACAACACGATCGTGAACCACAGAAATGTCAAATGTGGCTGGTAGATGGAGACATGAAGGTATGCATCCTTGAGGTCTAGGGAACACATCCAGTCCCCTGCGCATAGAGACTCGGCTATGTGCACTGGAGTAATCCTCTTGAAGCGTTTGAGCGTTAATGATAGGTTGAGGAATGACAGGTCCAGGACTACCCTCAGGCCAGCCTGGTTGTTCCTGGGTCAAATTCCTTGAGTAGAAGCCACAGCCTCTGTCTGACTGAGGAACCGACTCCGCTGCCTGCATCTCCAACAGAGAGAGGATCACCTGTAAAAGGGCCGGGGACCCTATCTGAAGCAGAGGAGGAGGAGAAGAAGGTAGTGAAAAAGGAAGAGGAAGACTGAAGTCTGTGGAGACTACAGAAAGGATTCAAGGACTCTTGGTACAACACTTCCAGCTGTCCCGGAAAAGAGTCCGCTAGCCCCCTACAGGCAAGCTGTGCTCCCTGATCGTTGTTGGGAAAGAGAGAGGATCCTCCCACCCCCCTAGCCGATACCAAATGAGAAACAAACACTAAGGGAGCCCATCCCGGTATCTGCCAGTTGTTCGTTACAGTGATAAAATAACATTGTTTGCGCTAGTAGCCAATTGTCAGGCCTACTTCACCTTGGAGGATGAGCCCAGCAGCACCCACATGGACAAAAATGAACAGATGGACCAATGGCTCGGCATCCCATATGGAGTAGGCCGTGTATAGCTTGTCCAGTTAGAATCGTCGTTTTTTACCTCATATGATTAAGTCATTAGTGACGTTATTTGTGCTTATAATGTGCTGCACCTCCCTACGTAGCTCAGAGTGCCCGACCGCAGCAGAGTTCTTTGCTTATGCATTTGTATTTTGGAGAAATAATTACTTGTTAAACTTACAAGCATGTCTTGGGCCTTTTTCTCTAGCAGGCTGTATTTTATCTGGTGTGAGCTTGCAGGGGCGTGCCTTCACCGTTACAGCATTGCTTTTTGGCGTCTGAGACTGGAGCGGAGTAGGGGGAGCGGATAAAAACATGCAATGTCCTCTGCTGTTTCCTCATGTGGTCGCTGGGGAACCTGTTGGGCCTTTGTACACCGCGATCCTGAACCCACTTAAAGCTGCTGAAAGCGCAGGGTTTGAAGTCAGTCCTGTACTGGGACTGAAGGAAGGACTTCTCCCTTGGTTTAGTCAGGATAGCCAAGGACTTAGTGTTCTGCATAGAGGTCTTCTTTTTCATCAGCTTATCAGTGGACGAATGAAAAAGATCTGCCCCCTCAAAAGGTAGATACAGGATCGTCTCCTGCACATCAGTGGAGAATTCAGTGGCATGCATCTACGCCATCTGCCTCATCTCACCCCCCAGGCACAGCCCCCTGCTGACTGTGTCGATGTGGGAGACCGAAAACTCCTTGAGGTCCTGCGCTACTATTCGGGCTTCCACCAGGCGGGGCTTTAAGGATGTCCGTCTCTCCAGAGGGAAGTCGGGCAGGAACTCCCCAATCTCCCGCCACAGCTTCTGGTTTGACGCGGCTAGGACAGTGTTAGCCTGCCATAAATGCAGCATAGAGTTAAGGTAGCAACGCTTGGCAAAGTCCTCAAGGACGTGGACTTGTCCTCTTTGGGGAGACAAATGGAAGCAGCCCCGGCTGAGGAAGACGATGGCTTGGAATATATGGAAGCCACTGCCACAACTGAAGAGTGCAGCTGAGGGTTGGAGGCCAGGGGAACTGGTTCCCCATCCAAAAGCCTGAACTGGCTGTCCAACATCTTGTTCATCTGGGCGCCGGCCCTGAGCTTCTCCCAGACCTTTCTTGCCACCTGCAGGACATCTTTCTGGAGGAGAATGCCTGAATGGCTTGTGGCACGCCAGGCCACATCTACGCCAACACCCCTGACTCCTGGGGGGCGTGCTCTGGCTGAGGAACCCCAAACACTCTGTAAGGCCCTGAAGACTGTCATGAAACTCCTTCACCGATGCTGAAGGCATCTCCCCCATCTTTTTCCATATGGAGAGAATTGTGGGTCCTGGGATACAGGGGACAAAGGGATTCCACCCACTCACCCCCACTCCCGAATCGAAGATAATTGACGACTGCGGGGGAGGCATTGGTGGTACAGAGGGAGGAAGAGGGCTCTGAAGCACTGGCAGGGCCTGGACCAGAGGAGGACTGGCAACGACAGAGGAAATAGAGGAGGACCCAGAGGCGGAGCATGTAGCCGTAAGGCTGGGAGGGGTAGATGTAACCCTGTAGAGACCATACGCCTGTACCATAGGATCCATAGGATCCTGGACTGTAACCTTCATGCAGTGCCCACTCTGTGTGTGAAGGACTCTGGAGAGGCCCTGAATCCAAGATGGCCACCAGCCTTGCAGGTTCTCCCAGATGCTTGTCTGCCATCTTTGGGCCTTGTGCCATGCCCTGGGAGGGTGGGTGCGAAGGCTCTGTGCCACACGCTGATTCAGACATAGAAGGGCAGAAGCATCGACCTCAGGGGTGACTCAAATCCCTCAGAACACTGGCTATTAGGCGAATCGCCTGGCACAACAACCTAAGAGGTGGGTCCGGTAAACTGGGTGCTGGTATGGAGCTGGTTATCGTTTTGGCTTGTGCTTCAAACTGACTCTTGGAGGTGGAACACAACGACTCTTTGCTCGCTGGGGCACAAGAGGACGAACTGGATTGGACCAGGGTCTGCGGGAAACAGAATCCAAGATCCCCTTCCCAGAGGAAACCCCCGGGAAGGAGTCTCAGTGCTGAGGAGCCTTGCTAAACAAGGGCCAACCTTGTCTTGACGTGGGGTCCTGGCGGAGAACTCCTGAAATGAAGAAGAATGGAACATCTCCCGCCAGCGGGAAAGCCGGTTCCCAAGGCTTGGAGACCGAGAGCGCTGTAAACCGCGCATGCGACCCAGCTGTGGACAGGCCCCAGCGAGGCCGGGAACGAGCAATCGAAAGATGCACATCTTGTGAAGCATTCTGCTGCCAACATGCACTGGGGAGGCAAAGCACCGAAGGGAGGTGAAGGTAAAAATAAGAAAAACTGAGAGCATACAGAAAACTGAACAAGTCTCCACGCCTAGCTGCCACGTCCAAAACAGTCAATGATGAAAAGGGGAGTGAGGTGAGGCACTGCACTGAATTTAAAGGGGAAGCTCAATTCTTTGCTCACAAAGGTTCCGGTACCGTCTCCATGTTCGGGGACACCCACAAGGATGGAGGATAGGGCACGGGATGCACAAATACATTTAGTTACTTCCAGAAAGATATAATCTACTTGACTAGCTAGCGAGCCTCTTCTTAAAGTAGATACTACAGGCAATCTCCCATTACATCCTCTCAGGACTGTGGTGTTTAGAGAAGAGGCTATTAGAGTATCTAGAGGCACAACAAATCACTTGAATTAGTCTCTAGGATTTCCATCTTAACATTTCCTTGTCAATCAATACCAACAGACCAACACTAGGGCGGACCTCTGCTATTTTGCTAAGTCGGTATAAAAAAGCTAGTGTATATGGCTGCGCAACGCATTGTGGGTATGCAAATTAGCTCACCAACATGATTTTTCCTCCAGAAAACGTCCCTGGTCTCAAAGGGCAGCGCTAATTTATACATAGCCTTATCAATCCAAAACAGACCATTCAACCACATAGGCATATGATCCTCTTTAGTGGTCCAGAGTAGAGTGAGTATTTCCAAACATGCATCCTGTGCTGCCTGTGCCCAGAAAAACACAAGCTACTGCTGAAATCAATGGAGGACAAAAGGCACGTGTATTCCTGGTCTTGTTTGGACATGGCCTGGCAGATTAAGCCAAGTAGCTTGATTTGGATAGTGCTGGACTGATTTGCTGTAATGGCGCAGACAAATTGCACAAATTACACAATGAAGGAAATCATGCTTTGTGGATTACCACACATCTTTGTGATAAAGAGTTTGAGGAAATCAAAGCAACACAGAAATTCTAATTTGAGCCAACATCTGATAGGTTGAAATAAATACACCAGTCTCAGAAGCAATATTATTCAAATATTTAAAGAAGCAGAAAATAAAGAGCTTTATCTGATTTAAGACGAGGTATGCATAAGGATACAAGACATTTCCAATCATTTTATTTAAGCTATAGGGAGAGAGAAGATTGCAAACAAAGGCATGAAGCAAAAGCTGAAAACGAATCGGTGGATAAGATTGATCGTAGGAGAACATTCCCGATTAACAGGGTAGAAACAATGCCTAGAAAAGGATCCCTGCATTGGCTCTCCTTTTACACAACCTACATTCTTATCTTCAATACAAATGAAATCTCAAGAGGCTCCAGTAAGCTATCTGCAGACAGACAGACCACAAAGAGACTTTAACAACACTTCAATTTTTGTGTCTGAAACACTCAAAACTGCATTAGTCCAAACTAGCAGGCTTAATACGGAAAAGTAATGCAAGTGACGGAGTCGTCAATGCTGTTCTTACTGGCTGACTATTCATCTAGCGTGGTCAAGGCCCCATTGAGTTTTCTGCCAGTTCACTAGAATATTGGCGTTGAGGGTAATTCGGCAGAATCTTTGCCATCCCCGTAAAAGTCAGATAAAATACAGGTAACCACACAAAAATATAATTTTAGGCATCTTGTGTGGAGGGCCATCAAGGTGGTGGGGAGCAACACGGGGCCTCAAATGGAGCTTTCCCTTTAGATGAGCGAGTAAGTGGGCAGTCCTTTGAGATCCCTCACTTTGTGGACACCCTATGTCTAAAGTTAAAGTGCCAGCCCTAAAGGCGCATCAATGACTGGACAATCTGGAAATACAAACTGCGGTGAAGTGCATGGGTGCCCGCACGGGTCAATTGCCTGCATAAATGATCCTGATCTCATTGGCTTGAATGTAAACCCCAAAGTAATCCTCAAAGAAAGCACGCTACCCGGCTATACAACTTCTCCCTAGCCAATAGCACAAGGAAAATGTGTTAATATGCATGTTTGCTTTCGATCTACGCCAACCACTTGAAGGGGCAAAAAGTATGCACACTTCTGCTTCCCCTCTGTGAGTGCGTGTGTGTGTATATATTATTTTTGATCCCATATGCTTGTACGAATGGTTAATGCAGTCAAAAGTGTAAATAATTGTAGTTGACATTACATTTTGTTTACTCACAAACAAGCGTACATACTTTCAACAAATTGCATATGTACGATTTGGTATATCCCACCCGGAGAATACTGAAATCTGCAGGAGCGCCCACAATACACTAGGTCTATGTGCAATAATCCCGTTAGTATACCTTGCCAGAGCAATTTCTGCATTTTCCAAGACCATCTTCTTATTGAGTGCACTCTTGGATGCACCCGCACTACTCACTTCCAAAAATACTTTTATTTTGTGATAATGACAACCTGTGAGGTTACCCAGTCATGCAGATATTATCTGTGCATTTGCCATAAAATGTGGAGTAGTAGCAAGAGCAATAAACTGCATCACACAACCTATTGTGCTGGTTGTTTTGGTTCTGAAATTATTTATTACAGAATACCACTCTTGGTCTGTTGGGTGTCCTGACCCACGTTTGGACTATTATGCTGCAACACTTGGTGCTGTGGGCTTAGGAAATCCAAGAGGGCGGAAAAGCCCACATTTGCGCCAGAATCCTGGAGAACCGCACAGTTTTTGCGCACAACAAAATGGTCGCCTGACCTGCCACCAACCAGTGTGAGCGTGAGGGGCCAGAAGCGCCATGAGCGAAATCAGTGCTAAGGAATATGGTGCTGTTCAAAATCTGTTGTTATTAATGTCAAAAATGGGTGCAATACTGGTGCTCACCACTACCATAAAGCCGGCGTTTTAAAACCATCAGACACTTGTGTAAAACTGAACAAATGAACCGAACCAGCCCAAAGAAAGACTAAGAGGTGGATACAATGTAAAACTATATTCTGAAATGACTTGAAGGAAGTAATTGTCTAATGTATGTATTGAAAATGGCTGGGGATGTCAGCAGCTTAAGTGAATTTGGGTTTAAAGCCACTAAAATCGAAATGTTTAGAATAAATGAGTGACCTACTTTAAAGTGTCACATAGGTTGCAATTGTTTAAATGTCATAGTTTTGAACTTAGAATCAGTGTTCTAGCTGCATGTGTAAAAATTGCAAGTTTGGTTTGAATGTAGAAAACTGGGAACCAAAGTGACATTTAGCTGAAGCCTGGCTTAAAGAGATTGAATTCTGCCTGACAACTACCCCCGACAGGAGTTGGAACTTGATCAGCAGCTGTGTTCCCAGGCCTGGTTGCATTCTGCTGCCCCTGCCAAAAGGAGATGACACCTCTCTGATTGAATTAGGGGAGTGGCACCTGGGAACTGCAGGAAACTGAACAAAGCACTGTCTTGGGCTCAGGCAAATGTTATATTGGGGGGGGGGTCGTAAAATAGCTTCCTCTTGGGAGAAGTGGGAGGAGAAGTGCCTCTGTGAGCAAGCTGAGCTTGGGGGAAGTGGATAAACCAGAAATTCCACCATGTGCTTTGGAAAACCACACCCCTTTGGGGCCAGAGCATAATTTTAAAAAGATGGATAATTCATAGTGCAGACTTGTAAAAATTATATAAATAATATCATCATTCTTGTGATTTTTCTGTGCACATTTTAAGAGGTGTCAGGACTCTGTGGTATGTTCTACGGGGAGTAGTAGAGGAAAATAAGGTTGTTACTCCAAATGTATGCATGTTAAAAATCTGACACTTTATCATCTGAAACCCAAATCCCTCGTGCACATTTGTGTAAAATCTGGGAATGTTTAGAGGTCGTTATCTGGATGAAAAGGGCAGAATTCTGTCAAAAGTGGACACAACATCTTACAAAGACAGGGATCGGATGGTTTGGTGCTACAGAAAATATGTTAACTGGTCATATAATATTAGAAAAATGGTACACAGATAAATTAGTATTTGGATCAGAAATAGATTTGTGTGCAATTTGACAAGGGGAGGATCCTCTGACCATAAACCTACCTCATCACTCTGACTCACTGTTCCCTTCTCAAATCAGGTCAAAGAGAAATCCTTGACCTATCAAATCGTGAGTGGGTTGGGCAAAGAAAGTTAGCATCCACACCCATTTTTAAAAGACATAAAAACTGGAACCCAGGCAGGGACATTCATTTTCCAACATTCAACTGAATTCCTGCGCAGCACGTTGACTGAGATTCCAGACTCCAAATCCATCAATTTCCAGAGACCAGAACTTTGAACCCAGACTCCAGAACTTGTAGCAGAGAGGCCTGAATCCACAAGCTGAATCCTTTTTCAGCAGGCCTCAAAATCATTTGCAAACTATTCAACAGCCGGGCGAGCTGTTTGAATTCTTTGCCAAGAACTTTTGCCAGAACCGGTAGCAGACCCAGAAAGCAGTGCTGTATCCAGAGAGACCAGAGATCCAGAGAGACCAGACCCAGACCAGATCGCTGTGCAGTGCTGAGAGCTGACCCAGATCGCTGTGCGCAGAACCAGTACCAAGTGGCGAGAGAACCGCAGCAAAATCCTGACCCGATCCGTGATGAAGTTGCATTCCTGTCCAAAATATAGTGTGAGTACTCAGCCAGAATTGTGCAAAACCAATCTCTTAGTTTAAAATAATCTAATTCAAAGTATTTTAACCTACTGAGAACTACATCATAGAAATCGTGTCCCTCCTGTTGATTTAAAGCTGCAAAACTGTCATCTGTCATTCTGAGCTTTACTTTTATTTTGAGAATCTACCTTCACAAAATCGTCCGTATCTTTTGAACCGTTTGTGCTACAAGCGATATTTAACTTTCATTATAAAGCTAAGATTCTAGGCTTTCCAACAAACCCAGACTTCCTATTCATTATACTTTTTCCGGAATCTCGCTCGACGCACTCGGAAAAAGTGCAATTTGGCTCAAATTTCTTCACGTGCCAAAATAGCAGCTTCTTGCTTTCCTTTGCTGAAATTCGTTTTCAACCAGACAATCATTCATAGAGCATTGCTAAAGTGATCCTGAACAAATTTGATGTAGCTATCACCCACCCTGAATCTCTTATAGGGAATTAAAATCATTTTTAGCATATTTTTCCCTTCTTTGCATACCACCTTTAAAGTACTTTGCCTGTGTTTAAAATCATCCCTGTTTATCTAAGCTTGCTAGGGGGGGAACTGAATTCGTATTGTACATTTGATTGTATTCCTGAGAACTGTTTGCTCTCCCTTCCACCTCCTTACATTGCATAGAGGGGGGGGTGAATTGCCAAAAGGGGAAAAGTGATTATACTATGTTTTGCTGAAATCATATCAAGTTTATTCCTGTGTTGCTTCTTTTCCACCTTGCATTTCCTTGTACCATATAAAGCATTCTCAGCTACCTTATCCTCCATACTACTCCTAAGTAATTAAACCAGTGTGCTAGTATAACATCATCCATTGTTGATCACTCACTGTCATATGTCTAAGTGTGATATCAAATATTAATTTATTATCAAAGTGTGATATATATCTATTGTTTAATTTTTCAAATAAACCTTTTTAATTTGCAACACAAACCTACTTCTTGGCTCAGTGGGGTCAGGGGGATTCTAAGAGAGGGGCGTTATACAAGGGTTCATCATCCAGATTATAACTTGTCATAAAAATATATAAATAAGGGCTTCCCTTGAGCAAACCCAGACCAGGCACCGACTTAGTGGGAATGCTTGATTGGAGTCATTAACAGGTCCTCAGATTAACTACAATTATCTGCATATCACGTGTTACTGGCACATACATCTTGGCATATTACTGTACCATCCAAACCAAGGAAACCTTAGTTTAGGGGTGTTTTAGAGGTTTTCAAAAGCCTTGTTGGATTTCTAATGAAAAGATTGTATTAGATTGTTTCAACGTGTCATTATTTGTGGTCTGGTTTGAGTTAGATGTGGTATTGGCCTCATGCACTTGCTTGGTAATGTAGCCCCCCTGCTCTTTTTGATGTTTTGTGGTACTTATGTGGCAATATATTGTAGCAGATCTTCTCCTAGGCACACCTGGTTTCCGGCATTCTTTCTAAAATGGAGAAGTCTGTTGGCTATCGTTTCTTTTAAGGCTTAGTCTCAGACTATTTTTTAAAAACATTTTACAGGCAACATCCCACTAATGTTGGTATTGAGAATTTCAAACCAACTGCCAACTACATTTAGGCTTTATTACAGTATTCTAATTCCTTACATTTTTTATTTGTCAGAATAAGAAGAGCTCTATCGCTGTAAGATAGAGAATGGGAACAGGTGCAGAGTCTCAAATGTAAAAGGCCTTTGAGAAGTACACAGCAGTTACGAAAGGCCATTTATATATTGCTTTTCCAGATCTGGGGCAGGTATTAATTTCTGCCAACAGAAATTTGTTGGGGATCAAACTTGTAAATGTATGGGTGGACACAGGATTGTTAAAACGAATGGTCTTAGTTCATAATGGCTCGCCAAAGCGACTAGATGTGGTTGGTCGGACACAATGACATCACAGTTTGACATCATCAGCTCCCAAAACCACCAACATAATTAACTCTCCTTGCCCCCCCAACTTAATCCAACACATCACCTACTCTACACAAATAGCTGGCAAAACCCTTGAATGGCTGATTTTCTGCAAAACGTTTGTTTCTGTGCAAAATCGAATCTTGTTATTGTGGCCACCGCACTTTGCCAACCTTTCATGCTTACTCTCCCACACAACGTCCACCCCTCCACCCCCACCTGCACGCCATCCAGGCAGATGAAATACATTTCCGGCACCACTCATACCATCCAACAACCCCTCACACCGACCCCAATTAGTACATCAAATATTATATCATCGCCCTAGTATGTGACCAAATGGCACCCCTCAAAAAAGAAACCCCTTAAGCACCATCACAAGTCGTGCTTCAACAGCACCCTACTCCCCATCAAACCTCATTGTCAATTGTCAAAAAGAACCCAAGCTCCTACACCTACACAAAGTAGTCCCTCAAAGACCACCAATTCAAATACAAGATGGCTATGCGCAGCACCAAAGCACCCCATTACCCCCAATTGCATACAGAAACTTTCCAACATCAACACCTCCTTCTCTAAACCACCATCTACCATTAGCACCCCCCATCCATCTCAGTATGAAACTTCCCTCCTAGACTACTTCAACTCCAAAATACACATCCGACAAGCTCTCCCATCTACAGACCGACTCCTACCACCCAAACCCTCAAACACATGGTACACATTCCACCCTATAGACCAGGACGCACACATCACCCTCACAGCCAAAACAAAACCAGCCCACTTCCTGAACAAAGCATGACCAGCTCATGTAGCATCCAAGTGCATCATCACCCTTTGCCTACAATGGGTTATCTAGGGAACCAGAAGGGGGAGGCAAGCCAAAAGAGGACCTTTCAAAGAGGTTTATTTTTAAATGATGACGAAAGGCCTCACTATCCCTATCACTACAAGGGTATTCCCTACCTACGAAACTTAAATAAAGTGTGCTCGTCTGCCCTCTAAAGAAACCATAAATTGTACCCTGTCAAAACCTACTTTCTATCTAGCCCTACCACTATTGAAAACAATCTAAATAACCAGAGGCTTCTGTTACTTGTGGTAGGGCCTTTCCCGGCCAAGGTCTCTGGCTTTGATCTCCAAAAGCCATTCTAGGTTCCATGAAAGAAAAAAGTGGACATTAGAAAAATATCACAAGTTCCTTTTTCGGTTTCAGGTGAAAATGTGAAGAGGGAGAATCACAATATACCCTCCGTCCCGGAAGACCCTCCAACAGAAAGAAGCATTTGCGACAGTATGGCTGTTGTTCATATGAACTAACATCCATTCCCACTGCTCCCACGAGGGATAGTTATCATGAGAGATCCCCCTCCTAGCAGACCTTACAACCCTGCAGCAGTGTGGACCTTACCCAGAGCGAACAAAGGGACCCAAGATGGAGCTGGAGACAGTTACATGGACAGAACAACTAAACACCAGACACCAAACCACTCATCGTTAGAGACGCCATGATGACTTAACTACGTCAGACATGAAGCACAAGTGCTATCTGCACACTCTGGATACACACACACACACACACACTCATCTACACAAAGAACACTGGTATACAGCTATTAGAGGACAGCGACATATACATACTGTCTGCACGTTTATTACTTTGCCATTAGGCCTGCTACAGCGCTGTGGTAACACAAGAAGCAAGAAGAGATCATGTACATGCTTCCAGATGCTTATATGCAAATAACCCCATGGTGTGGAAGAAGCACTTGCGAGACCTGACAGCCGTAACATACTAACCTACAGGCTATCAGAAGATATGCACAGTAGAAGCCAGGCCATGGCTTAGGAAATTTAGTAGGCCTCAATCAATTCCAAGGTCCCATATAGAAGACTAAAGAGGCGAGTTGTTATTGGACAAGGTAGTGTCACGTGGTATGCTTGGTCATTCCCAAAAAGTTGTTACTTGGAATTTGTTACAGTGAGCAAGCCCTATGGTTGGTCGATGACCCCCCACTGTCCACCCTGGGTCCTTGGTTATGATTGGATGAGCCTCGAGCCCCCAAACCTTGGACAAACTCTGTTCCCGGCCCGCGAAACACCCGTGAATGGTGCCTTCTGCAAGTATGTATCTGCAAGGTGCAACTATGTGTCAGCGTCATAACCGTGTGTAGCCCATAGCTGCAATGCCGTTATTAAAATAAATTCGATGCACAGTCACTTTTGAGAATATTAGCCCAGATTTGAAAAAGGCTCAGGAGAGCCGAAACACGTGTTATCACTCAATGGGAACCACAAGAAAATAAATATAACACCAACCATAACTTGGCGCAGAGTCCTGGATTTCTTTTTTCTCATTACTGTTTTGACGGCCTTTGGCTTTCCATCATTCCGGTGAACTGCGACAATACGCAAAAAATGTTTAAAGGGTTTTTCTCTATTCTTTTCAAACTATATTCCACTAATTGGAACAGCTCACTCATTACTGGTGATTTAAGAGTCGCCGTACAGACCAGCTGTTTCCTAAGCCTCTTGCCGTTTGCGTAAATTCTTGATAATGGTTTAAAGTTATGTTATTTTTATTCGAGGGATTCTTCTCGGCTCCCTTTTCTGTTGCTGCTTTCCCGTAACCCACTTATATTTTGCTTCTCTTTGTTCCACTCTTCTTCCCCTCTGCCGAGCAACCCTGCCACCTGTATCTGTGTCTGGTCTGCTCCCTGGGGCGGGCTTCTCCACAAAGAAAATCTCTTGTGTCCGTTTCTCTCTGCAGGGTGTGAGGGCCACTTTGACAGCTCCTCTGTTAACCTCTGGTTCTCTACTTCATGTGGGTATCACTCCGGCAGATCCTCTGCTGCTACTCACTTGGGTAGTCACTGTGTCTCTGGACGGACTCAAGTCTTTATTCTGTAACAGTATTCTGGTGTCGGCTTTCATTAGCGGGCTCCCAGCCCATCACAGCCTCTGTGTGGTCAAGCCATCAGCGGAGATGGCTTTTCTTTCTCAGTCGCTGTAGTGGCTTGTTCACTGCATGTACTGCCGGTCCCCTGGTGTCCTTCGTTCTCTTCTCCCTGTGCTCGCGCTACTGCTGGCTCTGTGGTACTGCATGACTCTGTATTCCGAATACATTTCAGCATTGTCCAATGGTACAATGCGACTGCTTGCTAGCTTTCTATAGGCAATAGTATGTTCTCAATTTCCATATAAACACACCTGTCTTCAATGATGGGCATTCCTTATGGGACTGGGAGTCTTTGTCCCATAGAAGGGAGTCACAGTGAGGCCCACTTGCCTAGGCCCCAATGGAGGGTCTCAATAGCGGGCTCACCTACTGAGCCTCAAAGGGGGTTGTCACCCCCTTGGGAGAAGGAAGAAATACTTCAGATTCATCAGTTTTTTTTATCAACTCCCGTCTCTCACACTGCACCAACCCCCTGAACTCAAAAGAAGACAAATCTCTACACTCTTGAAGAAACCATTCCTTCACCCCACACACCTCAAACACAGACTCATCACAAACGAGATTGTACTTGACGCCCAGAGACTGGAATGCCCTACTTCCTATTTCTGTGCTGCCCCTTCTATCACCACCTTCAGCAAATACCTGAAAATGTAAACTGCCCCTTAACCCCGTCGACTATTCTAGCCAGCCCACCTCACTATATTGTCCTATACTGGCTAGAGCTGTACAAAAGTTTAAAGAAATAAATACATCCTTAAAAATGAAATCTCTATCCATACAGATCATTGTAAGGTACTGCTGATACTGTCCTGCTGGATATTCCTCTTATTACGTTGAAACAGAGCTGGGTACAACCTTGTGGCTATTGTATGAGTTGCGATCTGAAGCTAAGTTAGGAAGAGGCTAAAAACTAGAGGAAAAGGGGGTTATGATGGTTGTAAATGCAGCTTGGGCTTGCTTACTAGGGGGGTTCCCCAGATTGCAGAAACTTAAGCATATTAGTAAATTGAAAGATTTAGCGTATGTGCTTGCAAAAAGAAGGATTGCCATGGGATGGAAGACATGTCATAAGCCACGGGTGGAGGTGTGGTGGAAGGATTTGCAGAAGTGCATGGCAGGAGGCGAGCAATATAGGGGGGGAAGAGGAGGCGGGAAGCTTGATGGCATGGAGATCATTGATAGCGGAGTTGTTTGGAACGGTACAAGACCTGACAGGATCCACAGGATGTGAGACCCCACCACGCAAGGCAGATACAGAGTGAGTGGAACAAATATGCTCATAAGGGGGGTGGGATGGGGGAAGCAGTGACCAGAACAAATCTATGAACATCTGTATTGTTGACACACGTACTGCGTGCGTGGTTTGTATTGTTTTTCTTTTTTTGTTGTTGAATAAATCAATAAAATCTTTTTTTTTTTTAATTTTACAAAAGTTAGGAAGAGGCTGGTGCATACTTAAATGGTGTCTGGAGAGTCCCTTCAGGCTTTAGCAGAGAAGTCATATGGCTTATCCAACACCCAGGCCTTTGAAACAGGTCTCAAGCTATTTCTGCCAAAACATTAGCTCCTCGTTTCTCTATGCTTGCGAGATGAAGGGTCATCATAGTGCATTAGAAAAACAAGTTACTTCACAACCATACATTTTCTTCTGGTAAATAAGATATCACAACACAGTCCTCATGTTTTGAAAGGTCATCCAGATACAGGCTGGACCTGTATTGTACTCACTGCTGCTAGGTGTCAAAAGTCAGTTTGGACCCAACACCTTAAGAGAATCAGTTCAGCCTCTTAGGTGGGACAGTCGTCTATAGTACATATTCAGAACAACGTGCGCCATCTCACCTCAATTCCACCCTTTTTCTCTGATCACTGATACTAAAATACAATTAAACTCTGATGTATGTGCACTCTTTGAAAGGAGTAGATGGAAGGCTGAGAAATCTTAAAGAATAATATATCCATCACAAATACCTTTACAAAGATAATTGACTTGTTCTAATGGAGGGGTCTGATACTTTGGCCCTTCCTATTTTTTGTATTGAGACTCCCATGATCCTTCACCATTGACTATGATGGTTAGGGCTGATGGGGAAATTGATAAAATATCTGGAGAGCTACAAGGGGCAACCCCTATACTAATGGATAACAGATTCCTTGCTTTTAGAAAAGAATTGTTGTATGTGACCTCAGGGCTTCGGTAAAGCTGACTCAGGAAACTGCAGGTTGACAGTAATTTGTGCTTTATTGGTAGAACAAACTTCTTTAGCTATCATGTTAAGCCACAAGTACGAGACAGGAGACAACCGTCATCCACTTCTCTCAACCTAGCCTAGACCCCAACTGACACACACACACACACACATACATACATTACTTCAAACCCACTCACTCAATATTCACTCTGCACACATCAACATTCCATCTCAGATTTACAATGGACTGCAGAACTGGAACCAAGACAAACCAATTGCCATTCCAATCACCAGAGAATGCTGTGAAGCGTGCCAGGACATCTGCGTTATGCCCGAATGTTTTGAAATATAGACTACCATTCAAGCGCTGTCACTAGCCAGCCTGTCACGATAATAGTGCTTCACATATGTGCAAGGTGACACCCATGTTGACACGTGACAGATGTCCAACAACAATTCATTCCCTGGCCCCTCTTAATGGCACTAAAGCCTTCAGAAGAAACTTTGTCCACCATCATGTGTTGATCTAGTTGTTCAAACTGGATAGGAGCTGGTTAGCAATAATCTCAGCTGCAAAGCCAACACAAATGTACTCCTGGGGGTGTGGCCAGCAGCCATGTGAGGCAGACGTGCTCATTAGAGGCTCCAGCTGATCTGCTTAACAAGACGCTTCAAATAACACTATTGCCAACTAAAAAAGAGCTGAGCGGCAGCATAGCACACCCATAAGTCCTCCTTTCAGGTTGGAGGCTCTGAACTGCACCACAACTGAAGATACACCGTACCCGCGAGAGGCCACAGGAGAAAATCTAAAATGGCAGGCGAGTGAAGGAGAAAGGCTGCAATATTATCGAGCAATTGCGCCACGCGCGGTGAGCTGTGAAGCCGACAGAAGCGCGTCCATTTGACACATAACCACGGCAGCACGGATCAGCCGCAAGACCCCAGAACCACAATGACCGGAATTCGGTCTGACTCAGAGCACACGGACAACCATAGGCACAGTGCGTTGGAGAGTCCAGGCACCTCAGACGTGACTTGGAACAAAATAAAAGACGGCTGCAGCGGCGACCAGCATAAGAAAGGCAACAGGATCCCGGGACCCAAACAGAGTTTGGCAGCAGAGAATGCGCTGATACCTACAGGGATACGCGCAAAAGCAACCGGAGCAGCATTCGAGGCAGTAGCCAACCGCCACGAATGAGCCACAGAGACCACAGTAAGAGGGACCAGAACGGCACAACGTGAGGTGGGAGGGTCCTCACACTCCAGAAGGCGGTAAGGAGTTGGGGGAGCAAGGGGCCCGTTGCAACTGTCAGTAAAGTTTATTAGTTTGAAGAGGGCCCCCTTCCGCTGACCCCAGAACTGTAGCGATAGGCTACGCAAGCACTACAAAGTGCGAACTGCTGCAGATACCCGTTCTCTGGGGGTGCGGATCACCCCCCTCCACGGGAAAAATAGGAGGAAGGGAACAGACTGAGAGCTGACCCCGCGAGTCTTGTTCTCAGGTGGGGTGGGCCAATTTGAGGCTGAGGACAGGCTTCGATTAAGAAGTCGCCGAGTATAAGAGTCCCATGTGTGGCAGAGTGGAAAACAGGTCGCAAATGGAAACGGTGCAGCTTTAGGCATTGAAGACAGCTGCAAGGCTGCCATTAATTAAGCTGATCACGGGAAGCATACATAACTGGATCCCCTCCTTCAGCGTGTCAATGGGCACACACAATAACGAAGTAAAGCCAACAGGAGATCAGTAATGCAGGCAGATGCAGAAGACTAACTCAGCACCTATCTGAGGATAGAACCTGACCGGTTGTCAACCACACATATTGCTAGTCAGCTCGCAAAGGCAGGCACGGTGCAAGCCTGCTATCAGTACGGCCTGTAAAGATCCGCCTCAGGCTCGCAAGTCCTGGCATCAGAAAACACAGGCTACACACACTTAAACTGCGGCACTATCAAACGTGCCAAACAGAAGCAAAGAAAGTTGAGCCGACAAGCTAAAAACGGTGGCAGGACAACAAGCAGGCCTATGCTCAAGCTAGCAAGCACCAAAGAATTACAAATCGCCAAACGACGGGCAACCGACAGTAAGCACCACATACTGAGCCGGGCGCTTCTACAAAGCGCGCAACAAAGTAGTAGACCAGAGCTGACAGAGCGCAGTATGCCCACTGATGAGGGTGGGCCGGTGCCGCAGGGAAACACAAGTACGCAAACATAGCAGTGAAACCAGATACCACCGAAAGCGACCATAAATGTGGACATCCCCCTCAGAAAGGACAGATAAGCCAGCCAGAACATGGCAGATCTGCGAAATTTACAACCAAGGGAAAAAAATCTAAGTAAAAGCAGACCACAATGGAAATCTTTACTAAAGGCAAAGTGCATCGACAAGAAGTGGACAGCCGAGAAATGAGAAGGGATGGGCATCGACCCGGGCGGACATTGCAGAGGTGGGGAACCGACAGATCTTGGAAGCTATTGCTGTGCTACAAGCAACGTTAGACGTTAAGACAGATGCTGTGGGCATTGATGTTGGGCTACTACGTCAGGACCATAGCAGAACGCACCGGGACTTCCACAGAGGGGCAGGAATGGATGGACAGTATGCAGTTCCCAGAGACGACGCGCCTACATAGCAACTGTAGGACCCTGGGCAGCCCTGCACAGTGAGACAATCAAAGCGCTGCTGTATTTGTTCATGAATTGATATGAGTGAACTTCATCGTAAAAGCTGCAAACAACACAAAGAGAAGCGTTACGTAATACAAAGAAATTACAGGAGCAACATGAAACCCAGTAGGGGGGATGCTAACAGCAGACCCACTACTCCCTCTACAGTTAGTTTTAGGGTTACTGAACAGTGCCTGCCTGTTGAACGCCAGGAGACTAGTCTGGTGACCAGGTCGAAGAGCGGAAACGGGGAAGTCCTAGTGTGTCTAGCACAGCTGGACGAGTTTACTTTGTGTGTGACTTGATATTTGTTGGAGAGGGGAGGGGCCTTGTGGAGAGGAGCCTGGCATATTTATGAATGCATTGCATATCATCCATACCGACGCTTGCATTAGACTGCAGTCCCTAAAGACACCTTGGCTACAAGGACCCTATTGCTGAAACGGTTAAGATAATAACATGGAATGTTCAGAGACTAATTAATTACGTGAAACGCCGAAGACTAAACACGTATATAAAGAGGAATAAGGTTAGGATTGCGCTATTGCAAGAAACATATGCAAGGGGGGTCTTAATTTGGATAGACCCGGCAATACCATTCAAAGTGCAGTCCACCAAAACTGATAATGAAGGTAGAATGGGGGTGGTACATTGCATGTTGGAGAACCGGGAAGTATGTATTGTGAATATTTACGCACCAAATCATGATGCTACAGTCTTTTTTAGATTGCTTTACTCAAGGTTGAGCACTTATAGAGATGGAATCGTGATATGGGGTGGAGATTGCAATTGCACTTTGAATCCCACCATGGACAGGTCATACGCTAAAAATAAACAGCCGCCCCCCCCAGCTAAAGTTCTGGGCTCGCTTTTGATGCATTTCCAGTTGAGAGATCTACGGAGAACACAACACGCTGATAGCAGGGAATACTCCAATTACTCTGCACCGCATAACATATATACAAGAATAGATTATTTGTTCGCAAGGGAGGAACATGCAATGGAATTCTTAGAGGCGGAATACTTAGCTCGGGTCTCGTCAGACCACTCTCCACTATCAGTAAAATGGAGTGTGTCCGCCCCGAGACCACACATACCCACCTGGAGATTGCATAGTGAAGCATTATCAGACAAAGCATTTCATGTGCACATTAGGAAAAGCAAAGTGAATTTTATTGCTGTAAATGAGGGAAGTGTTCAACGGGTGAGTACGGTCTGGAAGGCATACAAAGTTATCATCAGGGGAGAAATTATAGCATAGCCCGGGGTAGTCCAGAAATCAATTGTAAATGAGCTCAAAAACAGAAGAGAGATTATTGAAACTGGAGAAGGAGGCCAAGGTTGACAAACATGTGAAAGAGGTAATAGTGCTGAGGCAAGCATGACTGGTGCAATGGGACAGGCTTGGTAAATGTATTTATGTGAAGTACCTGGAAAGGAGACACGCGCAGGGCGACAAACCGGTCAGCATGCTTGCCTTGCTGTATAAACAAAAAGATAAAAGATCTCCAATATGTTCCATCCGAAATGCAGCCCAAGAGGAGGTAAACCCGCAGATAGGCATAAATGGTGTCTTCTCGGAGTACTATGAGGCATTATACAGAGACCCCCAATCGGCAGAGAAAAGTGAAATATAAGATGCTCTAGACCTGATAGTCCTGCCACACATTGATGCGCCGCAATCCGAAATGCTCGAAGAACCATTTCCCCCGAAGAGGTCCTAGCCACCATTAGAACATTGCCCTCCGGGAAAGCCCCTCATACTGATGGACTGCAAGGTGAATTTTATAAAACCTACGCAGACACGTTGGCGCCTCTCCTTGCTAAAGTATATAATGAAGCTTATGAAGTGGGAATCCTCCCAGAAA
This sequence comes from Ambystoma mexicanum, assembly GCF_040938575.1. Taxonomy (NCBI): domain Eukaryota; kingdom Metazoa; phylum Chordata; class Amphibia; order Caudata; family Ambystomatidae; genus Ambystoma; species Ambystoma mexicanum. Next base: position 1,577,975,072 of record NC_090937.1, read on the forward strand.
GCATGAGAGAAGCAGTGATAACCCTGTTGATAAAACCTAACAAGGTAGATACAGACTGCGGATCCTATAGACTGCTGCCCTTGTTGAATCAAGACAGTAAGATCTTCACTGCGATCTTGGCAAGTCGACTCCGGAAGATAATCCCCACACTGATCAAACTGAACCAAACAGGGTACATACCAGGGAGAAATATTGCAGACAATTTGAGAAGATTACATCATGTCATTTACAGTATAAAAGACAGCGCAGAACAGTGTGCTGTAGCTTCACTAGACACAACTAAGGCATTTTATTCCATCCAATGGAATTGCTTGTACGCCACCCTGGTCAGGATGCGAATATGGCTGTAGTTATGTTATGTTATGTTATTTTGCACTTATATAGCGCCTTATATACCATTGGTATGGTCTGAAGGCGCTGGTAGGTTTAACGCCCTTGGGAACTGAAGTTCAGGTCAGTAGGGAGATTCAACGGCACGTGTGCGCACCGGTTATGTGTGCAGCTGGTGTGGTAGTCGTGTAATAGCTGCTTCTTAGCGGTAGGTGTGGTGGTTGAGATCAGGGGTATGTGTTCGTTCTGGCAGGATTTATCCAGACCGACTGTGGCTGCGTTAGTGCCTGAGGAGAATGCCTGGCAGGGTGGGGTGTAATCAGCAGTGTTTACTTAGAATGATGGGGAGTGAGCGGGAGTTGTTGGTATGAGAACAGTTATACCGAATGGTGTCATAGTATCTCTGTGTTCTAGTTGAGTGGTGGTGTAAAGAAGAGAGTAAGCGGGGGGTGTGATATGATGGGTTACATGCTCTTTCAAACGTTCCCTGCATTCCAGACCATTCTATTTACATTGCGCAGTTCTATGTGCTCCAGTCCATTCTATGGACTTTTATATATTCCATGCATCCCCGTCTGCTACACACTCGGGTCTGCTCGACGCACTCATGCACTCCAGGCCGCCCCGCATGCTCACGTCCGCCCTGCACACTCCAGTCTGCCCCACGCATGCACTCCTGTCTGCCCCTGTATTTCGCATTCACCCATCTTACGCAGTCACCAGTTCCCCGCATTCACCAGTTCCCCGCACTCACCCGCTCCCTGCACTCACCCGCTCCCCGCACTCATCCGATCTATGCACTCGTGCTTTCCACGCATTCAACTCATCCGCTCCCCGCACTCATCCGCTCCCCGCACTCATCCGCTCTATGCATTTGCGCTTTCCCCGCATTCAACATTAATATGCACTCATCAGGCCCTTAGAGTCATTCGCTAATACGCAGTAATCCTGTTCTATAAATTCATTTGCTCTCTACACTCATCCGCTCTGCACACTCATCCCCACTTCCATACTCATCCGCACTTCCATACTCATCCGCACTTCCATACTCATCCGATCTACAAACTCATCCAGTACATGAGATAGGTACAGTTGATATACACTCAACCGGTGGCCAGGGTTAAAACAGGGAATACGTATTCAGACAAATTGCATAGAGGTTCAAGACAAGGAGGCCCTGTGTTCCGCATGCTACATATTATTGCAGCTGAGCCAATAGCTGCCTATTTGAGACAGGAATATAGTGATGCTGGAATTAAAATAAATCTGGGGTGAAGCATATAGTGTCCATGTATGCCGATGACACGTTACCGTACCCGAGTAACCCGGAAGTCAACCTAACATACGTACTTGAGGTGCTAGACAATTTCAGTACACTGACTGGGATCAAAAATCACAAAAGAAGTCATGTCTATTCCCACTGGCCAGGACAGCGACCGTGGCGTGGGGACAGACCTACCCGTCCTTCCACTGCCATGGAACACAAAATCCTTTAGGTACTTGGGAATGCACATAAATCGCGACCCTAAGGAGGAACATGAATACGTTACGAGCCAAATAAAGGATAGAGAACTCTATGGAGTTAAGGAGAAAGTTGCACATGTCAATGGTGGGGAGGACGGCGTTACTTAAAATGGTGGCACTGCCAAGACTCATGCATTGCTTTGGTAATGTCCCATACAATGTTCTGAGGCAATTTTTGCAGGAATTAAGAAAGAAAGTGCAGGGGATTCCTATGGCAAGGGGGAAGGCACAGAGTGGCGCTGAACATGTTGCAAAGACCCTACGAACATGGGGGCTGGAGGATTCTACATTTTTAGTTGTATTTCCTGTCATGCCAGTTGCAATATGTAGTTGGATGGCGGATGATCCAACAATATAAACTGCCCTCCTGCAACCAGCCTTAAAAGACGCCTACCCCAGAGAGTTGATTTGGTCTAACACTAGAGAACATAAAAGCCATCCTTACTTAGTGAAAATAGGTATCCACATTTGGAGACGGGCCTGTAATACCATGGGACGGGAGGATCCGATCTCGCCCCAGACCCCCATAGCGGCACTAATGATAGAGGTTCCGGGGTGTGTGAGAAGGGTGCATCTTCAATGGGAAACAAATGGCAGAGCCATGATCGGAGACCTACGGAATGAGAATGGGTTGATGAAATTCACAGAATTGCAAGAGGTTACGGGAATTTACAAAGGTCAATTATTATTACATAGCACAATGATGAGTGTGATAAAAGGAGGTGGCCGAACATAGATGACGAGACCATTGAGAGCGAGGACATAGAGGCCTTTCTCAGTGTATCAGACGGAGGGCACGCCATCTCTAGGATGTATGAGATACTGTTAAGACACAGAACACGAGTCGAACTAAAGTGCAAGGAGAAATGGGCAACTGATTTGGGTAAAACATTTGCAGACAAGGAATGGGCAGATATAACACTATACCATAAAAACGTCTCCAGAAATGCCAGACTCCAGCAGCTACAACTATACATCACGCATAGGGCATACTTTGTAACTGCAAAGTTTAAGGGTGCGAGCAAACAATAATGTCCTGGATGCAGAGAGGGACAAGCAGGATTTATACGCATGTTTTGGGGATGCCCAGTAGTGCAGGGGTTCTGGGAGAATGTGGCGCATGAAGCGACCAAGGGAGGTATTGATCTGGATATAAAATCCCCAGAGGCATGCATGTTGCATGCATGCATTAGAAGTGCAAAAAATAAATCATTAAACAAGCTGAAAGATCTTATGTATGTACTAGCCAAACATAGCATAGCCATGAGACGGAAGGACCCGAGGGAACAGAGTATTTTCAGCTGGTGGGAACATCTGAAAAAAAGGGCAACAGCAGAAACCGGAGTATGTGAAAGGGCGATGATGGAACCAAGGCAGGAAAGAAGTGCAGACATCCAACAATGGATAACTCTAACGGTGACCCTGTTTAATCATGAAGAACATGAAGATATGCAAGGTGCGTCATAGCTAATGGACTGCAGTTAAATCTTAAAATGTGACATTAAGTCCTTAGGCACAGGCTGTTTTGGGGGAAGTTGGAATGTTAACGAGGGAATACGAGACAAAAATGTCGAAATGTGACTGGTACAACATTGTATTGCTTTGTCATTGTGATGTTGGGGTGTAAGAAAATATAATTAAAATATATTTTTTTAAAAAGAAAGACTGTACTCCTCGGTTCTGGAAAGGTAGTAGCATACAGCTCTCTACGGGGACAGCCTAAGGAACTATTCTTCTATTTTAGATGGATGACCTGGTGGCAAAAACACTGGAAGATGTTTTTCCTTCTGCAGATGAAACTCAGAGCACCTTTGAGAGAAATATATACACCAAAATGAACTATGTGGGAATTTCCTGAAGCAAAGTCTGTCACTTTTTGTTTATGCTGGAAGGGAAAAGGTCCATCTGGAGATTATCTACTTTATAATTCAACTCCCATTCATATGACCCCACCCCCCCCCCCCTGTGAAACGCTTGGACGTTTTGACTGCCGCCAAATCTGCTGATATTAGAGAGACCTCCGCGGCAATCACCAAGAACCAGGGGAAGGGTCTCCCTTCGCAATTCAAGCAATCCCACACCTCACCCCTGATTTAGAAAAAGAAAAATAATGTTTGCTGGCTGTTTTGTATAATGCTCGAATTATAAACATGATACCTAGGGAAGGAAACGGGTGCTAAAAAAAAGGTAATACAAAAAAGGTCATGTATGTGAAGCATTAAAGCACGCAACACATGGTTACAAGAAATACTCACCTGGTATCCGGCATATAAACGGAATAGATGCACCTCCTCGTTTGTTAACTACATGACTGGAGAAAAGAAAATAGGTTCAAGTGATGGGATTAGGAGTGTCGAGGCGTAGATATGTTTGGTGAAAGGTGTGTCAGACCCCTCTCTCTCTAGCAGTGCCAGTGAGAGATCTCAGGGCTAAGACAGTCTGGGATGCCAGGGCGGGTAAGTGCTACTGTGCGCGTAGCGGAGGCACTCTAAAGGGGAAAGTAGTCGCAGATAAGATTACTTCTGCAGATATTTCTTGGTAAGAAACATCACTATACTAGGTGAAGTGACCACCATTACAGAAAGCTGACACCACCCCCCCCCCCCGACCCCCTTCCCTGAAAGACACATTCATCAAAGTGACCGACTGCCATGGGTGGCGAAACAGAGCATCACAAAGACTGGCCGAAGAGACCTAGAAATTCTGTGGGCGTCCTGGGGACAGTCTGATATGTCTTCCGTAAACTAAGGCCTTTGTATTCTACTGGATGACTGCAGTAATCACATTCTCAGTCTGGCTTCTGGTACTAAAGGGTATGCAGGAGGCCATGAGACCTAGCATCCTCTCAAAAATCCCAGCTGGTACTTTCCAACTCAAAAGTAACTGATGCTGTAGCATGCATGCTTGTCTCTCTTGCCAGAGGAGCAAATGCCATGCCCAAATACGTGGCCAGAACCGTCCCTATGAAAGCACCTGGAAAGAGTCAAAAAGACATTTTCAGGAACATGGAAACCCAACAAAAGAATGGAGAGGAGTCACATTGCGGTCTTCAATTGCTCCGTTTTTCAATCTCATCCTCAAGAACTAGTCATTGAGAAAGGTTATAGACGGTCAACCTGCGAAGATGGGTCTACATAACTTCAAAATCCTTTGTGAACACTTGGGAGACCAAATTAAGGCCACAGCACAGCAGAGCAAACTGGTAGTCCATAGCTCTCAACCATTTGTGTAGCAAAGGCGGGTGAAAACACCAGATTGTGTTTTTGGCGGGTGAGAGGCCCATTGAAATGAATGGGCGTGCAGGAGGCTTGGCGGGTGATTCAGCGCTTTACAAGGCGGGTGACACCCGCCAAAAGCGTGTGAGTTGAGACCTATGGTAGTCCGTATTCCCCACCATGGACAACTCTCCTCCGTGAATGGTACAATGAGCTAAAACGTGGTTCTGGACCCTCCTGAGTGGGAACCTTGAAAATAAAAAAGTTCTTTGGCCATGCTCTCTCTCAGTTAAGGGGTTCCTACATTTTTTTAAATTTTAAAAATAAAAATACAGTATGTTGTTTGGCAGCTGAGGGCCAAACCAGATGTTCAACCTTGTTCATCAACAGTTGATTCATAACCGCTACAAAAGCACTGAACACAAGGACCTTTCCCCATCCACTGTGTCGTCTGATGCTCCACTGTTCCACACCTCTTCAGTAAAATGAAGCATGGTGCGTTACCTCCATTGGACTCCACTTGCTCTCCCTCAAAAAGGTCTACACGCTACTTCACAAGCTATTTACGCAGTAAGCCAATCCGCAAATGGAGGAAAATCTCTCGTATAAACGTTTAGTATCCATTTAATGCCAAAAAAGCAATATCATTTAAAGTAAATGTAGACCACTTGCACTGAAGCACCATTTAGTGGCGAGAATGGCCCAATCGGCTCATTTCCTCCCTACCTCAAAAGCGTAGCGAGCACTTTCACTTCGGGGCCCCTCCCCAGCCCAAGGGCCATTTGCGTTTGGCAATATCACCTGCCTTCTGCGGATGCCACGTTTACTGCAAGATGCATTTCTCGTATTGTTTAGACTGACCTCCTGATCACCCAAAGCCGTCTGTGGGAAGTGGCGCCTTCACCTCCAAATGAACCTTCTGCATGATCATGCGACAAGCTTCACCTCGCGGTGAACTTGCACGCGACTGTCGAGGCACGCGGCCACATAGCTTTGATTAAACATTACAACATTGTGATGAGCATATTGTTATTTCCCTTCAGCTGAAGGCAGGGTCGGGGCAGTGGGGGCTGTGTTGTGTGTGTGTGTGTGCTCAGCGGTAACTTAATACGAGGAAGTCGAAGAAACGGGTGGGCGTAAGAATAGGCAAGCGCGCCAATTCTGCAGGCCTCCAAAGGGCAATGGCAACCCGCGAGCAAGTGCCAACACCCAAGTCTGCATTTAACAGTCATTTATTTCACTCTGCCACTAGCTCATCCCATAGCTCTCAACTCACACGCTTTTGGCGGGTGTCACCCGCCTTCTAAACAGCTGACTCACCCGCCAAGCCTGCCCATTCATTTCAATGGGCCTCTCACCCGCCAAAAATAAAATCGGGTGTTTTCACCCGCCTTTGTGACACAAATGGTTGAGAGCTATGCGTCATCCAATTTAATGGGGACTTTTTCGCCCGCAATTTTGCACTCTTCCACAAAACACACACGCAGTGCCCACAGCTCCATCACTTAAAAAGTGCATGTTTTTCAACGCCAAAACAACTGTTTTGTGTCAGCTTCCGAATGACCCCATTTGCTGCTCATTCATGCTTTTAAATTGAATCGCTCTACTCTACACAATATGGCGGGATAAATGATGTGTTAAAACAATGTTGTACAGCATTTCATTTCCCCCATCTTCTAAATTAATTTTACAGGGTCAAGGTTTAAACTCATAATTAAATAGCACAAAACTACTCAAAATACATTAATACGCACACAAATAAACTACTCAATACAACCTCAATAATTATTTTATACAGCTATGAATTGCTTTTCCTTTGTTACCCAAATTAATAGCAGCCCTGTGGTGTTAAAATATTCTATTTACAAGGGGTGACTGATGAAACGGTGACCAGCATGTCCTGACATTATTCAAATGGTCAATTGCATCAAATTTAGACTATTAGCTGTTTGGCGCAGGACAATGCAATTGGGGCCATGCTGTCATTTGAAAGAGGATTAACGCACCTATCTTCGATAGCATTTGGACAATTGCCTCTGACAAGTTCTCGGCCACAGTTTGAAGTTCAAATCCCGGCCAGTCTGACTCAGCCCTTCACCCTTCCGAGTTCAATACATTGAGAGAGTTCTTATAATTGATCAAAAACGTGTGCTTAGTAGAAGGCAGAATCTAGCATGATGGACTATATCCCATCTTTCCAAGCGTTAATTGTCAAGTTATTGGGCTTTGTTACTTTTCCTTTACAGTACGGTGCTCCAGAAGCGTCTGTCCTTGGTCCGGTTCTCTTCTTGCTATATACCTCCCCTTTTACTGCAATAAATGTGCACTTTCCTGTAACTTCTATGCAGACACCTCTCATGTTGTTGTGTCTTCCCTACTCTTACTGCCTGCCTACTTAGCTATTCAATCATGGTTGCATGCTCGGTTCTTTCACCTCAACCCTTCCAAAACCGAAATCCTGTTCATTCCCCCTCTTCGTCCATTTGCAATTCTCTTCCTCCTCTGCTATTAATACCCTATGTCTCATTCCTCTCACAATCTGCATGTAATCTTCGTATCATTTACACTCCACACTTTCATTCTCCAAACACATATCTAAGCACTGCCCATTCCTGTCGTCTACAGTTCTAAAATACAATATTTGGAAAGACCATCCCTTCCTTTCTTTATAAGCTACACAGATTCTTTTCACAACTTGACTACTTCTCTTGTATAGGCCTCCTGGCCTATCAACGTGCTCCCTTATGCTCTAGTTTCAACTCTGCTAGTAACACTCATTTCTCTTTCTGCCCCCACCTCTATTGTTGCTTCTCGTTAATCCATTGCTTGACTTCCCTTTGAAGCCCGCCTTCTTTTTCACTTCCCCTGTGCCGTCTTCAAATGTATGCATGGTCTGGCTCCTCGTTAACTTTATTCTCTTGTTTCCTTGCAAGTCCCTTGTCGTTTTCTACACCCTTTATCTCTTTTAGTTTGATGGTTCCCATATCCCTTATACACACGCCTGTTTCCGCTCTCTCTCTTCTTGCTCCCAAATATTGGAACGCTCTCTACTTCTTCCTATTCGATATTCACCTACGTTGTCTATTTTCCATTCCACGCTCAAATCTCATCTGCTCTCTCCCCATTTGTAAGCCTGTATTTCTTTCATCTATCATATTGTTTAATCTCATTTTCTGTACTGTCATTTACTTTGCATAGTGCTTTGACAAAGGGACTTATATATATATATACACACACATATACACACACACACACACATATATATATAAAATGTAATAAGGTTCATTCAGTTCACCGTCAACAGAACGGAAGAATGAACCCAGTAAGCTGGCTTAAAACTGACAAGCGTTATCTGTTATTTCATTTAATTCTATTAGATTTATGAAGCTCTTTCAACAAAAGGGCAGACCAATTTTTTTAAAAGCAGTAGACTTACATGATAGTGCAAAGTCAGTTAAAAACAAAAGGGAGATAAGGCAGGATTACGTGGAAAGAAGACAAGGGATAAGCTTTCAAATGAGATTAAAAAAATGCAAAGGGACATAGAAGAGCGGACAGAGAGAGCTAGAGAATTCCAGCATTCATGGGCTAGAAGAGCAAATGATCGTAAAAGAGATGAAGCACAATGGGCTTTAGGAATAATGAGAAGGAATAGATTCTGCAATTGAAGAGACCGAGAAGGAAAGTAAAACTACATTATGAAGAAAGATGGGGGGAAGCCAGACCATGCGTACATTTCAAAACAATTGAGAGGAAATGATAAAGACAAGGTGATTGGAGAAAAAAGGAGATGAACTGAGGAATTATAAACAGAGTGAAGAGGATGATGATGTGAGGCAGGGAGACCAACCAGAAGGGATGAACAATAGTCAATGGGAGAAAAAACCGGGAAAAAAGAAAACGTTTAGTAGCATGGAAAGAGGTAAGGACGAGCACAATGAATGCTGAGAAGGGCATAACGACAGGAACGGGCAATAGAAGAGATATGGAGCGAGAAAATGAGCAAAGGATCAAAAATAATGCCCAAGTTACATGCAGAAGAGGAAAAAGGCAAAGAGGGTGGAGGAAAGGAGAGAAACGCCAGAGGAAGAGTAGGAGGAATAGTTGAAGCAGGGAAGAAAAGAACCTTAAATCCTGTTCTGGATGTCAGAAAGCCAATTCGACACAGTAAAGTGAAGCGTAGACTGAACAGAAGAAAAGGAGAAAAAGATTTGAGTGTTATCTACATACACAGACGGCATCTTTCTAGTAGGAGAAAAAGACCACACAGGGGAGGCAGGGTCAAGTACAGTCAACAACATAGAATGCAGAGTGCTAGTAGCCGTATCAGGAGAGAGAGAAGAAAAGGTGGGAATAGATTGAAGCGAAGAATACAAAGAAGAAAGAAAAGAGGCACAGTCAAAAGAGCTAAGACTAAGGCGAGTAAATGTAGGCGGAGAGGATGAGGAAATAGGCAGAGCAGGAGGAGAGAGAGGAAAGTAAAAGACCATCAGAAGCATAGAAGGGACACAAAGACACTGGTAGAGAGGAAGTGAAGAGAATATTAAATCAAGACAGAAACCAGACAGAACAGAGGGTGAAATGAGGAAAAATACAAAAATTAAGAGTCAGTAAGTGCAAGCAGCAAAGCGTAGGACGGATTAGATGAGGGAAGGTTAAAGTGCAGGGCAGAAAAAGAGGTGAGGAAGAGGGAAGAAGAGGATAGAAGATCAAGATGTTCAAGAAAGTCAACAGCTGGCTCAGGAGGATGATAAACAACAAGGACCAAGCCAGGGAAAGTACTGGGTAAAGAGGACAAATATTATTCAAAGGAGGGAAAGGAAGGGACACCAGAGGGGACAAGTAAAATAGTCCAAGAAGAATTATATAGAACCCCAGTAACCCTGTCACGTCAAGACGGGCGAGGACTGTGGGAAACAAAGTATAAGCAGCATTGAAAGAGGTTGGTCTAAAAAAGTTATCCGGTGTAACCCATGTTTTAGTTAGACAAAGAAAATGTAAGCCACAACACAAGAATAAATCAGATTTATTGCAAATTGAATGAGCATTAGGGAGACCAAAATTGAAAACAGAAAAGGCATCAGAAGAATAGCAGGGCAAATAGGTCAGATGACAGCAGTTATGAGAGTCAAATAGGGTGCAAAGCAAAACTATTTGATGGGCCTCTTAAGCACATACATAACGAGAGAGAATACAATCTTTCAGTCTCAGGAGTAGACGGGCAATGGTCAGACCCTCCACAGTGTGGCAGCACTCTGCAGATGAGTGGCACACAGCAGCAGACACAAGCAGCGGGCTCTTTAAGAGTAATGCATAAGGATTTCATCTGCTTTGTGGGTACACTGTTATGTTACGTGGATGCACTTTATACTGTGCCAAATTAGCATAGTAGTCGTTTCAGCTTTCCTAGCCTTGTCCGTGGTACCTTGAAAATGAAGGGAATGTGAACGGAGCGGATCACAGACAAGCTGGTGAAAAGGACTAGGATACTGACAGTGAGCTGAGTTTTGAGACACTTGTGGGAGCACCTCAGCAGCAAGGACAAAACTGGAAATCCTGTGCACAATAGAACCAGGGAGGTGGCAGATCCATTCCAGAAGGACGAGATGGGTGCAAAGACGAGTCTTAGGGAGCGGTACCAAACCAAGCTAGAAGAGATGCCACTAGAGGCAGAGCAGGAAAAGGATGAATTGGTGTGTGTTTGAGGATAGGAGCAAGGGTGAAAACGGGCGAAAAGGGTCTGTCAAACAAGAAGGGAAAACAGGAAAAAGGGTTGGAAGAAAATGGAAAGAGGACTGGCATAGCTGAGAAATGGCATCATTTAACTTTCTAAAGAAAACTCCTTTTTTATTGCAATATTGGCTGCTCATACTCAACCTCACGCACAATAGCGGATTACAACATGTGTATTGTGCATTATCAATAAGAATAGAATAAAGGAAACAAAGTCAATCCAATTAAGAGAATACAACAGCCTTTTAATAAATAAAACAAAATTACTTCAATTCAACCCAAACACAGCCATTAAAGGCTAAATTCACCACCTACTACGCTCCAACCTGGTTGGTGGATACTCTTTATTACAACAATATTGGCAGCAGTTTGACGTCTCGAAACACGACTGAAATAATGGTCCCAGTCTAAATAGGTAGGATATGCACCAACTGACCCAACAACAAAACTCCTTCTGCTCCTGGAAGCTGCAGGGCGGCTTGATAAAGGGCACAAAGGATAAGACTAGATTGGCATCTTCTGGCTACACAGGAGGAGTACCAGGGAAAACCAGGTCTTGCTTTTATAGATTGGTAACCGCTCACATTAGGAGAAATCTCCAGAAAAAGGGGTGGCGCGTTTGAGATCTATATTAAACAATAATTTCAAAAACTGGTGCGAGGCTTGGTTTAGGTATGAAAAAGGGGTTGGGGGGCTACGAAATGTAGATGCAATTATATGCAATGAAAAGTATCTGATTAGGTGAAGTATAGGTCGCGTTGGCAACAGCTCCCAATTCCAATCTGGAGCACGTAGGTTTTGTCGAGGGTGTGCATGGTGAAAATGGATTTTTTCTGAATTACATATCATGGTTTGCAACAAGCTTAGAGGTTGATAATTGAAAAACAAGTGGAGTCATACAAAAGAATTTAAGAGAAGAGAGAGTGATCCATTCAACAGAAAAGATGAAGATTTTCATATTGTGTTTTCAGAGTCTAAAACCTTAACATAACAGCATGGCAAGGCACATGCCTGTGAATGACTACATGGGTTGCGGAGCATCATTACTGAAGGCTGGAGCGGTCTAAATGGGTATACTTAGATTGTGTTTACGGATATTTTATTGTTGGGTTGCATGTTGTGACAAATTAAATGAGCAGCAAGCCCTGTATGTATTACGTTCATAAACCAGGTATATGCCTGAATCGGAATCAGACATATGTCAAATAAAAAATCTTATAATTTTTATGTTCCCAACATGCTTTTTGAGTATATGTAAAATAGCCACTTGTGCTATTTGACCGACTACCCTTTCTCACGGGTGATTTATTTTAGATAATGTGGGTGATTTAACTCAGTAAATGAACTGTTTATATAATGAGTGATTTGTTTAGAGAGAGATTTGCTTACATACCAAGCCAGAGTTATTTACAGTATGCATAGGAGACCTTGCTGAGAGGATCACATGACGCAGTTTTTCCTTAGGGGAGGCAGCCTTGGCTCGGAACCCACGCCTCCATGTTGGAGCCACCCTGCCTCTGGATTTCTCAACCCACTTAAAGCAGTGGCTGAAATATGACTGTATAGTCTAATAGCCACAATTGCTCAGGCTGCACAGAAATATCACCTCTTATCAGGGCAAAAGGGTTCTCGCCTTTTATATGTGTTGAATACTTCAGTCGCAGTGAAAAAGGGACAGCATTTTGTGATCAGGTCCTAGGTGGGTGCTGATTTAGAGGATCGGGGGCGGGGGGGGGGAGTTCACAAGCAACACGGATGATGTACGGGATGACTTTACACCATGGGAAGGTGATCATATTCTTGTGTCAACAGAGTAAAATAAATGCAAATGGGGGTGCGGCACATGGACATCTGAGTGGGGGAGTGGGGGGAATAATATTTGATCATTTCTTAAATACAAACATCTGGTGTCCAGATCCCACTGGATGTGATACATTAGACTTCATCATCACTGACTAACAGGTGTGATCAGTGATTTCTCCATGGTTGGTCAAGGATGGCTGCAGCTTGTTGAAATAATTGGGGAACCCTAGGTTGAGGAACAATACACCTTTCTCTGTGGCACAATTTTGAAGACCCTCCCAGCATAGCTTTAGCCATATTCTGGGATGCAGGATGAAGAGAAACTTGCCTTCAATTGATGGGCAATCCAGCGAGCCAGTGCACTCGGCACAGCACTTGAGCAAGTTAGAGCGAGCTTTGAGCAGCTCTCTGCATGCCAACTAACATATTAAGGAATGTGAAATAGGTCCCTGTGGGATTTCTATCCTGGCAGTTCTTACTCGAAATCTAAACATGTCGTCTTTCAGAACAGCTAGTACTTCAGATCGGGTTATGAATGTAGTTCCCACACAGCACCCCTATGTACCTGCAATTTCTTGAGAGTGTGAGAGAGCAAACGAGGAAGGGATCGAGAGAGTGATAGACAGTGGCAAAGTGATAACATGAAAATGGAAGCTTTGTTCAGAAGCCAGTGGTAGTGTGGGAGCGTATGGGGAAGTCCATTTTGGTTTTTGTTATGCCTTTTTAAGTTTGGTTACCCCTTTAGGCCTTTTCATACTTCTGTATGCTATGCCTTGCTTAATGCGTCTCGGGTCCTCTGGATAATTCTGGAGGCAACCCCTAAAAGTAAGCAAATGAGTTGTGATGCAGGATTTTACCCCGTTGCCTGGTTAGCAGATGTGTCAGACACAGGATGATGGGGTCTTTCAAAGAAGCCTGAAATACAGTACTGCCTGGCACATGCTGGAGCCAGGAGTATCCTGAGGCACACCTGCCGGTGTATCTTGTGCAACACCCTACAGAGGAGGACAGTGGTAGAAAGACATAGGCTAATGGACACGTCAACTGGAATGAGATGGCCATGGGAGGATGTGCGGTGCCTGCATCTGCTGGAGAACCTCTCAAGTTCTCTTGCATGGCGCTCCTGCTGGAGAACCTCAGATCTCAAGTTCTCAAGCATTTTGCTTCTGCTGCGAACCTCAGGCCTCAAGTTCTCTTGCATGGGGCTTCTGCTGGAGAACCTCAGGCCTCAAGTTCTCTTGCATGGTGCTTCTGCTGGAGAACTTCAGGCCTCAAGTTCTCTTGCATGGCACTTCTACTGGAGAATATCACGCATCTTAAGTTCTCTTGCATGGCGCTTCTGCTGCAGAACCTCAGGCCTCAAGATCTCTTACATGGCATTTCTACTGGAGAACATCAGGCGTCTTAAGCTCTCATGCATGGTGCTTCTGCTGGAGAACTTCAGGCCTCAGGTTCTCTTGCATGGCACTTCTACTGGAGAATATCACGCATCTTAAGTTCTCTTGCATGGCGCTTCTGCTGCAGAACCTCAGGCCTCAAGATCTCTTACATGGCATTTCTACTGGAGAACATCAAGCATCTTAAGTTCTCTTGCATGGTGCTTCTGCTGCTAAACCTCAGGCCTCTCAAGATCTCTTGCATGGCATTTCTACTGGAGAACATCAGGCGTCTTAAGCTCTCTTGCATGGTGCTTCTGCTGCTAAACCTCAGGCCTCTCAAGATCTCTTGCATGGCACTTCTACTGGAGAATATCACGCATCTTAAGTTCTCTTGCATGGCGCTTCTGCTGCAGAACCTCAGGCCTCAAGATCTCTTACATGGCATTTCTACTGGAGAACATCAGGCGTCTTAAGCTCTCTTGCATGGCACTTCTACGGGAGAACATCAGGCATCTTAAGTTATCTTGCGTGGCAATAGGGAGAACCGAGACCTTGGCCGACATGCAGATGTGTCCAAATGCTGTTTCCTATCTTTCGCGTGACCTGCCACTAGGTACCTACTCAGGTGCCCACTGTAAATGTTTGCACTCAAAGTAGATGCCAGTGCGCATTCCTCACTAACCTGTTCCACATTCTACTTTCCACCTTCCACTACATGCACCCACTAGCAACACTCACACTGTGGGTGAACAGCAGCTAGTGCCCCTGGCCCATTCACACACTGACAGAATATGAAACCTCACCAACTTGTCTCGGACAACCCTCCAGCAACAGTCGACCAATCCTCGTTCAGGGATAGACCTCGTCGATCGCAAACTGAGAAGGATATCTACATCTGGTGACACCTTCTTGATACACTTACCTCAAGTGCCCTCACCATAACTCACCTAGAAAGGTACCAGCCCAAACCTTTCTTACGGTCTGCCCTCAGCAACCGCTCAGGTTTTGCATCTAACCTTCTCTCGCATTCCAATAACTCCCCACATCCCCTTCTTACAGACAAAGCGCCAAGAGGCGGCCAAAATGACAGCAGCTCCGCTACACTACATTAGATTCGGTTAGATTACATTTACCTTAACAGGATTGTCCTATGGATGGTTATCCAATTCTGCCCCCTTAAAAAAACGTAACAGACTGGAAAATTGGGAGGGGCAAGAAGTGTCAGGATACAAAGCATAACAAAAGAGAACTGTGGGTACGAGCCAGTGCGAGAGATGAGCGAAATGTCTGCAAGTGCGGCCCCTTCCTCAACCTTCCCTGGCGCAGCCAAGGGGCAGGGCCGCCAGTACAGAGACAGAAGAATAACACACAAGGCAGGATTTATGCGGGTCTGTAATTCCAAGATTCAGAGGGCTGCGGGTCACAGAATAACAGAGGTGAGAAAAGCAAGGGTTCGCAGAAGTGACGGTAGTTTGTACAGTCGCCAGCAAGAACGCTGCGAGAAAAGGCGATGCAAATCGTTCTCATTCCATTAGAGTGTAAACTCTGGACGGCCCCGCAGGTGGGGCGCTGCATAGCATGCCCGAATCCAAGCGTCTAAAGATGACATGCAGCAAAAACAGAAATATGTAGTGAGCGACTGCATTCCTCCAAACATGTTTTTGTAGCAGAGGTCACATCTGAATAAAGTTATGGGAGTTCAGCAAAAGGAGCACTGCCTGGGTGTAAAGAAACCCGAATGCCGGTGGAAAGACCGCCTGCCCCTCTTCCCAGTCACCGCCACCTGACTTGTACATACAATGCTAACATCCATATGTCTTAGTGCGCTCCACGGATCTCTGTGATGCTCAGGGCACTATTTGATCAAACAGTAGTTTTACGTGGATGCAACTCGTCCAGAACTCCATGGCCACGTTACAAGAACAGCGTCCCTAGATTTAAAACAGATGTTCTCCTGCCGCAGCTGTCTTGTCAGTACTATCGACGCATACACAGCGGCTAGTAGACCTGCTATCCCACAATTATTAAAGCCAGTGAGATAGCTCAGCGGGTTAAGCACTCGCTGTTGGTATATGTGTGTGGTTGTAGGTCTCAGGTTCAAATCCCGGCAATAAGCCTTTCATCCTCCCGAGGTAGATAAAATGAGTACC
Organism: Ambystoma mexicanum; assembly: GCF_040938575.1. Taxonomy (NCBI): domain Eukaryota; kingdom Metazoa; phylum Chordata; class Amphibia; order Caudata; family Ambystomatidae; genus Ambystoma; species Ambystoma mexicanum. The sequence goes on from NC_090937.1 coordinate 1,577,991,206, forward strand.
AATTAAGATTGGGTAATTAATTGGATATAACATTTTTCCATGTAAATCAGTTTGGATAAAAGCGGTACATAAATAACAAGTTATTATGACTGTTACTTAAGCACCTAAATTGCCTTCGTTATAAACAAGTCGTGCAGGTGCATAGAAGTTCTGCAGCATGCAATGTAGTCTGCACTGCGCACCGCTTGGTCCCACGAGGACCTCCGTTTCATTATCCCCATGATTCCAGAGAGGGTTGGCACAAGGATTTTTGCCAGCATAGGGTTTTGGAGCCAGATTTTATGTTTTACGGGCTCTTCACCTATGGCGCCCTAGGAGCGGACTCAAATTGCTTTAAGACCCGGTTCTGCCTGGCCTATAAGGCAATAGTGCAGTGCCCAAAGTGCCAGACCATGGATGCTAGATGGGCTAGTTTTTTGACAGAATTAACCACTTTTTTTTAGCCAGAGTGGGCCAGTTTTCCTAAGTTACTACACTAGTTTTAATCTATGTTACTAAGCAAATATGTTTTCAAATGCATTATTAGCAACATATTTCATCAAACACACCTGCTTCAATAGTACTCAATCTGGATAGTAATGAATAGTGGTGTGCGATTGTGGTCCACTTTTTATTCCCCAGTCCGACCCGGCGGGCCAGAGACCAGCAAATTCAACAAGCAGACGTTCTATTCTGGGTGCCACCAGGATAGAGTAGTCACTCTAGGAAACATTCAACTCTAAGTCGCGTCTGCTTGATTCGGCAGCGAGGATGAGTTTTGACAAAAGCAAACAACTTCCTTCATGCAACACACTTATGTGCAAGAGCTACACATTCATATTGAAGCGAATCAGCCTCAACTAGGCTTGCTTTCTTTTGCCCCACATGGTCTGGTTGGAATAGAAAAAGTTAAAACGTATTAGACATGCAACGCATTCACACACTGTGCATTACTAGAATCCGAAGATAGCCTCCAGGGGTGGAGTTTAAGAGCTAAACGCCCCATTGGCCAGGATGCAAAAGTCCCAAAATGGGGTGGATTAATTACTAAAAGTCAATAAAGTTTTTACTTTTTCATTTGCTAATTTACCGAGTGTCCCAGACTGATGGCTGGGACTATTCAGCAGCACTCGAATCTGTAAAAGATGACAGCATTGGGTTTACATGTTGGTGAATAGATTACAAAACAAATAACTACTGTAACAAAAGAGGGAGGTGGCAAGGAGCAGGGACATCTTAAAAGAACAGGCTCCTCCTGTTCTATTATCAGGTTTACTCTTGCTTTCTCGTTTACACAGTAGTGCTTAAGGTGTGGCCTCCTTCCATTTAGCCGCTCTACATATGTCATACAATGGAACGTTTGAGAGCAATGCAGTTGTAAAGGCCATGGCCCTTGTAGAAATGGCTCTTGCTCTTCCTGATAGAGGAATCGGATGCTCGCTGCACAACAAATAGTCACATGTACTCTGGGTGGACACAGCCTACAGACGCAGTCCTCCTATCATGTTCAGCCGGAATGTGACAGCCACGGGTACATCAAAGCATCTCAAGAAAAGGGAAGGCAAAACCTTCCCTCCTGCCATGGCCATGACAAAGGCTCCATGCAGCTGCCCTATCCTTTGTCTGCCTGATGGTGACAGCACATAATGATGAGAAGTTAATTGAAGCAGGCCTGCGGAAGGCCTGATCGCAAGACTGTCAAAGGACAGCATAGTCAACACTCCTTTTGATAACCATCTTTGTCAACTTGTAGTCAGCTCCCGCTGCTTAGTTTCAAGGACAGTGAAATGTCATGTGTGGGACAACTGTTTACAGTGGCAATCCCCGCAAGAGGACCCTATTCAGGAAGGTAGGAGTATGTGGTTTGGCGGCGACCACACGTCTGATCTGACTACTTCTTCAAGGGAGACCTGCTGCGTTTAATCAGGAACCACAGAAAGCTCAATTAACCAGAGAGACACTTTGATCCACAACAGACAGGAAGATGGGTGTGATTTAGTACATGTTGTCACCCCTTTACCTTTCCTGTTGCAAAGCACTCTGGTTATGACCTCACGCATAACAAAAGTTTGTTGGAGGAGACCCAGGATTGTTCTTTAAGGTAGGCTTAGCCTGCACCAATCACCGGTGCCCATTTGGCTTTAAAAGAGGGCTGAGCTTGTCTCTTAGCAGATCATCCAATGACTTTGAAAGGAGTAAGAAGGAGGACTCATTTGGACCCTAGCTGAAGGTGCATTCTGCCTTACAGCTAGGGCCAGTGAAGGAAGGCCAGGATTTCCAAGAGGGAAGGAAGATCCCTCTCCTTAACATCTCCCAGGAAACAGAGGGGGATACCGAACTCAGGAGGAACTGTCCAACAGCTCCAGAACTGGTACCCAGCAGGCACACAGCATGCCCTGCTAGGTTCTGCCAGCAAGCTTCCTAGGTGGGAAGTGCCAGGGAGTCTCTGAACAAAGGACAAGGCTGTTGCCTGCAAACACTCTCCTCAGCTTTGGGCTGTCTGCCTTAAAGGACGACACTAGCCCAGCAAATAAGCTAGGAGAAGTGCCACGTAAGCATCAAACAGCATCTGTCTTTTAAAAAAAATGTTCAAGGCAGTCGAGCCCTCGAACTGCAATCAGCTTCACCACTGACTGTTGTCACGCTGCAGTCACTAAAGCCGTCCAAGACGCCTCGCTCAGCGTTCCAGATCCTCCAACCAGCACAGAGACAATTCTTGATCCTGAGCGGGGCGTGAAGGTCAGCCTGCAACCGTCCGTTCAGCCTCGTTTGACGAACTGCTTGCTGCGTGATATCCACAGCTGTCTCTCGTCTTGAACTCAGTAGCAGGAGCTGCAAAGCATCCTGGAGCCGACTTGACCCAGTCGAGAATCAAGATCATCTCAAGCACCAGGTACATTGTGGTACTGTCCCCCTGGTCATTCTCTGAAGGCCCCTAGTGACATTTACGGCCCCTTGCTCCCTTTCTGCTGAAAACAAATAACCTTGAACAGTTAAGACTAATTGCTTTATCAACTACTCTTCTGTCAGTATCCAGAGTGCATCCCTTTCCTTCATGAAACTGTCTGTCCTCTGTGTTCCTTTACAGAGGGGGTGGTGTGCTAGAACAGTCTATTGTAAGGATAAGAAAGTAGATATTTGTATACAACCTTGACTGGACAGTCCTGTTTATCATTGGGTAATTGTATTTTCGCTGTGTTGCAACTAACAAACAATCCACAATCTTGCGGATATCAGCCTGCCATTCCATACACGTTACCAAACTTGGACAAGGTGGTTCATAATTTACTTGTGTTTTCAGTCTGGTCGGATCCCTTCTCGTGTACTAGAGGTGTGGGGTTGATTGATAGTTTAGAAACCGATATTCATCCCTGGACCACTGGTGCCCCAGAAGTTGACAGGTCACAAAGAGAGCATATCCTGCAAGGATTTGAAGGTGTGAGCTAATGTCACTTGCTTGCATAGCAAAATTCCAGCCTTCTCTCAGGAAGGTTTCAGGAAGACCAGACACCCGGAGGGTTGCAAGGATGACTTTTCAAAGACAACAGAAAACCCTAAGGAGATCAGCGTGTCAATCGCAGGTTGCAATTGACAATGGTTGTACGGTTTGGATGGAAGGGTTGCAGGCTAACCAGTTGGCCCGTTATGATTGGCGTGCTGAGCTGCCTTTGTAAATCGGCTGCTACTGGAACTTGGCACATGGTGAATACTCTAGGAGCTGACTTGAGTCAAAAGGGCAGTATGCTTGTCCTGTGTGACGAATCAAAGGAATGTCCTGTGGTCGTGGTAGAGGTATGTGGAAGTAAGCATTTTCGAGATCCAGGTGGGAAAGGATTTATGCTACCCATCTTAAATGTCTGTTTTCTGAGCACATACCTCAGGAATTTGCCTGTATGTGGCTCCAGTGCCTTCTTTTGTGTAACCAGAAGGTATCTTGAATACACACCATGATTTACTAACAACACTGATACCTGTGTTATTGCTCATTTGTGCGGTAGATCCAGATATCTTGATTATATCCGTCTGTGAACCAGTGGCTCTGCAGTGACTTTTGCAGAAATTCACAAACCATTGTTTTGAGCACCCAATGGCCTGACCTTATGACAGCCTCCCAGTGGAGGTAGCAAGACTGTCTTCCTTGGGAACGCTTTAAAGAACACTCGTTAGCGAGATTTGTAGAGCGCACGTATGCCACAAGGCATCATGGCGATAAGGAAAAACAGGAGAGTTCAGTAAGTTAGAGACGAAGTGTGCTCTAGAATAATAGAGTTTTCAATTTCCTCCCGAAATACATGATGATCCGTGATCTACTGTAAATCAAGGAGGAGTTCATTCCAAGCCTTCGCTACCCATAACGGAGGAGGCACGACCACCAATGCGGGTACGCCTAAACCGAGGGACGACTATCAAGAGAGCAGAGTGAGAACGGAGGGTGCGGATAGGAGAGTAGCCTACACATTTTGCTTGCAGATACTCTGCTCCAACACCGTAGAAAGCCCGATGTACCATACACATGGATTTAAACGTAATCTGCGCCGCCACACTGAGCCATTGAAGTTGTCTCAGGAGAGGGGACATATGAGTACCAAACAGAGGGCGAAGAATAGATCTTGTCGCTGCATTTTGAAGAAGTTGAAGCCGCTTGAGCAAGTATGGAGGCTGTCCTAGATAAAGTGAGTTGCAATAATCAACTCCACTCAAAACCAGGGCAGCTACCACAAGTGCTTGGGAGGCAGAGGGAATGAAAGGAAGAACCCAGAGTTTGAAATGGTCGGTCTTGCAAACTGCTGCCATCTGCTCATCCATGGTCAGGGAGGCGGCGATTTTTATCCCCAAGTTTCCGACTGACGAGACAGGCATAGGAAGTGTATTGACAGGAGGGAGAGCCCAACACAAGCGCAGGACAAAGGGCTAACAATAACTGTAGACAAGGGGGGTGGTATCCTGGCTGTGGAAGTCTGAGCTAATTGCAACTTACTTAAATGCAAATTGAGTCTGTTGTGTATTCACTACCCATCAGTGGCACTACTTATGCATATCCTGGGGTAGGTGTACATGAAAAGAAGAAAAATAATACACATGCGCTAGCTTGTTTATCAGAGAAGGAGCAGTTTTTAATAAGTTGCTGCTCTTGTTCACTTTAACACTTTTATATATGTGAAACTGTGAAGTCAGTATGCAAACGTGCTATCATTCTGCACATATACCAAACAAAGATACATAGAAATTATACGGTGAACATAGACCAGAAGCAACATAAATTAATGAATGAATACACTGCATGGTCGCAATAGTGGCAAAAGACACATATACATATAAAATGCTTCTAGTACATACTGTTCTCCTCATTGTTCACCATGTTATTAAATCAAGTTAGAACACAATTTATGTTGCTTCTGGTCTATGTTCACCGTATAATTTCTATGTATCTTTGTTTGGTATAACTTATTAAAAGCTGCTCCTTCTCTGATAAACAAGCTAGCACATGGGTATTATTTTTCTTCTTTTCATGTACACCTACCTCAGGATATGCATAAGTAGTGCCCCTGATGGGTAGTGAATACACAACAGACTCAATTTGCATTTAAGTTGCAATTAGCTCAGACTTCCACAGCCAGTACACCACCCCCCTTGTATACAGGCATAGGAAGTGGACAGAGGGAAGAGGGAAAGAAGTCCTTAGTCCAGAACAAAAGAGGGGAGGAAGTACCTACAACTAGGACTTTGGTTTTGCTAGCGTTTAGCTTGAGCCAGTTAGAGGTCATCCATCCCCCTAGCTCTTACAGGCACTTCCTCAACCGGGCTGCTGTGTCAGACTGAGATAGGTCCAGACGAACCAGAATCTGGGTATCGTCCGCATAGGAGTAAAAGCGGAACCCATGAGACTGAAGGACCAGCAGAAGTCTAATGTAGACATTAAATGGAATGGGGGACAAAGCAGATATTTATGGGACCCCACACACGAGAGAGACGATATCCAACCGAAAAGGAGGGAGGGAAACAGATTGTGAATTGTCTGCCATGAAGGCCAAGAACCAGTCAAGAACTTGGCCAGATAGACCAGCAGCAGAAAGCCAGGAGACCAGGGTAGTATGATCAAGTGTCGAAAGTCGCCGACAAGACTAATAACAGGACGGCTCCGACACCACCCTGATCAACCAGACATGCTAGGTCATCGACCACTGAGTTCAGGACAGATTCGGTGCCTCCTCCTGGCTGGAAGCCCCACTGAAACGCATCAAAGTAGTGAGAGGACTCAAGAAAATTAGACAGAAGGGGAGATACCAATGCTTTCAGGACCTTCATAAGGAATGGCAGCAAGGAGATGGGTCGATAATTGGGCAATATTTCCGGATCGGCTGAGTTTTTTTTTTTTTACAAAGGAATCACCAGGGCGTGCTTAAGTGAGGGAGGAATCACTCCAGTGGTAAAAGAAAGATTTCCAGCAGAGGTGATGTGAGCAATGAATTTGCCTGAGATTTCTTTTGTAAGGACCAGAGGTATGGCATCTGCAGGGGAGGCAGACTTTAATCGCTGAATAGCTAAAAGAATATCGGAATGCGAGAAAACCGGGAAGGTGGACCAGGACTCTGTAGCAGGGAGGGATTCAACAGGGACCTTATCGGCGGTGGATACCATGGCCTCCTGGTTTATGGTATCTCTAAATAACCGATATTTTGTTTACAAAGAAGTGGACATGGAGTCACATAGTGCCTGAGAGGACGGCACCGATGGGAGGTCAGACATCGGAGTCGAGAATGACTGAACAAAATCAAATAGGGCCTTGGGCTTGTTTAATGCCATCTGCATGAGTGGCTAAAATAAGCTTTCTTTGCGTTAATAATAGCTATGTGGTAGGTGCCTAGGGTACTGCGAAAGCGAGTTTTAGCTTCGTACGAGTACGTAGCACGCCATTTCCTCTCAGCTTGTCTACACTGAAGTTTAATGGCTCCGAGTTCCATGGTAAACAGTGGACTAACTTTGCTGAAAATGTTGGGGAGGACATAACATCAGAAGAAAAGGTGCCCAAGCCAAAGGAATGGGGACAAAATGGTGTGCCATGAAAGTTGGGGTGGGGGGACAAACACCCCTGTTCCCCCCTAAAATTACGCCCATGATGGTAAACCAGGGTTCAGAGGGGCGGCATCTTTGTTTGATGGGGGCCAGTAGATCAGCTGCATCTGTACAGGCCTCTTCTAAAGTAAGCATGGAGCAGTTGTTGGCCAGACCACAGTGAGCTTGCAAGCTCATGGTGACTAACCCCATGCCAGCTTTGTTTAAAAATGGCTGGTTTAGGGCAGAGGGGCTGCGGGGGGTGTTTTAATAGCACAAGAAAAAGGAACAGGAAAATGGTCTGACCAGGCTACAGGGCTAGGGGTGACAATATTAATAAGAGTGTCCGGGCCATAAAGAAGATCCAGAATGTTGCCTTGAACATGGGTAGGGTGTGCAACCCTCTGAGGGAGGCCTAAGTCTAACATGGTGGCCGTAAAGGAAGCCACATGTCCAACAGTGGGCTGAATAAAGGGCAGATTGAAGTCGCCAATAACTACCACGTTTGGATTTGGATGTATAATCTGAAGTTCCAGTACCAGGGCAGGGAACGCCATACAAAAGACACTATCCGTGCCAGGTGGCCGATATACCAGGAGAACAGAGATTGTCGTTGGGGGACACTGTAATCCGGAACAGAAGGCATTCCATTTTAAGAGAATGATTGGACAAGGTGCCCAGCACCTTGTATTTAGATTTGTAAGTTAGGGCCACACCTCCCTCATGGTGGGAAGAGACACGGTAAAGGTGAGCCACAGCATAATTCGGATGTAGGGCCTGAACAAGGGCAGGACCAGACAAGTCTCTCAGCCATGTTTCAATAATAAACAGGAACTCGAAGTCATTGACAGATATAAGATCATGACAGTCCATAGGGTGCGCGACAAGAGAGCACTCATTCAATAGGCCACATTTTAAATCAGCCTGTTGATTAGTAATGTCAAGGGTTACCAACAGTCTAGCAAACCCCAAGGGCCATCTGTCTGCGGGGGCAAGTAGAAGCAGCATGTTGCGCTCCCAAATGCGTGGTAACGTACCGGCAACGCAGGCAATTCTAATGTACTAGAAGGAAAAAAATGTTTGGGTGCTTTGTCAGACTCCCACTTATATGCGTCTCACAAGCAAAGTAAATTTAGATATGACAGAAATTAAAGAAATAATGGAGGAATCAAACTTAAAATTCTTGTATGGGCGTCAGATTACTGGCCGCTTCCTAGTAAGTAGCCACCTGAACTGCCATGGGTTTTCCACCCAAGTGCCAAGGCCTTTTTGGTGATTTTGGTATTTCACACTTCAATGCCTTCAAAGGTTTTCTGTTTCATTAAACATGTTGAAATTTCCAGATGTAGTGAACTGGCGTCCCAGCTCTGAAAATGTCGTGAAGTGAGGATGAGGGCAGTGCATAGCTGATTTTGAGCTGCATCCCAGAAAGACTTCGGTTCCTTAATCCCTGAAGGCTCAAATGCACAGCCGTGTTTACATGTGTGACCTTGTGCACAGGGGCAGGCACAGCAGCTGTACGCTTCTGCTCTTGAATAGGGGAGCTCGGAGGGAAGGATGAACTGTGCCTCACTTGGTGCATACAATGCCCTTGTTTACTTTCAATTATTTCTTTTTGTGGCCCAGCAGTCTTGCTCGAGGCCCAAGACACCAAGAACCTACCATTCTTTCTCATTTTTTGGGAACTATCAGAACAAACAGCTGACGTCGTTTGTGTGCATGAAACGAGTCGCACATCACCACAATGCGGGAAATCTGCACGGGTGAAGAGGGCAATACAACAGGCAACGCTGGGCATGGACAATCTACCCCTCAAGACGGCAGCTCATTAAATGCCCAATTAATCCAAAGGTACTCCTGCATGCCTGGACTGGCTTCCTATATTCTCGTCTATACGTCAAACAGATCAACGCTTCCGTTCACTGGGCCCAGTCCGACCTGAAGTGCTGTTTTAGGAGTGCTCAACGGTTTAGCCCTGCATCCTCCTCCCAACTGCAGGAGTTGCCAGGCATGGCTATGGATTATAGTAAATGAATGCCGTATGATTCTCGCGCTCTGCCAATCAGACCAGGGATTGACTTTACCAAGGCGTCCATGGATGCAGGCTCTTGTGTCTCAAAATGTTCCTTGCTCCTTGTGCTTGAGGAAGGTTCATTACTTGATAACATGGTGATCTTTTGACTGCTTTATTTCAAAACCTTGGAGAAAGCTGCACTACTTGTATGCCTTCAGTTGTTCACAATTAGACGTGGGAAAGCTATGGCAGGTCACGTCTGAAAGGCAAAAGGATTCCCCAGCAAAGCGTGCAATTTGTCCAGAGCAAAACAAGCGAGTCAAACTTCTGGGCTAGGTTACAGTGTGTGGTCAATTAGGGGGTACACATGACAACTCCATTTTCATTATAAGAGAAACTAGTAATACTTTGCATGAGATGGCGGAACTGGAATCCTCCAGAAAGTATCTGACTATGCAATCAATATTTCTATACCCAAAGCTCTTAATGCAGTAATAATGGACATAGTCACCCCGTTACGAAAATCCTTCGCGTTTGCTTTGGATTCTAGGTGTTCATATGACTCCTGAGCATGATCTCCCATATACAAATACCTTATCAACATCTCTGTGCTGAGACGTCTCCGCTTAGTAGAATCTCAAGTCATAGGATTCATTTGACTGCACGGCTCCTGCATGTATTGCAGGTTTCATTATTGTGCCAGTTCCTGTGCTCCGCCGAATGCAAAGCAAAATGGACAGGTTTGTCTGGTAAGGCCAACCACCATACATCACACATAATGTTCACCAGCCCCATGTTTGCCAGGGACATGCACAGGATGGAAAGCCACTCTAATAACTTGTGGTGTCTCCTAGAAAGAGAGGCATCCCTGGGCCTTGGCTGGGACCTGTTTCGGACTGCAGTGAGGTTGATTGATATTTTTATTTCTATCGCGCTCGTACACAAGTGTTTCAGAGCGCGACAAGGCAAAGGAGGGGAACAGGGGAGAACAAAACAGCAATCTTACTAGGCCCAGTGACTTTGAGAACGCGCAAGTGCATGGGAGAGGGGTAGGGGGAAAGTGCATGGAAGGAGGGATAAGTGAAAAGTGCGAAGCAGAGGAGAAACAGATAAATAATAAATAATAAAGGCAACAAACAGTGGTAATGAAGCCAGCAATTTGCAAGTGCTAGGTTTAAGGCAGCAGACAAGGTAGGTCTGATAAGTGCAGGAAGAAAAAGGGGGGGCTGTATGGGTACAGATACAGACCCCAGTGCAAGGGGTGGCCCGGAGGCAGTGCGGGAGGGGGGGCTGGGTGAGTAGGTACCTGGGCCCGAAGGACAGAGGGTGGCCAGGTGCACAGTGCCAAGAGAGAACAGATCAGCAGGGGAGAGGGGGAGCGAAGGCAGAAGAAAAGAGGAAGGTCTTGAGGTGCTTCCGGAACCGGAGATGGTTCTCCTCAAGTTTTAAAGTGGCAGGGAGGCTTTTCCAGAGGGAGGCCCCAGCCGAAGACAGAGATCTACCCCCAGCTCGTTTCTTTGAAAACCGACTGACCCTGAGTGAGTTGGAGATAGAGGAGCGAAGAGCTCGAGAGGGGAGGGATTTGCGGAGGGATAGCTAAAGGTATTTTGGACCCAGGTCCCAAAAACCTTGTTGACAATGCAGAGGGTTTTGAATTTAATCCTTGCATCCACTAGGAGCCAGTGGAGAGATTTCAAAGCTGGAGAGATACGATCCCAGGGCTTGAGGCCAAGGACAAGTCTTCCAGTTTTGTTCTGGATTAGCTGCAGAGGGCGGAGAGTAGAGGCAGGTAGATTTAGAAAGAGGCTGTTACAATAGTCCAAGCTAGAGAGAACCAGAGCTTGGGATACCATAAGCTTCTGGGGGAAGGAGAGGAAAGGCAGAGTACCTCTGAGGAGGTGCAGTCGGAAATTTGACTTTTTAGAGACCTCAGAGATGTGGGCAGAGAAGGAAAGGGTGGAGCCAAAGATGACCCAGAGGTTCTTAGCCTCGCTGGTGGGGGTAGGAGGAGGGCCAAGTGAGGCCGGCCAGAGAATGAGGGGAAAGGATGGTGAAGGTGTGCCAATGAGGAGGATCTCCGTCTTGTTGGCATTCAGACAAAGATCATTGGCCGAACACCAATCTTGAATAGCAGTTAGGCAATCGGAGATGAGAGAGGGAGAGGTGACAGAGGGCAGCCTGAAAATGAGTTGAGTGTTGTCAGCGTAGCATTGGAAATTTGAGCAGAAACTGGCAATGCAGTGGGCGAGAGTTGCCAGGCACTCAATTCGACATTGTGTGTCAGTGAGCCTTTTTATAGTAAATAAGCCGTTAAATATACTGAACTCCAAATTTGCCGTTGAATTACTTCGCATTAAGCAGACTCAAGGCATGCAACACCCTTCAGAAAACTGCTTTACAAGGGATTTTCTTCTCACCTGGTCTCCTGGGTTTATAAAGCAAACAGTTGTAGTGATTAGGCCGCCTTTTGTATTTTTAGGTGTGATAAGGAATTGGTTCCCTAGTTATGGCGTGCGCTTGGCCAGGGATTTTGGCAAGGAAACCTATGCCAACCCATTGCATACAAATAGCAGAAAATCCGTATCAGATTTATTGCACTTGTATATGACATCTTTTCCGCTTCACAGGATGTTCCATTCAGTTAGGGATAAGCTTACATATTCCCTTCAAGACAAACTAAAAAAGTTTGTGAACATCTGGATCCCTTTTTTATATTCATGTAACATCTATGCATAAATCAGTCCCTCTCAGCAGTTTCACACTTCGTTCTTATTTGGCCTAGAGCTTTAGCAGTGTTCGAAATTGAGGGGAGCTGGGAGCTATTTAGCTCCTACTTGTAGCCTAGAAGAGCCTGGTTAGCTTGACACCAACAGATACCTGGAGCTACTGATGGCAAACAAATATACCTATGTGAATTTAACGCTGTGTTTTTGGACAATCTATAAATAAATATTAGGCCACATCTGTAGGGAAATTAAAGCTTAAAGGGTAATACATAATTGACAATATGCTAAGTATGCATATTATGTGTAAGTTAGATTTGGGCAAAGCTATGTTCGACATACTTGTCCTCCAGTGGTAGCTCCAGGTCACTATTTAATGTGGGATATTCAGGATCTGCTTTCAGCTCCTGCTTATCCAATCTTAATTAGCACCCTTTAAGGTGCAGGAGCGAATCAGGTTGCTCCAAATCCGGGCTGTATCCACCGATGCAAGCTTGGGTTTGGAGCAATTAGAGTGCTCTCGCACCCGCCCTCCACCTCGCGTTGCGGTTACCCCCCTTTCCCAGACTCCCGCCCCTCAATACCTCCCAACCACCTCTCCTTACGTCAATGGGGCTCCTCCTTCCAGGCCGAAAAAGGGCTGCTTCATTTCCTGATTAATGCCATGGAAATAGAAGAAGGGCTCTTTGCAGAGCCCAGCCTTCCATTTCCATGGCAACCCTACCTGACTCTGCCCCTCCGCTGCTGTGAACGAAGTAGCTTGAATGGGGATTTCTTTTTTGTTGCTCTTAGAACCTCCAGGGTTTGCCTTAGGGTGCCAATAACATTGAACACGTGTTCTAAAGGCTACACTGGTCCAGTAACAGATCCAGGGACTGCCGTTGCTCATGCCTGTAACTTGGGACACGGGCCGTTTCCAGATGGTGTAGCACGCAGAACGTGGGATAAATGCTCATTTGAGAATCCTGTTTTGTGTAATATTTGTCATGATTCCTGCCCCTCATGTCCCCAGCCCTCCAAGATGTCAGGCTGGAGCCAGGCCACGATCACCTACATGGCCTTCAAGGGCCTCTCCATCCCTCCAAAGACCCACTTGGAGGCAGACTTGGCGCTTGTGGCACCAGACTCACTCACTCCTATAGGATAACATTGGGGATTGGATTTGTAGTGCATTGATGGGGACAAGATGGATGCCCCCACATATTTCGGTGCCCAGAACTGCATGTGCCGTCTAGTCTTTTGGGTGTGGTTCATCCCAGAGAACCCTGGGATACCCAGAGACTATTTAAGCCACGCCCAGGCTGCGAAACATGCTTTGTGTTTTCTGCACCTGCAGCATGACACTCACCGTGTTCGGATCGCTCTCCAGTAGGCCTGCATCTCTCTTCTGTGCTCAGCTCCTGCAAGAACAAGAACACTGTTAGGAACAGCCTTACCTTGCGGCGCTTCTGCCCATCATTCATCGCTCCTTCTGTTCTGCGGGCATCTTCAGCAGTGTCATTCCCATCCCTGCACGCCGCTTCCTAAGGAAAAGGGAAAAGAACAGAAAAAAGACATTAGTAGGCATTCAGCAAATCTTTGCTTATTTTTATAGACTGTACAAGCTTCAAACGCTTACCTGAATCCCAGCTGCTCTGAGGGAACTCTGTCTCCGGAACTTCTCATCCATCTGCAAGAGGGAAAAGACATTCCAGGTTACCGTGAGAACATCTAGAGGCGCCGCATACCACGCTTACTCACCGCATTTCTTCTTCATAACTGGCATCCACGCTGAAAATGTCACGGCACCTAAAAGACACAGAAAAAGAACTCCGTTCAATACAAATACGAAAGGGTTGCATTGCGCATCGCGCTCTCACTCACCTTCAGCGCTACTCATCTCAGCAGCACGTCGCCATCCCCGGACGCCGGCCATTATCTAAGGAAGGAAAGGAACAAAGTTGGAGAACTGTTCAAAAGACTCATTATACTTACCTGTCGGACTCTTGCCAGCGAAGTAACTAGGCAGCAACGAGCCTGCATCAATCAATGCGCCCCTGCACTGAAAGCAGAACGGAGGGCACACTTTCCACTTTCCAAGAAAACAAGGTGAGCTGTGGATCAAAGGGAAGGGTTGGACACCGTGGAAGAAGGGGTTCAAGCACACAGAGACAATAGGGAGTTAAACTCTACCAATCCTGAGTTTCAGGCCCAGTCTCCAGTCGAGTAGACTCCAGGGAAGGGTTTGAGGTTATAAGAGGTCAGCACAGGCCGAGTGACGTCCCCGTGGATACCAGGTGAGCGTTACATATTTTGGACAGCCCTCTTTCTCTTAACTTGGGATAAAAAAATGTATTTGCACTATTCAATAGAACCTGAAGCACATTAAATTACATGATTGCATACAATGCTAGAAAGAATACATTTCAACATACAGTGTCAACATTTCATAAATAAAGCAATGCTACTAAAAAAGACACAAAGCGTCTTTGCAAACATAAACAGCTGCCGAAGACATTAGCAGTGAGTTAGCACAGTAAATACTATTGCAAAATTGGTCAGTTGTAATAGATTCTAATTCCTTCAAAATGGAGAGATATCTCTTCACATAAGCTTGCACTAACTTCGGACAATCTGTAAGAACATGACGCGCGGTTTTAATAGCACTTAGGCATAGCCAACAAGATCTATGCTGATAAGGAACCCCAATCCAACTATCAGTGTGTGATCCAGTAGGTAAAATATTGAATCTCAAAGAATAAAATGCTTTAATTGCCTACTGGCCGATTTGGTCAGGTATAAGCATGGAGTATAAGGAGAGAAACCTTGCTTGGAGTATAATATATCGTTTTTTTCCCATGGAGATAACCAAGATAACATTCCTGTCCCAAGCAGAGATTACTCTCTTCCATACATTTACTGTGTCAAGATTTTCCACAAGACGCTCACTAGCGAGCCCTGAAAGTACCAAACGGTTAGTAACCATCGAACGCAGATCGAACAATAGAGTAATTTCTTGTGTGGACTGAAATAGTCCTTCGCAATAACCCCCAATAACAGATTGGGGGTGTAAGTGACTCAAATCAAACAATCCCACTAAGTCAGTGCCTTGTCTGGGATGCCCAATGGAAGCCCTTATTTATTTATTTTTATGGCAAGTTATAATCTGGATGATGAACCCGTGTATAACACCCCTTTCTTAGAATCCCCCTTGACCCCACTGAGCCAAGAAGTAGGCTTGTTTTTCAAATTTAAAAGGTTTATTTGAAAAATTAAACTATATATATATATATATATTTATATATATATATATATATATATATATATCACACTTCTATAAATAAATTGATAATGGATAGTACACTTGTGAATATAAGCAGTAATCAGCAAGAGGTAATCCTACAGTAGCACAGTTCTTGGTTACTTTTGAATAGGAACAGAAGAATTAGGTGGGAAAGAATGCTTTATATGGTTCAAGGAAACGCAATGATGAATGAAATGCACTACAGAAAATAACTTGATGTGGCTTCAACAAAAGACAATGTAATCACTTTCCTTGACAATTCACTCCCCCCCCCCCCCTTTATGCAATATAAGGAGATGGAAAGAAGACACACAGTTCTCAGGAATGCAATCAAATATAATTCAGTCCCCCCTAGCAAGCTTAGAGGAAAACAGGTATGAGTTTTAACACAGGCAAGATACTTTGATGTGGTTGCAATTAAGTGAAAAATATGCTAAAAAGGCTTTTAATTCCCTATAGAGGGTTCAGGGTGGGTAATATCTAGTTTATATTAGTTCAGGCTCACTTTAGCAATGCTCTATGAGTAACTAGTAGGTTAAAACGAATTTTAGCAAAGGAAGCAAGGAGCTGCTGATTTTTACACGTGGCTGAAATTGTGCAAAATGTCAATTGCAGCAAATTTAATCGCGTTCGTCGAGCGTAATTACGGAGGCCCTATAAGTAGTAGCAAGTTGGTTCTATGTTCGTTGGAAAGCCTAGAATCTTAGCTTTAAGATGACAATACACAACATATACAACTCGCTCCTAGCACAAACGGTTCCGGAGATACGGCCGATTTAGTCAAGGTAGTTTTTCGGATTTGAAATTTTAAAGCTCAGAATGACAGATGACAGTTTTCAGTTTTAAAGATGACAGAATGACACAATTCTAGTAGGCAGTTCTAATAGGCTAAAATAGTTTTAATTAGATTATTTTAAACTAAGAGATTGGTTTTGGCACAGTGAGTACTCAGACTATATTTTGGACAGGAATAGGCCTCGTCACGGATCTGGTCAACAGGTTGAACGGGACTTCTGGCGGTTCTGCTCACAGCGTCTGGTCTCTGGTTCTCTCTGGTTACGGATACAGCACAGCTTTCTGGATACTGCTACAGGTTCTTGCAAAAGTTCTTGGCAAAGAATTCAAACAGCTCGCCCGGCTGTTGAATAGTTTGGTTGGTTTTGAGGCCTGCTGAAGAGGATTCAGCTTGTGGATTCAGGCCTCTCTGCTACAAATTCTGGAGTTAATGTCTGGTCTCTGGAGATTGATGGATTTGAAGTCTGGATCTCTGGATGTGAAGTCTGAAGTCTCCCGGCAAAGCGTCCCGCAAGAAAGTGGAAAGTGAATGTCCCTACCTGTCCTGCACTGTCTGCTTTTATGTGTTTAGAAAGTGGGTGTGTGCGTGGCATAACTGAGCCTGCCCCTCTCTACTTGTCATTGGCCCAATTCTCCCCTCTCCCATGATTGGGGGAAGGAAATGGATTGTCATCATGATGAGGTCTGTTTATGGGTCAGAGGATCCTCCCCTGGTCAATTTGCCCACAAATCTATATTTGATTCAAATACATATTTCCCAGATACACAAGTGGTTGACATTACATGTACATATTACAGATGAATTAAGACAGGTCTCTGTTCAAGCCCCATGTTTCTGCGAGCTGGGATTCAGAAATGACAACATTTTGCGCTTTTTGGTCGGTTTAACAATATCGGACATTTACCAAAAATTACACAAATGTGCGCAAGGAGTATGGACATTAATTGATGAAGTGTCAGATTTTTAACATGCAGACATTTGGAGTAAGACCCTATTTCCGCTAGCAACCCCCCAGAATACACCACAGGGTCCTAACACCTCTTAAAACGTGCACAGTAAAATCACAAGAATAATGATATTACTGATATAATTCTGACAAGTCCGTACTATGAATTATCCATCTTTTTTTAAAATTATGCTCTGGCCCAAAGGGGTGTGGTTTCCCCCAAGCACATGGTGGAGTTTCTGGTTTGTCCACTTCCCCCAAGCTCAGCTTGCTAGCAGAGGCACTGCCCCTCCCAGTTTCTCCCAAGAGGAAGCTATGTTACGACCCCCCCCCAATATAACATTTGCCTGAGTCCAGGACAGGGCTTTGTTCAACTTCCTGCAGTCCCCAGGTGCTCCTCCCCTAACCCAATCAGAGAGGTGTCATCTCCTTTTGGCAGGGGCAGCAGGATGCAGCTAGTCCTGGGAAGAGTGGCTGAGCCTGTTTCTCCTGTCGGGGGTAGTTGTCAGGCAGAATTCAGTTAAATGTCACTTTAGTTCCCAGTTTTCTACATTCAATTCCAACTTACATGCAGCTATTTTTTATATATACATTAAATAATTATTTCCTTCAAGTCATTTCAGAATATAGTTTTACATTGTATCCACCTCTTAGCAAGTCTTTCCTTGGCCTGGTTTGGGTTCATTTGTTCAGTTTTACACCAAGGTCTGGTGGTTTTAAAACGTCGGCTTTCTGATAGTGGTGAGCACCGGTATTGCATCCATTTTTGACATTAAGAAAATGAATTCCCCACATTTCTGGGTTGCTTTTGGCAATCAGCATTGCCATTCCCAATGGTTTCAGGCTTCTGTGTGTGTAGCCCAATGGTGGTTTTAGGCAGTGCCCCCCTGTGCTCACAACATAGGCAAAAATGGGTGGCAGCCTATTCTTCATGTTTTCCCTGTGCACTCTCTGGGGAGTTCTGGCCATCATGATGTTTTCAATGCCAGTAACGCACAGTTTTATGGTAGGGCTTGGATGCGTGGGTAAAAACATCCCACAGGGGTCCGTCGAGCAGCAAACAAATACAACACAGGTTTACAGCGTTGACGCAACCACAACAAATTTAGAGAGGGGACGCCCAATTAAATGTGCATGGCCTCCACTGGGGCAGACACAGGAACTCAAGAATTGAGGGCAAAAGTCTCCCCTCAAGAAGCGTGAGCCATTTCAGCTTAGTGTCAGGGATGAAAGCCAGAACAATGCTTGTGCTATAAACAGCAATAAGACCTTCCATATTATATCACCCATTTTTACAAATATATATATTTTTTTTAAACCAAACCATTTCATAAGAACCTTTGGAATAATAAAATCACTAAAATTCACTTGTAGGATTAAAAGTTACAGAACACCTACATAAATATACCTTCAACCAACTTCAGTCGCTTAGATTCAATTTTACAAATAAAGGGCATAGGACTACCATCAGAGCGCACAATTTTAGTTTGACCAATATTCATCTTTA
This sequence comes from Ambystoma mexicanum, assembly GCF_040938575.1. Classification (NCBI taxonomy): domain Eukaryota; kingdom Metazoa; phylum Chordata; class Amphibia; order Caudata; family Ambystomatidae; genus Ambystoma; species Ambystoma mexicanum. The sequence continues at coordinate 1,578,009,507 of NC_090937.1, forward strand.
GGTTCTTTTGCTTAGCATAAACAACTCACGCATCGAATGAGCACTGTAAACCTATAGGTATGTGATCTAACAAAACAGTATCGTCAGCATAGCTCAGCCAGGCTAGATGTTCTCCACCAATCGTCGGAGGGAAGGGGTGCACAGTGCCAATCGCTTGGGCCATGTCGGATATGTACAAATGAAATGTTTTCCCTGAGAACCAACACAATTGCCAGAGATTCAAATTCCACCAATGCCCAATGGGTGCTATCAACTGACGGCAGCTCATTATGTAACGTGTTTGCAGATCTAATGTTAGACAGAGATGGAAGTTTCTGCCAAAGAGCTAATAAATAAGAGCGGTTTAGGAAAGGATTGTCTTGATAGGTAACAAGTTCAGTTAGCTTACTCCATTTCCCTGTTGGATTATTGTTATGCACTGTCTTAATAGTTTGACTAGGTACAACATTTGACAAATGGTTAACACTACATGATCGTGTCGATAGTAGGACATCCAAGGAGATACAACTCGATTCAATCAACAGATGGCCCTTTGTTTATCACCGTCATACAGCCATTTGTCCATAGGGCTGTGCAGTAACACTTGTCTTACAGTTCCATCTCCTTGAGCTTTAGTAACAAGAGTTTGTTTAGAGGAGGGGACTATAATCAGAGACTTGATCGTACAGTTATTTCCAACGGAAGAACTAATTCTCGTAGGTGCTAGAAGTGCTTTGGATTCCTTTGCATACGCTTAGCATGCTTTCTTGCATGGAAATTCTGGGTATTATACCAGGAGTCAGTTGCCATCTCAGCTTCAGACAGATGATTAGGAATGGCATTTGATTCGACATCACCGCCCAATGGCCAATTGGGGATTTAATGAGGCCGATATGGTCTTAATCGGTGGACATAAGGGTACCAAATCAGACCGTTCCAGACTAGCGTCAATGCTAATTGCATTGGTACTCACAATGTTTGTTGGTTCATGTAAATTGTTCATATTATTAAGAATAATATCGACCACCAAGGCCAAAGTAGATTTTATGTCATGCTGCTCTCCTGCAATTGTGAAACATAATAAAAACAAAGCATCCAGTTGGGCTATCACATTATCTAATTTATCTAATAGCGACACAGAGTCACTATGATCATTTAATATAGAGACAGCCATTGAGAGAAGAGAACTCTCATCGTTGCTAGATAAAGATGATTCGGAAGGAGTGATTAATCTCTGAAAATCGAGGCTAGCGGTTAGATTGGTACCGGACAAATTATCCAGACCAATATTGGGGTCCGATAATTTTTGAATGCCATCTAATGAGTCTCTCTGTAACCCTAAACACATTATTATTGTCAATGATGGAATTCCACATGGTGTTTTTTAACTACTGTTTCTTTGCCCATGGGACTGGGTAACAGAGCAGTTCAGCTTTCAGCGTCTGTTTGTGTATTCTTTAGTTTTGTTAGAAAGTCCATAATCTTAGATGGTCTCCCCGCCCCTCTTATCCTTTTTCTCTTTCTTCGGGCAAGGGAGCTCCAATGAAATTGCTGCATTCGCAGAGCTGCGCTTCTACTTTCGCATAGAACGGGTATTATGGGTGGAACTCCTCAGTGTGTATACGTACGTTGCTTATTTGATTTCACTATAGAAAAGGAGTTAAATGTTGCAACTCACTGCAGTAACGCTCCGACGTTGATGAGCTTCAGCAGATGAAACTTGCGTGATACCAGGATCACCCTCCAACACTGGCCCTAGAAAGCAAGCTCAGTGCAAGGGTGGGGGGCCTCGCTGTGCTTCTCCCAACCGAACCCTGCGGAAAACACAGAACACCCATTGCCCCAAACTTCGCTTTGTGACGTAGAGAGGTTTAAAAAGAAGTTCCTTAAAGGAGCCAAGTTCCAAATAGCAATGCAGCTTGTTGAAGACAGTTCCTCTCGCAGCAGCCTCAGGGAAAGAGTGACACGTGGGACACACTTCTCCACACTCCTTGTGATATACAGATGCACGTGACCAATTTCTTTGTGGATACATTTCTCAGTGATATGGGATTGATTACCTTTGTGTTTTCATTCAACAGATGTGTTAATCAGATTACTGCAATTGGCCTTAGACTTTTTTTATCAAAAGGCTGCGTGTAATCAAAGAAGTGCTAAACCCACGCGACATTCAAACTTTTTTACACCAACAGTATGTCTGTTTTTTGTATGTAAGATCACTTTCTATTAAAGGTGATGTACGTCTATTAATCTTTGCTTGTATTCTATATAACCTCAAATAGAAAGGTTAACACATTGCAAAAGACGTTTACTTCTGCGGAAATAAGGAATTAGTTGTTATCAATTAATGACAGTGCACAGTCCTTAGAGGCACAGGGTCAATTAACAATAGCCGATCTGCACGGACGTGTGTGATGTCGTGTTAGAGGCCTGCTTCCCTGCAAAGAAAGTGATCAACGCATCGTAGGCCTCAGAGTCTTTGGAGAGAATATTTATTCAGCGTTCCATTCCTAATATTTTCCCAGTTGTCTATCCAACAATAAACGATTTAGTTCAAAATCAGCATATACATACAAACTGCAGAGGACTCCGCTAGAAACTGCAGATTTGATTTACACCCCAAAACTACATTCTCAGTGGCAATAGACACAGCAACCCACCCGGAATTAAGATTGGACAGCTAGTGGGAGCTTCCCGGAGGACATTAGAGCAGAGAGAGCACAGCAAGCAGGACACACAGGCACCCCTCCTTACTTACCTACTGGCAGAAGGGAACATTTCTCTCATGAGTTCGTACCCTTCTGAGTTGAGAAGGTCTCGTCTGTGTGCTTACCCAAGATAAACGTAGGCTGTTCCTTTAATACTTTCACCTGGTTTTCCTTCCAATCTTTCTTCTTTCTCTTTTTTTCTCTTACAGTGCCTTACCATTATTCCATATACTGTCCTACCATTGTATTAATTATGATACAGCATACCCTTGGCAGAAGCTTTTTAGACATTCAAATAAATACAAATTATGCCCAACCCTCAAACGGAAAGCTTCCGTGTTGTAAGCAGTACATATTTCTCAATTTATAACAATTTAATTTCACTACAACCCGGGGGGGGGACTGCATGACCTCTGCACCTCTAGGTCAGAGGTCAGGCAAGGATTCATTTCCAGCGCTGTTGACAGGTATGCCCACCCGGTTGGTTCTCTCCCCCCACCCTTGGCATGACTTCATTCATGTTGGTTTCTTCTATGACGGGTAGCTGTCACAGCAGGCACTGCCAAGTGAAACTCTGGCCGATAAGAGTCTCCCGGCGATTCCCGCAGCCTCCCTGTGCCCGGCCTATGCCCGGCCTACTGTACACGAATGATAGATAGTACAAGCGGCTGCGCGGGCCGAACAGAAGGGGGCCCGCCGCCGCCGTCTGCTGCCTGAATGGTTCATTCTTCTTTCGGAGGCCAACGCGAGCAATAGCTGGCTGTGGATGACGATGGCGCACTTAGTAGAACACGCGTATCTGTCTGCACTTGAGCTGAAGGGGCTGATGGCAAAAGTGCTCAACCTGTCAGCGCGCCTTTGGGACATGTTTAAAAACAGGGCGGCAGGCATGCCACAACTGAACAGGATGGTATTCAAGAGGGATGGGCAGGCCAGAGACGCAGAAAAGCAGGCCCGAGGCCACAGGGGTTAGAAGGTGAAAGGCAGGCTCGCATTTAATGTCCGAGTTAAGGATTTGCTTCCTCGAAAGCTCCCCCCCCCCCCAGTTTCTCCAGTACGGTACGGTCGGCATGATTGAAGGTGTGCAGACACAACTTGGTTCTGGATGAATGGTGCTGTGAGTGATGCCTCCTGCCGATTTACGGGATTAAAGGACATATTATCTTGTACTGCCTGTCTGGGAAAATAAATGGTGCAGCAGACGCTTATAGGTAATGAGACTTAAGAGCAAAACCTGGTCTCCAATATCAGCAGGCATCCGCCAGAGCACCCGTTCGAGTTAGAACAAAGCGGACGAGAATACCACACCCCATGAACGCTGGGCCTTCCACTTCACCACAAAGCTCTGCCATCACAACCTGAAAGGTGCCGCCCTCAAGCGCTGCATGGACCAGTCCAAAGATTCAACTATGCCTTGGTTTTTCCAGCAGCGTAATCCTTTCCTCATTTTACAGTATTTGCTGGACCACTCCATTCACTTACCTTCTGTAACCCACGATATTCACCTTTATAGACGGTCTATTGGTGATTATGCAACACAAGGCTCAGGCTTGGCAGTCAAAGAATTGGCATTCTCGAGTTTGAGCTGGGGTACCATACCACCAGCATTGCCAGAACACATTCTGGCATCCCCGACTTGCAATTCTCTAAACCTGACTTTGAGCAACAGTCAGACTATCACAACACTTTAGAACATATTGGTTTCCTCGCTTTTCTACAACTATTGTCCACCTAACAGAACTCGCATGTACCTCTTGTTACCACAAAATGTACTGCCCCTGGTGTACGCATCCATGTTTGCAGCATCTATTTCCCACTTCCACACCTCCTTCCCTCACAGCCGCTCATTTTCTTTCCACCAGCACACAAAGGTCTTGATCCCATTAGCAGGAATAAAAGTGCGCCACTACATGGACAACTCAATGCCCTCAAACTACTGTGGTGGTGTTTTGGCACATTATAAAAGCATATCAACATAACATATGAACGGGGCGCTGCGGAGCAGCCTGCATGATGACCATGACCTGCTGAGATCCGGCGTCAGCTCACTTCCATCCGAAATCGCTGCCTGTAACGTGCCCGCGGATCTGCAGCGAAAACCTCTGAATCCGTATCGGGGTGATCCGGGAACAACCTGGGAGAGTGGCTCCACTCTCCAACACACTGTACTGAAGAGGCGACCGACAGATCGGGCCTCAGCCTCTGAAGTCTGCCAGACGTGAGTGAGATGAGCGACGAGGAGGAGGAGTGCTGCCCGGTGGCTGCAGCGTCCTGGGCCTATGAGCTAATTCCTGGTGGCAGACTCCGTTGGCCCTAGAAGAAGTGAACTCCTTGATCACCTGCTTCAATGGGGATAGAAGCGCCCGGTGGTACAGCAAGCTATCAAGGCAATGGCCGGTCCGATGCCCAGGCTGGAGCGCACGACAATAGTGAGGTCCGCCTACCCGCTCCAACAGGTGAGTAGCAGTACAGCACGTGGGGGACAGGTGGGGGTCACCCTCCAGGACACATTGAGCTGCTTTCCGGTCTCAAGAGACCTCAGAACTGGGTCCTCCTGGGAGGATTTGTTAGATACAGCTGGGTACGGTAAGGGTGCTGCAAAGTGCTGTAGGTCTCACAATACACAGCCAGGCTGTGGTGTAAGGGCGGTGAAGAGAAGCTTACACAGCCACCTGTTAACAGCCTTGCCTTGTGGGACTGACTCGCCCCCACCACCCCACCGGGCAGCGACCTTAGCCCAAGAGGGCGGTGTGAGTTTTGCGCTGGACGTCTGCACCTGAAGCTGCAGTGACCCTGGAACATTGGTGCCCCCTCACCATTTTACAGGGCCCTGCTTTGCCTTCTGGACCACGCACTTGGTGAAGCCTGGGACTGTACGACCACCTCTAGACCAGCAGAGTCTGGGCCTGACACCCACCATCGTTCCCTCTGACCCAGCTGCACTCCCACAATGACGAAAGGTGGGGGCGCACATAAGCAACAGAGTTAAATGAAGGCTTTCACCAGGCAGGCGAGTAGGCCCAGGCAGGACATAGACAAGGGACCTGGCGACGCCGCTGGGCAGGGGAGTTGCTAGGTCTGGAAAAGACCCGGGGCTAAGCTGATGTCAGTACTGTTGGGATTGGGGGCTAGCTAGTCTTTTGGCTGTAGCTCCTGAGATTCTATCCCGGGCTACAACCAAAAGATCAGGGGCTATAGCCCCCTTAGTCCCCCCCTAGCAACGCCCCTGCCGCTGGGCAGCCCACCGCTCACATGCCTGACCTATGGTAAATAATGGACAGCATGCAGTCGGGATTTGCTGGGGTCAGTGGTACACTTGATGTTATAACCTCCAATATCACCACTTTAAATGTTAAAATGGAGCAGTAAAGTGCAAGAGTTACAGAGGCCGAAACTCGCATTGGTGTAGCTCAAGATGACCTCCTATGTTTGAAAGTCAGATGTCCACAATGGCCAAGGACTTTAAGCGTACACTGCAACGCTGTGATGACCCAGAATCACGCTTCAGGTGCAAGGGGGGAGGACGAGGGTGGGAAGGGAGGTTATTGTTCCTGGGGCAAAACGTTATAAAAAGTTGTTGTGGCAGACATGGTTCAGCGTCTCCGAGTGCTTGAACTCAGTGGGGTGGATACATTTTCAATTTACAGGGTGTACTGGCATGAGGATGACCGAGATTAAGGAACAATGACACGAGTCAATATGTTGAGTTGGAATGTCCGCGGGGGTGGGGAATTACTCCAAAACTAATATATGATATGATATGATATGATATGGCATTTGTAACGCGCCTATACACAAGTGTTTCAAGGCGCGACGAGGCAGGGAGGGGGGAACAAGGGGAAGACAGACAACGATCCTACTAGGCCAGGTGTCATTCAGACCGCGCAAGTGCAGGGGTAGGGGGAAGGGAAAAAGTGCAAGGGGAAGGGGGAGGGAAGGGGAGTGCAGTACAAATAAGTAGAATAGAAATAAAATAATAAATAAATAGGGCCAGCTGGTGGCAAGTGCAAGGTAAGTGCAGACAAGTGCTGGGGGAGGGGGCTGTAGGGATACAGGGACAGTCCCGCAGTGCAGGGGTTGCCGGGGAGGTAGTGCAAGTGAAGAGTGACTGGACCCAGGACCGAAGTCGGTGAGAGTGGCCCAGTTGCAGAATCAGTGCAGTTTTGGTGAAGAATTTAGCAGGGGAGAGGGAGAGAGAAAGCAGAAGTGAAGAGGAAGGTTTTGAGGTGCTTCCGGAACCGGAGATGGTTCTCCTCAAGTTTCAGGGAGGCAGGAAGGCTGTTCCAGAGGGAGGCCCCTGCCGCGGAGAGAGATCTACCCCCCAGCTCATTGCTTCGAGAAGCGGCTGACCCTGAGGGAGTTGGAGACGGATGAGTGTAGGGCTCGGGAAGGAAGATATTTAGGAAGAGAGAGTTGAATGTATTTAGGCCCCAGGCCCCAGAAGGCCTTGTGGACAATGCAGAGGGTTTTGATCTTAATCCTCGCAGCCACTGGGAGCCAGTGTAGAGATTTCAGTCCTGGAGAGATACGGTCCCTGGGCTTGAGGCCAAGGACAAGTCTCGCAGTTCTGTTCTGGATGAGTTGCAGAGGTCGGAGAGTGGAGGCAGGCAGATTAAGATAGAGGCTGTTACAGTAGTCCAGCTTCAAGAGAACCAGGGCTCGGGAGACAGTGAGCTTCTGGGGGAAGGAGAGGAAGGGAAGAATACCTCTGAGGAGGTGCAGCTGGTAATGTGACTTCTTAGAGACGTCAGATATATGAGGAGAGAAGGAGAGTGTGGAGTCGAAGATGACCCCGAGGTTTTTTGCCTTGCAGGTAGGAGCAGGAAGAGGGCCAAGAGAGGCCTGCCAGAGAGCTGCAGGGAAGGAGGGAGTGGGTGTGCCGATGAGTAGGATCTCAGTCTTTCTAGCATTAAGGCAGAGGTCATTGGCAGCACACCATTCCTAGATAGCAGACAGACAGTCAGAGATGAGGGAGGGAGAGGAGGAGGCCGAGGGTAGCCTGAAAATGAGCTGGGTATCGTCTGCATAGCACTGAAAGTTGGGGCAGAGGGCGGCGATGCGGTGGGCAAGGAGTGCCAGATACTGGTTGAACAGCCAGGGAGAGAGATTAGATCCCTGGGGAACACCACAGGTGGAGAAAAAGATGTCAGAGAGGAAGGACCCAAGTTGGACCTGGGAGGGTCGATTGGAAAGGAAAGAGGTCAGCCACGCCAGAGCCTGACCAGTGATACCCATGTTATCACAGAGACGGTTGAGCAGGATGGCATGGTTGACAGTGTCAAAGGCAGAAGAGAGATCGAGCAGAATGAGAATACAGAGTGTTGGAGTTGAGGTTCAAGAGCAGGTCCTCACGGATGTTCAGGAGAGCAGTTTCCGTGCTTCTGGCCGCTCTGAAGCCAGATTGATGGTCATGGAGACTATCAACAGCTTCAGCATGGAGGTTAAGCTGGGAGATGGCCAGTTTCTCCAGGAGCTTGCCCAGGAAGGGAGTGATGGAGATTGGGCGATAGTTAGCCGGACAGGAGGGGTCGGCAGAGAGTTTCATAAGGAGAGGGTGCACAAGGGAGTGCTTGAGGGGGGATGGGAAGACTCCAGAGGCGAAGGAGTGGTTGCAAAAGTCAGCCAGGGCAGGAGCCAGGGAGTCGATGTAATAAGATAATGGTGTATGTCATAGGCATAAGTGAAGGTTCTCTTCCTCCGGGGGATGCACCATACAACGTCTGTTAATAGGGGTGTGGTTGTGTACGGGGGAAAGAACACATTTTTCACATCCTTCTCGTCCCAGTCCATGGGGTCCTGACCATAATTCATAAAACACTCAAATTCACGCAGAAAGGCACACACGTATTGACCAGGATAGTAGGTATGTGAGAGTTAACTGTATACTGGAGGGAGTGGAAATGCTTTTGGTTAACACTTATGGCCTGAATACTGACACCTCTGATTTTTACAATATAGTGGCTATTATAGAAACCTACCCGGCAGTACCCATCATCTGGGGCCAGGGGGGAGACATGAACACGATTTTAGATCAGCAGTGGGACAGAATGGGTGTTGCCTCTAGCCACCCATCCAAATCCGCGCGCAGTCTGGAAAGTCAAATAGGATCTATCTTTGGCGGGTGGCGGGTGTTGCACCCACACGAGCGTTAATTCACATTTTACTTGTCAGTGCATGACATGGCATCCAAAATAGATCTCCACTTGATCTCACAGCAACTTGTTGGGAAGCTACTGTCGGCGGACATATACCCACGCACGTTCTCTGACCACTGTCCCATAATGCTGCGGATAACTGTGGGAGGCGGGACCCTCAATCGTGGAGGTTCAACTCAGATGTGTTAACAACACACGGTACTCTACTGCTCACCGCATGTGCCCCTAGACTGAAGACAGTCTGTTTCTAGAAGAGCTGGGAGCTTTAAGGTTTTGGGTTCACAGTACTTGCTTTGGTGCTGTAGAACAGGCCCAGCATTCTCTTTACTTGGGGTCCCTGGCAGCAGTATCGGGCATCACGGTGTCAGGGCAATTATTCTGATAGGCCAGAGCACCGTTAGCCAGTCAATGGGGTCAAAACCCTGAACCTTTGGCCACAGAATCTGCCCTCATGCACCCTCACTTGAAACCAGCCTTGGTTGGCCATCTAGCAGGTAGCAACAGCAAGTTGGTTGTCAGTCTAGACAGAGGTCTTCAAACTGTGGGGCGCGCCCCCCCAGAGGGGTGCTGCAGCATTCCAGGGGGGGTGCGAAAGCCCAGCATGAAATGTGAAAAAATAAAAAAGTTTTTTTTTTTCTTTTTTTTTAGATTGGAGGAAATGGGCACGGGCAGCTCACATGGTCAGAGACTGGACCATAAAACGGCCTTAGGCACCAATGAAAAAGTGGCCAGCAGTTGCAAATGGATATTCAGTCCTTTAGTCACTGACTGAATAATACCCAAGGGGGTGTTTTTTGTTCAAATGTAAACACATTGTGATATTTAAAGAATGTTTATTCAGCAATAATGGTCAAAACTACTAGCTGCATAGTGAAGTAACACCTCAAACTGGCCCACATTGACCAAAAAGGTGGCCCATTTTGACTGGCCTACACTAGCATTTTGCATTTTTGGTACTGTCATCGGCCTATTGCGCTATAGGCCAGTCCAAGTCTGGTGGCTCATCCATAATTGGGGAGGGGGCGTCCACCCACTGGCCCCCTCACCTATTATGGAGGAGCCGAGGAGCCAGCCCAGTGAAACACTGAGCACTCCCTCAGCTGCTTTTTCCAGCTGAGGGAGTGCTCCTGGGCTGGCTGAACTGTCAAAGGGAAACACTGTTTGCCTTTGGCAGTTCTGTTTCCCAGCCGCACATGATCACTGAGCCATGCAACGCTGGGGGCGTTTTGCTTCGCCAGCCTTGCATGGCTCATTGGAAATGTTAGCTGGGGCACTGCATGTCTGTATGTGCGAGAGGGTGCTCCTGCGCCTCCTCGCACATACGGGCAGAGCAAGCTGGAGCGGGGCATTTTAGCAACCACTAGCAGGCCACTGCAGAAGGTACGTTTATGGTGATTTATTTTTTATTTAAATATGTGTATGGATTCGTGTATGATTGTGTTATGGGACTGTGGTGGGAGCAGGATTGGGGGAGCACTGGTATAGTGGTGGGAGCAGGGTGGGAGCAGGGTGGGGAGAGGCCAGGGTCTGTACTGGGAGTAGGGTGCGGTGACGGCACGCAAAAGTTAATCTGGCACATTTGGGGGGGCCGGCCTGCCTGAATTTTGCTCGGGGGGGGGGGAGGAGGGGAACCCAGGCCAAAAAAGTTTGAAGACCACTGGTCTAGAGCAAAAATGCCTGCTTTTTCATTTGCAGGACGGCAGAGAGAAAGTCTACAGGTTTCAGGCTATTTCACTAGGGTGCTCAGGAGTGGGGCCTTGCCCTAGCAGGTATTCGTCTCCAAATGTCCACAAAACCTCGAAATGCACATGCAACTTGTGCGAAGCTCCTTCTTGCTAAATAGTAGAGATAGTGCTTATTATGGGCAAAATACTTCATTGCCAAATTGAACAGTTAAACGGTTTTTGATGCCAAGATTATTTAAGTGTGAAAGTAAACACTTACTTGCAGCATTGCGGGAAGTAACCTTCTTGGAGCCAGAACTGTTATTAGTTTTGATTAATAGAACACTCATCGTTCATTTGGTGTGACATTTTTTTCTCCATTCCGGTAGAAGACTAGTGAAGTGGGAAAAATGACCGCCAAGTAATTTATCTCGGCAAATTATCCTCGAACGCTCTTCAGTTTTAGAATTCGTTTTTTGTTACTGCCAAACTGAAAATGAGTGGCCAAACGCCTAACTGGCTGCTCACACCGGATTACCACCGTGAACGGAGGTCTACCTAGCCCTCTGGGGGAAGAGCGTGCAAAAAATCCTATCAAGTGGTAGAACCTCTTACTCATTGCACTAGTCTTAACCGGATTCCACGTTAATTTGTCCAAAACAATTACTTAGCGGTAATTTACTTAGAAGGCATTACTTTAAAATTTTACTTCGATTTTTATTATTTCATGGGGTCCGCCCATGTCCCCTTTCCCCTTCACTACTACCTCTGCCTCAAACGCCTCCCCAGCCCCTTTTTCCACCTTAACTCACAGCTAAATAGAATTAATTCTTAGAATTGATTTGATACCCTGAAGAGTATTGTCTTAGCGAAAATGTGTATCAATTCTGGCTGAAAATGGAGACTGCTCGTTTCTAATGCGGCGATTCTTCATTTTACCGAGTTAGGCCTTTGCTGTAAGATAAATTCAGGTCGGAACGCATTGACAGAAACACATACTAATGTAATATGTGCCTAACTTTCCACGTGGACGACTACAAACAAATGTTTAGGTTAAATATAGAACTTCGCTACCATTCCTTAAATGCAAACAGAGTAAAGAGTATAATTTCTCCCCTGTGATGACACATATCCTCGTAGGGGACAACAATGTACCTTAACTATAAACTTGCACTGATGGTGCAATTGAAAGTAAGGCACTTTCGGAGGTTTTCTCGTTGCTGCGCACCCTCACACTTCTTTTCCTTGCAGTTATGTTCTAGGATTAAGAAACTTTTCTAAATTGATGGCGAAGATTACAATAAAGTTTGGACGGGCAACCTCCACATAATGCAGCAGCAGTGTCACCACTACATCACTACTCTTACGCACGCGCATGAGGCTATTTATATTATTTCATTGAAAAAACTCTGTTAAAGGGACGTTATGATTACAAGTAAAACCGAAAGACCTCAGAAATTCGCCAGTTATGGTAAGCTAAGCCACCACAACTCAAACCACCACAGTGCACTGCTAAGAATAATACCCAGGACATCAAAGATCCCTCCTGCAAAACCAACCACCCCAAGAAAAGGTTCATTTAGGAACCACCTTTCACAGTTAAAAAAAATAGAATAAAAAAAAAAGAATCCTATAGACTCCATCTACTTTACGTTTCTCAGCAAAGTAGATAGACTCAATAAGATTTTCCAACATTCCCATTAGCATTTTACGTTATGCTAATGGGATAATGTAGCGTTTATCCCACATTCCAGGGGCTGGAATGGGGGATAACGGCCTGGCAGCCCAAATTATCAGCCCATGTGAAGCAAGGGATGATAACTAGGACACCGGACCGGGATGCTAAAGGCCTTGCAGGGGATGAAGGCCAATTAGCACCCTGGGTTGCCAAAGCGGTAACACAGGGTGCTAAAAAATAAAAAAAAAAGGGTTTTCCTTCCTACAGCGGATCATACATGGCGTCCCACAGTAGGAAGAAGGACAATCCTTTTCCAAGATGGCCACCATTGAAAGGGAAAGCGGGTATCCATTCTCCATACAGAGCCTCTCTTCCCTTTCCATGGTAGCCTGCAGGAGGCAAAGAGAAGGAGCGAATACGGCGGCGGCTCCCGCAGCCACCGTAATAAAGTAGGGGGTGAACAAAAAAATGGGACTGAGGGTGGGGAGGAAGATGGCGGCAGGGAATGCCGGCCGTCAGGCGGCTTGGAAAGCGGGCTTGTACCAGCGGTTCAAGCCTGTGTTGCTACCCACCTGATTGGCTTGCTCCTCCACCCAGAAGCTAATGTACAATTGTATATATTAGAGAAAAATATAAAACGACAAAAACCATTTTCTGTCCCAAATACTTTTCTCTAGCATATAATAAAGACCATAATCGATGGACCTTCATAACTATCCACGGTTTCCACAGTCATGGATCATTAAAAGACCCGGATGGCACGTGCACACCATCGCACAGGGTAGCCCTTCTACCCTTTTTAATTTTACATTTATAACACTCCCTCAATGCCTCCTTTCAAACAGTCACACATCCACCCACCAATCACTTCCAAAAACTGTAAATATAACTATCACCATAGCAAGCTTCCACACACCAACTGCCACTTAATCTTCTATAAATGTTTTGCATCTACATTTACCTTACTTCTACAAAAGAATTGTACACAATGCATCTATAAATGCACATATGCATTGTGCAGTGAGACAAGTGCATAAATAGAACGGGCAGTACAGATGGGCAAATGATCATGAGATCCCGGGAGGAAAATGCCAAGGTATGCCAAGGTGGGACGCCACTGGGTAACTGCTGGAGCAGAGGAGTCCCAAGGGTGGGATGCATCTTAACCATGACATCCCTTTAAAACTTTCTTCTGTCAATTTAATAGGTTTTTCTAAGTGAAAATGTTTCATGGAGTTACATCACTATATATAAGTTATTCATAATTCCTCTTTTCATATATATGAAAGAACTATAAACCTCCTTTAACAAACATTTTTTGCAACACATGCTTTTATTTTTTTAAACTATTTTTATTTTTTTCAATCAAACACTCCAACCATTACTACCATTTAGGACGTTCAAAATCAATATTAAGACATTACATTTGTTAATGCACTTCTACGTCCTCCCCCTCCCTCCCAACAACTCTAGCCGTCTTATCCGTGCCACCCACCTGAGTCTCTTCAGGTGTCTCAGTTGTCGTTAGTTCATCCCAGCCTTCCGTTTCGTGATTGACCTTGTGAGGGTTTGCCATTGAAGCACCAACTGTCTCCATGCTATTAGAGGGCCCACCTCTTCCTCCCCCCTTTAGTGACTGCTTCATACCAGACTGTAGTTTCTGCTCCAGCCCATTTCAGGAGGTCTGCCCACCACATCTCTACTCTAGGACGGTGGGCTGCCTTTCAGCACATTGCAATTCTACGCTTGGCCAAGATATAGGCCAAATCTTTCATCTTGCTAATATGCTTTAGATTATGTGGTCTGGAGAAACTCCCAAGCATACACGCCCAGGCAGACCCCATGTCAAGCGCCACCCCTCGGCTGGCCATTCTCGTCTTCAATTCTACCCAGAATCTTTTAACCTCTGGGCAAGCCCAGAACATATGCAACAGCCCAGCCTCCTCCTCCTCCTCCCCGCACCTGGGGCATTTCTGTGCAGGCGAGCCTCCAAACCTGGCTATTCTGCCGGGGGTCAGGTAAGCTCTGTGGGTGACATATAGCTGAATCTGCTAGAGTCTCGCATTCCGGGACACTTTCTTATGGTACCTTTGGGCTCTGTCCCATTGTCATGGGTTCGCCCACCTCTCCCTCCCAGTCAAGCCTCAGCTGGAGCAGCTCCCTCTCTGCCTTCGCACTCAGGAGCTCATATATCCGAGATATTTCACGCCCACCCTCCGAGATATCGTACATCATTTCTACGGTGGCATCGGATGCTTCTGCCAATACTGTTTCAGGCCATCTTTTCCTCACCAGTTTCATGATCCTGGTGTAAGTGATATATTGGCCCTTAAGCACACCTGTCTCTTCATGCAACCTCTGGAATTCCAGTGCCTCCCCATCCTGCCATATGTCTCCCAGGTGGCCAGGCCCACCGGTTCCCAGTATTTGCGGACCCCTTTAATCAGTTGGGAGTCTTCCCCGCATAGCACCACCAACGGGACCTGCTGAGAAAGCGGGTCTGTGTCCCCCACAACTTTCCATGCCCTGCGCCAGACCTCCCAGCCCAGTACCATCAGTCTTCCCATCCCTGACACTTTCGTTTTGTGCAGCCACACTGTCTCTTTCAGGAAGTATGGGGCAGGGTCTTCCTGCAAAAGCCTGGCCTCTGCCGACTCCTCCCCCGACAGCCACCTAGCCACATACAATAGTTGTCCCGCCAGATAATATAATTCAAATTAGGCAGGTTTATGCCTCCCTTATCACACGAGTTTTGTAGTTTCCATAGGTCTACCCTATTCCTAGAATTGTGCCATATAAAGCCCCTGCATAGGCTATGAAGTCTAACAAAGAAACGTCTGGGGATCAAGTACGGGACATTTACAAAAAAGTGTAATAGTCTGGGCAAGACCACCATTTTGTGCAGCGCTGCTCTTCCCATCATGGTCAGGGGTAATCTGGACCAAAACACCATGCTGTTTTTAATACCTTCAACTGCTTTCTCCGTGTTATGTTTGTGCTCTGCCTCTATTTTATGATATATGTTTAGGCCTAGATATCTGAACGTCACAGTCTGGCAGTGAATCTGCAAAATGGGCAGTCTTCCCAGTGGAACACTTTTGTACCTTCCCAAGGGGAACACACTGGACTTCCCGGGTTTTACCGCTATGCCCGAGAGGGCGGCATTGCATTCCATCACTTCGAGCATGTACTGCAGGTTCTCTTCCGGGAAGCGCGGATAGAGGAGCATATCATCTGCGTACAGTGATATCAGGTGTGTGTTCCCTGTTGTACGAATCCCCACCTCTCCGTATTGTTGCCTAAGGCAAATTGCCAATGGCTCCAGCGCAAGAATATATAACATGGGCGACCAGGGGCATTCTTGTCTAGTCCCCCTACTGAGCTGCCACTTGTCTGAAATTATAGTGCCTGTTTTGACCCTTGCGATCGGGGAGCTAAATAACATCTTGACCCATCCGATATATCCCAGCCCTATCCCGTATTCTTTCAGGGTCGCCATCAACCATGGCCACCTCACTGAGTCAAAGGTGTTGACCGCGTCCAGCGACACAATGGCTAGCTCGCCCGGGTCTTCCTCAGTGTGCTCAGTGATGTGGTGCAGCCTTCTGTGGTTGTCCGTGATGTTTCTACCGAGGACATAGCCTGTTTGGTCCGGGTGCATCAATTTGCCATTATTCGCTTAAGCCTGTTAGCAAGCACTGCCGTGAGTATTTTGCTATCTTGGTTAAGCATCGATAAGGGCCTAAAGGACCCACAGTCCACATTCGGCTTGCCCGGTTTCAAGAGCGGGATGATCACTGCCTCTCGGAGGGAATCGGCAGCTCCCCTTGTTCGTAGGCCTCATTAAACATGGCCAGCAGCGGCTGAAGTAGCTCCTGCTTATACGCTTTATAGAATTCGCTGGGTAACCCATCCGACCCAGGTGCTTTGCACGTAGGCAGGTGTTGGATCACCGCCTCTAATTCGTCTAAGGTGATTGGGGCCTCCAGATCCAATCGTTCTAAGTCATCTTACAAACAAACAAACAAACAAACAAACAAACAAACAATCTAAAGTGGGCAGCCCTATGTCTTCTATTGTTTCGAGAATTTCCTGGCTCATGTCCATACCTGCGTCTTCATACAAACGTTTATAATATGTGAGGAACACCTCGTTTACTCCTTCCTGGGTGTTACAGATCTGGCCTTCTGCATCTCTGATTTCTCTAATCACCGGCCTGGGTGTCTCATTTTTATATAGCCAGGCCAGTAGTCTGCCTGGCTTGTCTCCCCCCGCATGTTGCCACTCTGTGTATTTCTTATAATTTAGCTTACATGGTCTGTCCCAAAGTTCGCTGCTAGCCTTCTATAAATCTCTTATCTTCGTGCTGTCTTCCAGGGTGGGCCCCCCTTTCACATCAGGTCCTCTAACTCTCTTTCAGTTTCCTGCAAATCTCGTTCTATACCCCCTTGGAGCCCTTTAGATTTTGATATGGCTACCCCCGTCACCACCACCTTAAATGCCTCCCATAATGTTCCCATGAAACGTAGGCTGCCTGTATTAATGACAAAATATTCCTCAATGGCCTCCCTCAGGTCCTCTCGGAATCCCGGGTCCTGTAGGGCCTCTGCTCTGAGCCTCCATGTCGGGATTCGCGCCGTTGGGGGGTGGTGTCGCCACTCCAAGACCAAAGGCGAATGGTCCGACAGCACTCTGGCTTTGTATTCTGCACTCACCATTTCTCCCGCTATCTCAGCGGCGGCGAATACATAGTCCAGCCTAGTATGCAGGTCGTGTGGCACCGTATAGTGCGAGTATTGCCTGTCCGTTGGGTGCAACCGCCTCCACACATCCTCCAGTCTGAGGTCTGTCAACAGTGTCCCCAACGCTTTAGCCGCAGGCGCAGGATTCGCCAGCTTACTATCTGACCTGTCCATCACGGGGTTCAGGGTGCAATTGAAATCACCTCCCCACAATATCGAGCCACCCAGCAGGGGGCTAATTTTACTATATAGGGACCTAAAATAAGCTGCTGTATCATGATTAGGGGCATATAAGTTGATGATGTTCACTTCTCTGTTTTCCAGGAGTCTCTCCACCACCGCCATTCTACCTTCTGGGTCTACTGTGAAGCGGAGCAGCTGAAACGGCACATGTGGTGCCACCCATGTGAGCACCCCTCTTGCATATGCCGAATATGTGGCTCCCGTGACGCTACTCTTCCATTTTCTCCTTACCACCTCCAGTTTCTCTTTGGTGAGGTGGGTCTCCTGTAGCAGGGCTATATCAATCCTCATCCTCTTTAGATACATCATTACTTTATTACGTTTTAGGTAACTATTAAGGCCCCGCACATTCCAGGTGACTACTCTAAGGTGCCCCAAATCTATCGACTTGATGACCACTCTCCTCTCTCCATTTCCCATGTTCTTCTTGATGGCTCGTTTTTCGTCTCTTTTCCCTCCCACCCTCAACAACATCCCCCTCCCCCTTCCCCAACTATGCCCCACTGCACAGAACCCTTCCCCCCTTCCCCACCCCTGCCCTACCCCAACAAATGCCCAGCTCCATCCCTGGATTTCAGGCCCACCTGCGTATGGTCCTTTCTCGCGAAACCGAGGACTAGGACCCCGCGGGACGTCACCAATCTAATGGTGACCTAACTATGCGTAATGCTATGGGGGTTCAAGGGTTGTCCCACAGGAGCTCCCACTTTAATTAGTATTGTTTTGTTTAAACAGATCTTGCAAGCATGTGATTTCCCAGCCGCACATTCCCTGTGAGCTTCATTTAATGCTATATTCTAGTCCCAGTGTGTTGTGCTATGTCACCAGGGGTGACACAGCTGCATGTTATGTATCTTCTCCGGCTCCTGTCTGGATACCCGATTCTTGGGGGCGACTCTGCATATCCAGCCACTCCATAGCATCCTCTGGTGTTTCAAAAAACAAAGTTTTGTTCCTGTGGAACACCTTCAGTTTGGCCGGGTAAAGCAACATATATCTATGACCAGTTTCCCTCAGTCTTCTTTTCACCGCCCCGAAGTTCATCCTGCTGCGTTGTACCTGCAAGGTGTAGTCTGGGTATGCTGTTATTTTCGCAGGCCCCCATTCGATCGTTCCACCCTTCCGGAAGAATTTCAGTATTTTTTAGAGTAGTAGTTCAGAATCTTTGCTATCAGTGGCCGGGGAGGGATTCCCGGGGGGCGGCTTCCTCATCAAAGCGCTATGCGCCCTTTCAACAGCAAAGCCCTGGGTCAGTGCCCCTCCGTTTATTTCCTGCAGTAGCATGGTTTCCACGTATTCTGTTGGGTTAGGCCCTTCCATTCCTTCTGGCAATCCAACGATGCAGATGTTATTGCGTCTGGCGCGTCCTTCTGCTTCCTCCGCTCTGTTCTCCAGGTTTCCCACACGCTGTACGAGGGCATAGAGTTCCGATCTGTGGGCAGCGCATGCTTCCGTGTTTGGGGCCATCTCTTTTTCCAGATTTCCAGTGCTCTCCGCAAGCGTTCTCACGTCTTGTCTCAGCAAGTTCACATCTTCTTGGACCGCTCCGACCTTAAGGTCCAATGTCACTTTTAGTTCGTTCATTGCCAGGCCCAGTTTAGTCTCCCAGGCAACTTTCAGGTCCTCAATCGTGGCCAGCACTTCCTGGATCTTGCCCAGAGTCTCCTCTACCGCAGTGGTAGTTTTGTCCTTGCTCTTGTCCCCCTCTGCCCCTGGAGGTGTCTTGGCATAGACATACAGCGTGGGCTGTTTGTTCTTTGGTCTAACAACTTAATTATACATTGTGCCCTTTCCGACAGGGTGTGAGCCAGCAGTGCCACCTTACGCATGAAAGTCCCTGTGGAGTCAGGCTATTCTTGATGTTTACGGCCTGCTTTGACCGTGTTAGGGATATACCCCTACTGCCTGCCGCGCTCTTGGAATGGGCTGTGTCCTCCCACGTGCCTGTGCTCACGCAGTATTATTCCGCTGGCCTCTGTCGTGTTTTTCTCCTGTATCTGGTGGTCGGGCGCTTTCGCTGGTTCTTCATCCTACTACTCCGGTACCTTACGGGGCCCCACAGCCATCCGGCCCACAGTTTTGTCTTTGATGCTTTTATCTCACCCCTTGTCGACATTAGCTGCCCCTTGCGTTTTCCTGGGGTTCAGCAGATGTTCTGGGGTGAGCCGCCTCTTTCACCCCATTCAACTCGTGATAGGGCCCAACAGAATGCAGGTTTTGCTTTGGCGGCCTGTTATGTTACGTACTTTGTTTGGGCAGTGATTTGGGAGCCACGACGCTAATGGATGGCACCACCTCCGGTGCAACCCTGCTCAGTCCCCAGGACAGGGTGTGCAGTCTTGACTTATTGTCACCCTATTTGTGCTGCACCATTAGTCCATATGCAGCGGATGGTGCACTGTGCTCCCCGGCCCACTCCAGGGCCATGTTCGCCTCCGCTCAGTCCAGTTCTGCGCTGCCGAGGGGGCCAGCTGGGCATCACCCTCGGGGCGCGTCCACCATCAAATGGAGCCTCAATGTTCTGGGAGGCCTTTCATTCCAGCTCCTCCGCACCTCTCTCCGGTGCGTCGGGCCACGTCCAGGCGAGTCAGGGCCCCCTCCGGGGGGTGTGTCTGCCTGATTCCGGCACTGTCCCCACTGTGATTAGGGTTGCTGCTGGGGCCTGCACCTCCTGGCACACCCGGCCCAAGCAGCGACCCTGCTCAAGCACCACGCGGGCCCCCGCTCCACCGGGCGCTTTGTAGACCAGATCTAGTGCCCGGAAAGCACAGCACCAGCCGCTTCGTCCCACGGCTCCCTGCGCTCGTAGCACCGCCCAGGGCGATCCAAGCTGGTCCCCCTCTGAGTCTGGGAGATGGGATGCGTCGGGCGCTTCTTCCGCTCCTCCTCTTGTAACGACTCTGGGGTCCGTCTCACGTTTCATCGAGCTCCCTCCAGCTGGGTCCTCAAGCCGCACATGGGCTGGGAGCTTTATCCTTCACCGAGCCGCAGCAGGCTCAGTCAAGCTGTACTAGCCTGCACTCCCGGCTGGGACACTTCGGTCAGTTTATGACCCTTTGCCCACAGTTCACCATCTTTGCCCAATTCCTGGTCCTGAGAGCACGGCTGCTTTTCGGTAGCCGCCGTTCTCCCAGTTCATCACGGATCACCCTCACAGGTCGCTCAGCACACGCAACGGACCTTCCCACGTCTTGGGAAGTGTTGCCGACATGCTTTTTCTTCCGGAATACCAACGTAATCCTCAGGATCTGTGGCGGATCAATGGGAGCTCCTCGAGAGCACATTCCCTTCACGGAGCCGTCAAGCCACGCCCCCCCCCCCCCCTTTTGCAACACATGCTTATGTCTGTCGTTATCAGCAGTGCATGCTGGGGATGGATATCATTGTTCAATTGCCTACTGCATAAGGCTCCACTATGACCCCAGCCAAACCAAACCACCCCTATTATTGACTGCACCTACCCTGCATCCTAGCCCAGTGTCCACTATACATAATGTAACCAATTGCCAGTGCTCATAGCTTGTAAGCATGGCAAGTCTCCAAATCCATGGGGCGTAGGCTTCTGCCATGCCACATTCCCCGATGAGCAAATCAGAATACACTTTTGCACTTGCCGAGGACCAGGCCACTACCCAGACACCAAAAGCTTATCACTAGTTTTTCGACTTACATTCTTACACTTTTGAAAAATAAAACACAAGACGTATTTCCAAAAACATGCTTTCAGGTCCTTTTTAAGGCTCATTGTGCAAGTTTGTTGTAGTCTAGTCCACCACTTTAGACTGTAACCGCAAGCAGAATATTATTTCCCATTCAAACCTACCGCTTCGGCCATGCCGCATACCCCAATAATGAATTTACAATACGCATTTCTCCTTGCTGATGGCCAGGCCCATTGCCCAGACACCAGTGTTATATCACTTTGTTGGGTACTTACATTTTACACTTTAAAAATAAAAAATAAAACGCAGGACATATTTTCAAAACCATGCTTTCCAGTTCTTGCTGACCCTCCTCATGCATATTTGCTGCATTCCCATCCAGCACTTCAACCTGTACCCACAAACACATTTTATTCCCTTACAAACCAATCCCAATTTTAAAAAACTTTACCACATAGCCGGTCCCTGGTGGCCATGCCGACTTTAACCCCATTGCTGGTTTCTCGCAATCATGGCCAGTAGCCAGAATGTCTCAGTCACCAAAGGTATGTCACTATTTTTTGCACCTACATCATGACACTTTTCTAAAAATAAAACACAGACACATTTGCAAAACCATCCTTTCAGGTCCTTGCCAATGCTCCTTACGAGAGTTTGATGCAATTCATACAACAGTCATATCACCTAGCCTGCACTTGACAAAATCTATTCAGACTTTGCACAAACATTCAAAGTTGGGTGTATAATCCTTTAAAAACATTTGTCCACATTCGTCAAATGGCAACAAAGTTATAATGAAATCTAGACATCTAGAAATGTTGAGGCCCCCCCTCTAATTTTGCCCACACTTGACAAAATCCCACCAAACTTTGCAAAAACATTCATATCTACATCTAAAATTATGTGCAATCCTTTCTGCAGATTCGTCAAATGGCAGCACATTAATAAGCCTTTGCAATATTTTGGGACGCCCTCTGATTTTGTTCCCTCTTGACAAAACAGCATTCAGAATCAGTTCTAGAATTACATTCCAAAATATCATGCAGTTTCATTGAGTGGCGCCGTAAGTTATAAGCCATCCAAAAACTGCTTTTCACCAGCCCTGTAATGCAGAAATGAGCATAGAGGCCTCCGAACACCTCAGATGACCACGAACACCACAGGACTGCCCGGACTGTTCGTGGACATCGGAGAAGAAAAACACGATTTGTGGCATTTTATGGCCATATCCCATCCCATCCCATCCTAATCACCACTCAGGTCCCCAGAGATTGTCTCATTAGTTTCACAAGTGCAATGCTGGGCTTTTTAATAAGTTTCCACCGCGATGTCCATGGACACCAGGCGTTGTCTGCGAATCCAACATGGCAGGTATTTCCCAAAAATATGACGCACCTCAAGCTTTTCACCATTCAATCAGTGGGCGCGTTCATGAATATCACGCCGCTCTCTGGACCAATCGGAGGCCCGTCGCACAGACCAAACCCAGATATCACTTCCTTTTCCATTGCGTCTATGGGAAAATCCACACATTTTGGATTATATACAGGTTACAATATAGTTATATGACATTTGTGTTATATTACAATATACATGGCAGAAGTGGAGAAGGCAGTCCTCCACTTGCTAGTTGCGGAGAGTGGCCTTGAGGTTGTTGCGGAAGACAGAGATGGAAGTTTCAGCTCTAAGGGTGGCAGGGAGTGAGTTCCAGAGTTTCGGTGCAATATAGAAGCCTAGACCTCCCGCTGTTGATCTCTTTATGCGTGGTATGTGCAGCTGGTTGGTGTACTGAGCTCTGGTGAGGCGAGTGGATGTGGTCCTTGATATTGCTTCAGATAGGTATGCTGGAGCGGTTTTGTTGATGCATCTGTGAGTGACGGTGAGGACTTTCAGAGTAATACGGTCTTTGACCTGGAGCCACCGGGCTTCACGTCTGGCGTGGGATATATGGTCTCTTCTAGGGATGCTCATGGCGGCTCGGAGGGCATTGTTTTGTGTGGTTTGCAGTCTGTAAATGTTTTTGGCAGAGGTGCCAGCGAGTTTGGCTCCTATAGTTGCTCTAGCTATGGCCAAGCGGTTGGGGGTGGATAAGTAGGGTTTAATGGCATTGATGAGTTTGGTGCTGAACGCTGATGCAGAGGCTATGGCGCTGACTTGTTTGTTCATCGATAGATTTGCATCAATGTGAACACCTAGAGTCTTGACAGAGGATGATACGGCGATGGTTGAGTTGTCTATGTTGAAGTTGTTGTATTGGGGGCTTAGTTTCGATAATGTGTTTGTCTGGCCCAGCATGAGAATTTCAGTCTTCTCCCCGTTAAGACAGAGGCCATTGATTTGCCATCCAAGCTTGGATAGTGGCATAGATGTTGTGAAGGGCCGTGCCGTCTTGGTGATAGAATCTAGATAGGGGTAAAAGTACTTGAGTGTCGTCTGCATAGTTTGTATATCCAACACCAATGGAGGCAAGTAGGTCGAAGAAGGGTTTTGTGAAGAGGTTATAGGGGGTGGGGGTTGTACAAGATCCTTGGGGGACACCACAGTTTATAGCGGTAGGATCTGCGTTAGCTGTGTCGGAGTAGACCTTCATGGATCTTCCTTCAAGGAAGGAAGTGATCCAGGATGCTGCTTGATTAGAGAAATGGGCTGCATGGGTGGTGAGTGTTTGGTGCTCTACCAGGTCAAAAGCAGCTGATAGATCGAGAAGGAGGAGCAAGGCAGGTTTGCCTTTGTCCATGATCTGTGAGATTTGATTTTTTAGGTCTAATAAGGCGGATTCTGTTCCATTCCCGAACCGGAAGCCAGATTGTCTTTTGCCTAGTATGGAGAGTTAGCTTCTATGTATGATTGGATCTGGAGATGAGCTGCTTCCTTGTAACAGCACCAATCTATGCAAATCTTTGAACTGTACTTATGTAAATACTGGTCCTAAATGTTTAATCTATTTTGTTCCGTCTGCCAGTCTATGTTCCTTCCCATTAGTCCTCCAATACCTGGTCTAATCTCATCTGGACAACCAGTGTAATCTGTAAGGGCGCCCTTGCTAGGCACTGCCTCTGCAAAATCAAATGCATCCTGTGTGTGTCAATTGCAACAGAAATTATATCCTTAATATTAAATAAATACAAAAAAGTACTTTAACTGACATTTTCCAGCCAAAAGCCCATTTGATTCCGTATCGATGATACACTGATAGTGGTAATAATCAGGGCTTTAAGTGCGGTAAGAAATCGAGGTGGAGCCCTCATTTGGGGGCGTGGCTTGTGGGAGGGGTGTGGCCTAAAAAGTACGCAAATCGTAGGGTATACACCTAAATATATATAAATGTTATATATTTGTGTGGTACCTTACTATGGTTTGTGTACTATGCAAGCCATCTTTTCTAAACATAGAAATATGTAATATATTTCTCTGTTTATAAAAGATGGCTTGCAAAGTACACAAACCATAGGAAGGTACGCACACAAATATATAACATTTATATATATTTGTGTGCATATCCTACGGTTTGACTAGTTTTCAGGCCATCTTTTTTAAACATTTCGGGTTTATAAAAGATGGATTTGAAAGTAAGAAATTCAAGCCTTCTTTTATAAACCTTTAACTACGGACAAAATAGTCCGTCGGCAAAGCTTTATAAAAGATGGCTTGAAATGTGTACTTTCAGAGCCATCTTTTATAAACCTCGAAATATGTCGAGGAATCCCCAGGTTCGCCGAGGGTTAAAGACGCCTCGGCGACCTGGGGAAACAAAGGGACAGTAAGTCAGTAACTGCTTCTGGTGACCTCTCGCGCGAGTGGTCACCAGACGCAGTTACTATGACTGACGGAAGTGGCAGCCAGTCACAGCGTCGCTGTGGCTGGCTGACACTTCTGTCAGCTGCCTGACATCATGGCAGGCGCATCTCCCGTTGCGGCTGCGGCCGCAACGTGATAATGCATCCCGCGATTCCCGCCAATGTTGCTGTAGGAGGGGGGCGGTCAAGGCCCCGGCTCAGTCCCACTTTTCGGCAGGCCCCGTCCAACTTTAAGCACTGGTAATAATGTCAGTCTGGGACGGACTGGTTTGGCTGTCCAGAAGGACTTCGATCAGAAGCACTATACAACACCAACATGCCTAATGTTTTGAACATCACAGCCCACCCCGGAGAGGATGGCTGCGCAAGATGGTACTGCAGCTCACGCTCTACTGTATTTCCCACCAGATAGAGAATCCAAGAAGTTGACCGTTTCTGGTAGAAAGGTCTTTGCATTGTGGAACCTGGCCGTGCATAATGTTCATGTTACCAGTATGTTGGCTTGACACATGCATTCCATTTGGAATACAGCTGGCAAAGCAAGCAAGCATTTACCCCAAGATTTTCAAGCACCACTGCAATAACTTGCACTTTGTGGCATGGAGACAGCAAAACAAATTCTACAGGTAGGACTGGACACAATGGATTGCATAGTCTGGTCCATTGGCTTAAAAGCCATGTCTGGGCCAACCTTTTGGGATCTGTGCGAACTGAAACTTTCAAAAGTGACAGCATTCTCAGGCTACCATTGATTTGCTATTAGTTCTCGTGTGGGAACATTGAGTAATGGAGAGAATTAGCGGGCCCAACACCGGCATGGTAGGGGTCATTTGCATCCCATCAGGCGCACTAGAGCCAGTCATCAGTACAATTGTGCCTTCCCGTATCCCAGCCTTCAAACAGCTTTAATTTACACGGGTGGCCATACTATTCGACTCCTGGGTCATTGAGATTGTGCCCTGCATTGCTGCCTCCCATTCCTGTGCCGGCAATCCCACAAGGCCACTTTCCTGCCAATGCCTCGTCCAGGAATGCTCCTATGTTAGGAACCTTCTCAGTTGCTGCTGAAGGGAGAAGTAGAACTTGTTTAATCAGGGTTAAGTTGAAAAGGACTGGTTTTCCTGCCATTTTCTCATGTCCAAAAAGTACAGAGGGCTCAGACCCATTGACCCATTTTGGATTTCAAACCTCTAAACAAGCCTTTACAAAAGAGCAGATAAAAGGTGGTGACCCTTGTTCAGATCACCCAAGCAATCTAGTTGCATAATTGGCGTGTCCTTTTAGACATGATGGGTCCATAATTTTAGCTCCTTGTACACCCTACACATTGAAAGCATGTTAATGTTGTAGTGAAAGGCAGTCAGTACTATATCAGATTGCCCCCATTCAGCCTTACCTTGGCCCTTTGAGTGTTCACAAAGTTCATGTCATGGCGAGGAGGGCATTCCATCAAGCCGGAAAGAAGGTACATGTCTTCCATATCCCGGCTAGCCCCTTTAAGCGAGATCAGATAAAAGAGCAGTCTGGGACATAAAGATATGTGCCCCTCCTACGCACATTAGGTTTTTCCATCAACCTAAGGAAGTCCTTTAACTCTCTCCATACAAATTTAGTTTGTTGGGACAGTTGGATACAGATCAGGAACCAAGACTGGGGATGCAGTCGTTGTAGTCCCTGCAGAGTTAGTATTCACATTATCCCGGTCACCCCTCGGGTATGCAAGGCTCTGCTTTGTTGAGCATCTATAACAAACCTCCTTCTGGGGGCACCATTCCATCAGTTGGGGCCAATGGTTACTTTGGCTACCAGACTGATGTGATGTGTAACTGGACTACAGGATCTTTCAGTGAGCAGTCTGTGAAAGGCCAGGGGAATTCCTGCCACATCAATTTGCTGGGACTTAGTCGGTTCACCTAGCATTGGAGTCTTGCTTACCATCAATCAGAGATTGGACTGTTCAGGTCCTCATTGACGAGACTTCTGCCATGCACCCCATAAACTACACTACATTTAACATTGGGCTGTTTTTCTTCCAAACATTGACCCAAAAAACGAATTGAGATGCAACAAACGTCTTTGCGTCCCTGTCCTTGAACATTTAGGTCTTTTCTCTGAAGATTTGCCAGTCCATGTCGGGGTCAGATAGCCCATTAAAGTGCTCTCTCGCGAGTCTGCTGTTTGCTGTGTTTTTCTGTGTGAACTGTGGTTTCAACAGTCTGCTTTCTACTGCTATTGCCTGGCCGGGAGGAGCCAATTTACAAAAACCCTGGTAGCCCGTGGAGCCGCGCGGAGTCCGGCAGTCTCACAGTCCGGCAGAGTCTCGTGAGTCTGCTGTTTGCTGTGTGGACTGTGGTTTCAACAGTCTGCTTTCTACGGCTATTGCCTGGCCGGGAGGAGACAACTTACAAAAACCCTGGTAGCCTGAGTCTCTGGAGGCTTGCAAGGCTCGAGCCTCCAATGAAAATCTTGCGAAAATCTATCCTATGGAATGCAACAAAGAACCTGCACGAAAGTTGCGCCAACCTCTCATGCGCCTTCAACTACAGCGTGGGAAGGAAGGTGGCTTGGGGGTCTCTGCCTCCCTTGCGAGCCGGCTGGAAGCTGTTACCTGCAAATCACAAGTAAGACTTCTTGGACCTAATATAGCAGCCGCTCCTGTCGGCTTGTACCCCGCAGCGTTCACTGTGAACAAACCTAGTGTTAATGACAAGCTCCATTGTTTATAAACAGTCGAAAATCCCTCTGCCAAAATGAAGAAGGTGAGCCTGGCACTGTTAGTAAGTCTTGTGTAGCGCTTGATTGCGTTCCCCATACAGCTGTACACTGCAAGTCAACACCATGAAGCATGGTGCGTGGAGATAATTAATCTCTGCCTTGTGACTTGCAGGCCTTGCCTAGTACCTCCTAATTCGGCTGTTCCCTGCAAAATATTACACTACCATCCGCCTCAGAATTGACAACTATAACGGGCACGGATCGGGTGTCAACTTTGAGTGCACTGGCTTGGGGAGAACTGATGAAGCTTAAAGCGATTCTGAGCGTTAGACAATAAGCGCCCTTGTACGATGCAGCGTTTGACTTCCGAACGTACCGGTGCATGGATTGAGCGCACTAGCTACTCAACCAACGTTGCATCTGCAGGTATTCACTGCAAGTAACAGAATTCAATGAGAGACATTGCAAGAGTTGTACGCCTCTTTGCACTCCTATAGCGTCTCTGCAGCCTATTGAGTCTAATTTAGCTGTGGAAGAAGCGCAGTCTCAGACTCACGACTGTAGTTCTAGATATTAATATCCAAGACACCTCTTTCCAGACTAATCTTGACGCCTCATCTCATCTAAAAAATAACTACTCTTTCAACAATACTTGTATCAAGACCCTAAGTCCGAGGAAATGGCGCGACTCTTTGGCTGTAATATACAAACTCCTACAGCACTTAACTTAAATGAATGGTGAACTAAAAGTAAAACCAGTAACAACGGATGGTTCATGTGACACTCAGGAGAAACATAAAGAGGTGTAGGACACCGTTCGCCCTCCTACGGTTAACACTACATCATATAGTTCCACATCTAAATGGCTAGCTGGTACCAGGAAACGATGCTCTATTGACTCAAGTCTGTCATCAGTGGTCTTCTCTTCACAAAACTGAAGTAACTGCTGCAGAAACGCAACTCGACCAAGCAAACATATAAATTCCATGGGTCCTAACAGGCAGGATTCCAACCATGAGCAGCCCCATGAATCTGATAATGGGGATGAAAGCTCTTACTCTTTGTCAGATGAAGCCTCTTCAGAGTCTTCCATCATGGAACGTCAGTTCCCTAAAATAAGGCGCCTACAAAACAAAGTCAACCGAAGAAACTAATATGGAGAATAATATTCAGAACCTGGTTAAAAATTTGGTAAATGAATTGAGACCATACATAATGTCCTTATGGTCCATATCAATTTTCCCAATAATAAAACTCTATGAGCAAATCAATGAAATCAAAGATCCGTCAACACCCTCAGCGTTAATGAATTCCAAATTATCAAGCAACGATCTAGACAACTCGTCTTTGAAATCCAAAATATGGGACAACATAAGAAGAATTGATGTATCCATCAAGGAACTAGCAGACCAAAAAAGAAAGAAGAGTGAAGACAAGAGACTCTTGGTAGACCTGGTCAGAGAAGCGATGGGCCTCCATAAACATCAGCGAACTGTGCAGAAAGAAGTTATGGCAAGCCCTGTGCAAAACCTTCAACACGTGGAGAATAGCGCACGCTTAAATCCTGCGAGCCTGCTGATCGACGCGAATGGCCCAAGCTCTCTGAAAAAACTAACACTAATTGTCCATCCCTCACGCCCCCTGCCCAATCTACACAGTCGGAGAGCGCACCGATTGCGCCTATGTCCCAAGAGGCCTCCGACAACCCTAGTCTGGGTCAGCCTCCAAGCGGTGAAGTAACTGTCAATGACGTAGTTAATGAAACGCCTCCGGTCCCTTGTGTGCAATTTCCACCAAATGCCCTTGAACCCAGTGAAAGTAGAGACAAACAGAATGACCCTACCACCTTAGATGAAATCGAATCTCAACCGTATACCGTATAAAAAATTGTTCCACTCAGGGAAACACATCGCAGGAAAAAAAAAAACGAAAAACCAAAAATGTAAAAGAAAACAGAACAATTTGGGGTCCAGGAAATTCCTTAGAAATTTGAAATCTTTAAATGTCAATTCTGAGCAGCCTTGTGCTAAGGCCAAAAATGTTGGCCAAGAGGCAATTCAAAACTCTGGCTGCCAAACCAGGCCGACTCAATTGTTGAAATTTCTCCTAATGAATTAATGAACTTGTCCATGTACGAAGAGAAGGAATGCCTAGACCTTAGCCAGCGATCCTGTGAAGAAGAAAATTCTGAACTCTCCCCCAGAACCACATGCCAGGAGCCGGTCACTCTCCCTAGTGATGCACCGGTAATTCCGCAAGTGTCTGGCAGAATTTGCCATCTGGTATTGCCCCAAGATGCCCAAAAATGTGACTCAAGTTGCAAGCTTCCAAACTATGGACTCTAAATGGAAGCGCTTGGCAGCAATAAATCTCTCAAACCCCATTCCAAATGGCCCAAGTGCACTGAGAACGGCGTGTAATGGACAAGAACAGGCGCCTCCTATTGTGAGCAGAGACAAGAATATACCTGACTCCTTATATGGCAAACAAAAGCAACTGCTGACCATCAACAAAAAAAAGGGCCCAGACAATGGCCGAAATAAATGGGGCTTGACGCCCCTGATGAATAAAACAACTAAATTCCAATGCAAAACAGCAAAATATCACCTGGTTCTGGAACGAATCCTAACATCCTAAGATGGTCTGACCCTGAACTGAAATAATGTCCTGCGTTTATTACATCATGTCCCGGGATTGTGATCAATCGAGTCTAGCGACGCAACGATCCTAATGCTGGCTCAAATGATACTGTTATGCCATCAAATTGGAACTGTTTGGCGGGTGTACTGGGAGGTCAAACAAGCTAATGTCCGCTAGGGCGTGAAGGCCCAAACGTCAACATCCTATCCTGGAATACTAGAGGTTTTAGTCACTTGTTCAAAGAATCTCTGAGATGGATCGAAGATACTACCATCATTTGCCTACAAGAAATGTGGATGGCCAGTTGTCCTATCTCAGTGGACTTTGATCTAGCTATGAATCCAGCCATAACAAGACAAAACCTGTTGTGTAAAATCACCCATGTTGTGTAAAATCACCCATTTGCTGCCACGAGGCAGAAGCCACTCCAAAATGGCTGCAACTTTGTTTGATATTTCTGCTCCGAACCCCAACACCAAGCCCCACTGTCCATCCCCATTGGCTGCCAGACCCTTTTCTACCACCAATCGTGAGCCGGCCCACACAAAGGCACTCAATAAGGCACCTCTCCTGCCGTGAGCCTGTCTGGAGCCATATGGGCAATGGGCCCCCACATGCTGACGCCCATCCGGTAAGAACAAACTTATATCTAAGCCTTGAAGTAACGCTTCCCGCTAAAAAAGCAGTTTTGTCCCTTTCCAACACGGCACGACTTTGAAATGACTTGGTCACTGTCCCACGTATTAGTAGCGCAGAAATATGGAGTCTAACTAGTATAAAACTCCACCTGCCATCCTACGCTCCACCTCTGCATGTGTATCTTACCTCTTATGCAACCACGCCAACTATGCTACTAGACTATTTAACATTACCGGCACTTGACTTTCTTGACCGTATGCTGCCTGCTCCTAAAATCAGTACATAACAATGTATGCCATATATGCCTTGTTCAACCACTGCAAACACATTGTACCGAGCCACTCTGTGCCCACTCTGATACTAGCCTTGTGACCACTGTGTCCATTGTGATAGCATTGCATCTAGGCATCTGTGCTTATTTTGAATCTAGTTATTTGTGCATATTTTGAACTTAGCCCCCCATGTCTTCACTGATCTTAGCCTTGTGAGCTTTGTGAAAGTACTGAATCCAAACATTTGTGCCTCTATTGAATCATTGCTTTCACTCCACCCTAGATAGATCGCTTCTATCCACTCACATATCTGCTATAGCTTGCATGATACTTCCTTACCCAGCTACCTACGCCCGCGCATTGACACTCCTCAACTTACTTTAAATGCCACATTTACCATTACCCAGCCACTTCGCGCACAAACCACGTACATGCCTTTGATCTACACTGTCCTACAGCGGACTATCCTATACCTATTAAGTATACTAGACCTTACCATGCCACATACTTTGCCTTTATCAACGCAAGCACATGCAATTTTCCATAACAAAACCTCCTTGTCAAAATGACCTGATCACAAGACCTCGTAGTCTCCTCCAAAGAAACCTCAAACTCTGTGCCAGACTCCCCAAAATCTATGAACCTCCAGGCAAAACCTCATATCCTCTCTCCAATAACACTACCAGAAACCTAAGAGGCCCGCAGCCTTACACCAAAATCCCCTCTCACAAAGCCACCAACACTCAGCACCCACTGCAACTCAATAGCCGACTCACTCGAGACCACAACAACCAGCCAAGGCACCACCACAACACCCAGGTACCACCCATGGAGTCCACACAGACCAGTATAAAAGGAGCTCTAATAAATGCCCGCACTATGGTGGCCCATGCCACAGAAATAGCCGATCTACTCGTTACTGAAAACATGGATTTCCTCGCTATCACTGAATCCTGGCTGCACTCAGCAGCTGGCCCAGCGATAATGTTAGCCATTCCAGAAGACTACACCCTTCTAAGAATAGATCGCACCACTTCCCGAGGTGGAGGCCTTGCCATAATTGCAAAAACTAGCCTAGCACTGAGACTCACCTCTCCACTAAATGTAGACTCATGCCAAGCTGACCATCTGACACCCAGACTTTTTTCTATTCACCTCATTTACAGACCCCCGGTCCCTCTAGGCTCTTTCGAAGAAGATCTTACTAATATCCTATCTGATAAACTTAAAAACTCCTCACTATCTCTCCTCCTAGGAGAACTCAACCTTGGCTTCAAAGACCCATCACATCAGAGCGCTACGCAGTTTAACGACTCCCTTGAGGAATTAGGGTTCACCCAAAAGGTAACAGGTGCGACCCATACTAAAGGTAGGACACTCGATTGGATAGCAGAGCACAATTGCCAGACATCCATCACCTCCATAACACCTCTGCCCTGGTCCGACCACCACCTGATCTCCTTCTCCCTAGAGGCTACAGCTCCCTTACATGCTGACAGCATAGCTCCTGCCCTTCCCACGAGAAATAAAACAAATATAACAGCTGATAAACTCACTCCCCTCATTCTTCCCACCTTGAATTCTCTTCCTGCCCTTACAGACCCATTCATCTTGGTAGAAGAGTACAACAAAGTAATGCTATCTGCTTTAAACGCCATAGCACCATTGAAAATCAGAAAGAGCAAACCGAAAAAACCTGTGAATACATGGTTCTCTCCTCACCTGAAAGCAATCAGACTAGAGAAACGCAAAAGTGAACAAACCTGGAGACTAGAGCCATCTGACACCAATAAAAATAATCTCAGAAAACTAGCCTCTCTCTACAAAAAAGAAATGATCCTTGCCAAACAAGAGTCTTACAACATACGTATTACTCAAGCCAACTCAAATACTAAGGAATTATTCACTATCCTCAAAGAGATAGAAGGCCCCACCAAGCCCCAGATACCTGCCTCAAGGACAAAAGCTGGTGCACCGGCATACAGAGCACCCTATCTAACAAGATAAGGACCCTCCAGGCTAAGATTAACAACAAAAAAGAAACTCTCCTCCTTGCCCCTAATCCTAATAATATCTCTGCACCCTTGCCCCTGACCACCCTGCCTCCCATTCTTCCCACTCCACCTACACCCCACTTCAATCTCAAGAAAGTATCCATCCTAGAAGTCAAAAAAGTCATCCTAACCCTCAAACCGTCCAACTGCCACAGCAACCCTTGCCCAGCTCAAATTATAAAAGATGCCGCACGTGACCTTTCCCCATTCATTGCCAAACGTATAAATGCCTCCTTCTCCACTGGCACCATTCCCGACAACCTGAAACAGTCATGGGTCCTCCCACTTCTTAAAAAACAAACACTTGACCCGTCTATACCCACAAACTATCACCCCAACACTACAGTTCTGTTCCTGCTCAAAATCTTAGATAAGGTGGCGTACCTCCAAATCCAACAATATCTGGAATTCAACCATCTCCTAAGAGTACGTCATTCAGGTGTTAGACCACAACATGGAACAGAAACTGGACTCATAGACCTTAAAGCACAAATAGACGCCCTGAAAGACAATGGTAAGACAGCACTATTACTGCTACTTGATCTCTCAGCGGCATTCGACCTGGTCGACCATAGGATTATTTGCAACCATTTGGACTCTGCCACTCACAAGAAGCCATAGGATGGATTCAATCCTTCCTTTACAATAGAACAATGCAGGTTTTCTCACCCTTAGCAGCCGCTGACCCCATACCCATCACCTGCGGTGTGCCCCAGGGCTCCTGCGTTTCGCCTACTCTGTACAACATCTTTACAAAGCGCCTTTTTGATGATCTAGATGGCCTGGTAGCACCTACACTAACTATGCAGATGATACACAGAGCCTGACCCCGTTGACAGGAGACTACAACAAGGATTTGGCCTTTGTGAATAGAGTGTACCTCATCATCCAGGCATGGATGGCATCTCATGGTCTATGCCTGAATGACAAAACGGAACTCCTCATTCTAGGCACCCCTGCTAACCTCTACAAACTAGGCCATTTCTACTCTAATTGCAAAATAGACAAGAGCAACATCAAAGTAGCCAAGGAAATCAAAACCCTTGGATTCTATCTAGATTCTGCTTATACCTGCAAGCTAATCAGAGCAGCAAAGCCCTTCCTTTCATCTAATAACTGCATTACCCTTGTCTTATCCAACCTGGATTACTGCAATGCCTTATATGTAAGGAGTAACAAATACATTACCAACAAGATCCAGATTCTACAAAATAATGCCCTGAGAGCAGCCCTAAATATTCCCAAGAAAGCCCACATATCTGACTTCAGAAGATCAAACAACAGGCTCTCCACAAAAGACAAGATTCTCCTCAAAACAGCCTCCCTAACACATAAATGGACAATCCTCCAACCGTCCTTCGACAAAAACAGCCAACGCCAACCTCCTACTAGTGCCCATATTTAAACGCATGAAGACTGGTGGAAGCAGTTTCCCAGTCAAAGCTGCCCAATACTGGAACTCCCTCCGACCTACCTTAAGAGAAGACCTACCCTATCTTTGCTTTAGATCCAACCTCATCGATTGGATAAAGGAAAATTACATTTGACACTCTACTACACTCAGATTACATCACCTGCCCTGTCTGTACATACTGTATATAATTGTTTCTTGATGTTTCCTGCCTTAATGTGTATATAATATATGTTTTTCAGCAATGTAACCGAAGCTGAACAACCCTCTTTATATGCCTTCTGCGCCCCGATACCCTCAGGTCTGGCGCGCATTTGAAATATTAAA
Organism: Ambystoma mexicanum; assembly: GCF_040938575.1. Classification (NCBI taxonomy): domain Eukaryota; kingdom Metazoa; phylum Chordata; class Amphibia; order Caudata; family Ambystomatidae; genus Ambystoma; species Ambystoma mexicanum. The sequence continues at coordinate 1,578,044,193 of NC_090937.1, forward strand.
ACAAACAAACAAAAAAGGTTGACCGTCTGAAGGACTATTAACTCTAATCAGGAAAAACTCAGGCTTGAAAATGTTGAGTTCAACCAATTAGACCTCCTTTATACAGCACACTGTGGTGGAATCAAAATGCCCCATAACTGAACGCAAAAATCGTTTGGGTTTAATTAATGTCTACTGGCATCACAAGCTGGCACGAACGTCAAAATTCATAAATATGGTCTGTGACCTAATTGATGACATCAACATTGCCTAGGAAGTTCCCAACATAATATTATGTGGGGACCTCAATTTGAAGTGCATAAAAACGAGCAAGTCCGGTGGTGGAGCTGACAAACTTGCTGTAGAGTGGTGCTTGGCATTGGAAGAGAGAAACCTAATGATGATACATTGAAACACTAAAGGAGACATCCCTGCACAAACAACTTGGAGATATAAAGAGATGTCTTTGACTATAGATTATTTCTACCTATATGAAAACCTGAATCGGCGTGTTCTCTCACTCCAAATAACCAAGTCCCCACGGAGTGATCATAGTTAACTCAAACTGTCAGTCCTCTACTTGGCGAGAAGCATGTCCAGGACATGGATGCAGAGTGTCGTTGGAGAACCAAATCGAATAAGAAATAAATCCTCATGAGGTAAAACAAATCACAGAAGCCTATATTAACCACACGAATGGTCTCATGGAAAATAAAGTTGAGTACAGCCATCTGTTACAGCAATTCACGTACCAAGCTCAAGGTCTGAAAAGAGGATCCTTCAAACCAAAGCATCTGTACGATGAAGGAATTGCTAAAAGAAAACGTCAACTTCACAAAGAGCTTAGACAACATACTAAACTAAGTACCACAGACCAACAAGTGGCGAAAAAAGCGAGTAGACAAAAATATAAAAACTGGCTGATCTCACATAGGACAATTCTTCAGCCACGAGACTCAGACAATGATGTCGACCCTAGCTAACAAAAACTTGCAGGACTTTTGGAAATTAATAAACAACAACAGTTGCAAACAGCAAGCCATACAAGTCAATATGGTTACCGAAGTGCAGTGGGTTCATCATTTTGGAAAACTATACGAAAAAAATACTCAACATCAGAATCCAAACTGGCAGATCTATCCAAATGGGACCTTCAGTTTGACGCATCGGACATCTTGCAAAGTATTCATCGTTGCAGTTCATCACGAGCGCCTGGTCCCGACGGACTGACAAATTACACCCTAAAGCAAAATCCAAAAGAGCAGGCAACCTTCTGTGCAAATGTATTCTCAAACATAGCCAATCAACGATGTACTCCATTAAGTCGGAAAATCGCGATAGTGGTCCCTATCTTTAAAAAAGATAATCGAGTGGACCCAAATGACTATAGACCCATTGCCATTTTGGACATCTTAGGTAAGCTGTATGTCGCCCAGCTACAAAAACAACTAACAAAGTGGATAACAGCAAGCGGTCACTTTCGACCACCGGCAGTCGTTCTTCGTGAAGGGGGTTGGCTGCGGTTTAAATTTGATGATCCTCAATATACTAAAAATAGAGGCAATCAGAACAGACAAGAATGTCTATCTTGCTTGCACTGATCTATCGCAGGCCTTCGACAGCATCGATAGAGAGCTGCTTTGGGCAAAAATGAACACCTGGAATTGACCCGAAAGTCTTCTAATGGCAATAAAAGATTTGCACACCGACACGGAGATAAGAGTGAGACTCGACCAACAGGGCACCCTATCAGCACCCATACAAACCTGCCTTGGGGTAAAACAAGGATGCCCGTTGCCTTCTATCATATTCAATCTCTTCATATCTGATATCGGTGAGTACTATACAGCAGCTAAGGTTTTCCCCCCAAAGATAAACATCAACGAAGTAAACTGGATACTCTATGCTGCTGATCTGGTATTGCTGGACCCGACACCCATAGGCCTTCAGCGTAAATTAAACATACAACAACAATACATGAACCAAAATGGGTTGTGTGTCAACACAAAAAAATCGTAAATACTAGTTCTACTAAACCTGCAAAAGAACAGAGAAGCGGGAAGAAAAAAAAAGTTACCTGGAAACTGGGAAAAGAACCCATTGAATTGGTAACACAAAGTGTATACCTGGGCATGTGTGTCAGTGCCAGCATTAACAACTTCCCTTGGATTGAAAGAACTAAGGCCAAATGTAAACAACTCACGAACCAAGCTTGCATGCTGAATTTGGTAAATTTTCCATCACACCTGTATTGAATTTTTACAAGCAAAAAGGTGTCCCTGCATTACTTCATGGAGCAGAAACTGCTCTTGGCTGTTCCACTGAATTTTGTCCTCTCTTGAACACTCCTTTTGGACAAAAGTCTTGTGGCTACTAAAGGGTGTACCAAATGCATCCTTAGGGTACGAGCTAGGATTGCTATTCATCAACGCAAGAATAATGTGCAACACTCTTAATGAGTTTTGCAAGATGACTTCATGCAGATCGCTCCCAAATAGGCAATCCTGAAGGACACAGCGAATGGCAGCAGTGAGAGCGTATTAACATTATGGGCTCAACGTGCTGAAAATATTAACGGACATAGGTTCTGACAACCAGACATTGCAAAATAACCCAAACAAAGTCAAAACTACCTTATGGATCCAAGATTGGATCGATACTGGGGACACTCAGCGCAAACATAGAGCAATGAGTATGGTTCTAAGTGAAGCAAATAGGTACAACACAACTGAGTCTTACCTGGAGAAATTTCCTGGAAGAGCTTGCAGGTTGATATTTATGAAATTCCGCCTACATCAAATACCAACCAGAGAAAACTCAAACTTCTGCAAGACGGCTGACCCAGCATCATTAAAATGCCGACTGTGTGAGCAACTGCACAAGACAGTAAAACATCTGACATTAACATGTCCGAGTCTGACACGAGAATGGAACCTGCATTTGGGAGATTGTTTTCGGGCTAGACCATCTTTGGACGCTGAAGAGTGCTGGCGCGAACTGTTCAATGACCATGATCGGAAGCGGTCAATCGAATTGACTTTCTTTTTAGAAAAAGTAGTTAAGAAGCTGGCAAAAGCGAAAGTTTCACCTAAATACTAAACTAAAACTTAATTGCTTTGTTCCGAGCACAGGGGGGAGAAAAGACGATGAGAGGGAAACTTTCTTGTGTGACCGTCACATCTTCCTTTTCTTAGTTCTGCTTTTGCTGTGTAAAGTACTCTTTTTTATTAATTATTTTTTTACACAATTTGACCACCTTTTTTTATTTTTTTTATTTGCTTTTTGTAAAATTCTTTATTTGTATGCTTCTTTTCGTTTCTATTTTAGTGTTGTAAAAATCGCCTAATCAATTGTTCATGCTTGACTTCTTTAGTTCACTAACGTTTCTCCTTTTTTAAATGTTTGTAACAAACAAATAAAAATAAAAAAAAATAAAAAATAAAGTGCTCTCCCAGCAGCTCCAACGCCAATACAAGAACTCCCTTGCAGAACTTGGCCTGTCCTAATTCTGTTCATGTATTGTTCATAATGTCAATCGTACGGACATGTTTTACTTTTATCAAGATTTAACAGCCATTGAAGGCCCTTTTCACTGCTACCATCTCAAACTGGAGGGATTTATCCAACCAAAGTCTGTGGTACTTAGCTTCCAAAAACTGGACGTTCATCTCCCTCATGATAGATAATACGTCTCCTGAACAAACAATATGGTAAGGTTAATCACTTGCTAATAAAGATCATTTCATTGGAGCGTTCAATCCCTTCACATGCTATTTTGCAGTTCTCATACTGCTGATCTGTTCGTCCAATATTATTAATAATTGCACTTCCCATGGCCCAACAAGTAATGGCTGCCTCATCCAAAGCTTTACCCCAAAACCAGCTTACAGCGTAGCATTTAACACAACATTTAAAAGCTAATATATCCAGTATTAATTTCAAAATGTGGGCCGTCCAACTACTGAACCAGTTAAATCTGGGTCACTTAATGAGGTTGTTTGCCTGCCCCCCGATTACAACCCAGTCTAATAGATCAGTTGATAGTCTAATCATTCAAAATATAGATCCTCCCTCCCCCAGTTTCCAGCCTTCAATTAACCAAAACAGCCATAAGCCGCAATACCTGTCAGTTGCCTAACAGTGGTCACATAATCATGAGTCCTTAGTGTGTGCTTTAAGACATGTTCACGTCATTACCTTCCCACCATTAATTCAATCCCAGAGAGCGTTATACTCCGAATAACTAATCTCTTAATTGGAGATCGTATGTCCAGCTTTTGATATTTCTTTGATCCAAGCATCTTACACTTTGCTCAACTCATTTTTGATAATCTGGCAGTGGAATTAGATGTTCCCAGAGCAGCCATGCAAGACCATCTTCGATCTTTTTTCATCTAGCCATGAGGCCCGTGCTCCACTTCGTCAATGCACGTGATGTGGTACTGTTCTCCCCTGTATTCAATTATTTCAAATGGATATCCCCACTGATCGTAGATTCATTTCATTGTAAGTTATCTGGTCAAGGGCTTGTGTTATTTGAGTTTTGTGTCTAAGCAAAAAGGTCCTGGTAGATCTGGACTTTTGTGCCATCATATTCAACTGATTCCGCCTTTCTCATTTCAAGGGCACATCTACCTTCTCTTGATGGTTGGCACTATTAACAAAGTCCTTTGCAAACGATCAAAGTGGCTGGGTGAGCTTAGTCAACGGGGGAGCAAGGGTACAATCGAAAGCAGACCAAGAAAAAGGACATGCTGTTTGCGGTGTGTCTGCCACCAGAGGGTGGCAACTGGAGGAATTACTTACCACCAGGACCTTAATACAAGAGTATGAAGGATGTCAGAGTTCTAGGAAGGACCTGTATGCTGAATGCTTAAACCCAGGTCACTGTGAGCACTGAAGAAGTGACTAATGCAAACTAGGTCATAGTCGGACCCAAATCAGTGCATTCTGAGAACCAGGTCATAAAGAGACCTACACAAGGGAATGTTGTGAACCAGGCCGTGGCGAGACATTAACAAGCGAATACTAGTAAATGCTCAGAAGCAGGTCATAGAGAGACCTAAACAAGGAAATCCTATGAAATCAGGTTTCCACAAGACCTGATAAAGTGAATGCCAAGAAACCCAAAGTCTAGATAGACAGGATCACATGAGTGCTGAGAAGCTCGAGATCTACAGAGAGACCTGGCCGAGTGAAGTTTCAGAAATGATATTAAGAGGTACCTGATCACATGAACCCTGAAGAACCTTGAGGTCTGTATGCAAAGGTTGGAGAGCGACCCATCTGGTAATGGGAATTACCTGACGGTCCTGGATTAACTAGAGAGCAAAAGATTAATCTGCACCATGCCCTCCCCAGTCACAGAGCACCTGCCTAATGCAGATTAATTTCTTTACTTATAGTAACATTTTTTGGGAGACATGCCTGTCTGTGCACGTATCTGGCATTAAAAACCTGTTCAGTACATTGCATATCGTTTTATGAATTGACCGAAATGTGAACACACTGCCTTTTGTCATGCAACTAGCAATAGAAACAGTCGTTTCCTTTTGCGGGATGCAAGTGCATAAGAAAAGCGGCCGCAAAGTCATTTACTGCACTACACAAGACCACATTGATTTGCATCACGAGTCTCAACGAGCAAATAGATTATGTAACAGGAAATACATTTCTTTTTGCACATGCATGTGAATTGGACAGTACTAAAGACAGCCATAAAACGTGAAGTTCTATTTCCTAAGAGCCTGCACCGTGCTCTGTCCTAATGTCTTCATTGTCACATAGCCAAAAAGTAATATTGACATGTAAGCGTGTCTGTCATTTTTAGAGAGCAAATATTCATGGCAAACATGTTTTCAATGCCACAAATTCAATCGCATTGTAAGTAAATGAGTGTTGAAGAATAAAGGTCAACATTGCTTCAAGTACTGGCTGAATGTGTTATGGTAGACATTCTTTTAGCTGGCTATATAGTTAGCTGTGGGTCCCAGGAGTGCCAAAAAATGGGAAAAGAGTAGCAGGACTCAGAGCAATGCTCGCAGGACATATTCTATACAACATGGTGCCCATGCGAAACATCAGAACGCACCCCTTCCACCTGGAACAACACAGCGCAACCCTCTCTTCTCTGACATTATAAAATCAATGCAATATCTCAAGAAGTCTAGTTTTATTAACGTGTGATTAAAGTATTTACAAGTGATTCACAGCAAAGTAACAATATTGAAAAGAAAAACGAATTACTGCATCTATACGTTCTTTGTCTAAGGCACAATATAGATTTTGCTGCTGCTGCAGAAGTATTTGCTGTTGCCTGATCTATTTGTGCAACGATTTAGCTTTAAACTGAATGAACAATTAAGGCCAATAGTCCATATTCAGCCATTAAACAGGACCTTGACGCCAACCAACGCATTTCGTCTAGTAAACGATGTGTTAGCCTTTTTTTAATAGCGCGCACACAGTGCAAACGGCATCACTTCTATGGACTCCCAATTTTGGTAGCACACAGACTGCATTATTTGCCCAGGATCACATACTTTCTGTATATGGTGAAGTAGAGAGTTGAGAGCAGTCTGCAATCAAGGTACTAGACCACACATCTACCCATCCCTAGTTGATACAGATGTGTTAGTGGGAGCCTAAACAAATCTTCAGTGGGTTTTACAGCTGCACTATGGAGACTTAAAGTCGCCAGTGAAAGAAAATGTATAGAAATGGCACTTGCTTAAAGTCATCGTTTTACACAGACTTTGTTTTATGTTATGCACCCCTCCCATTTCTAATCGTGCAACATTTGCAACCATTAATAGAGGTGCCTTGTTGTTTCCTGAATCCCACCTGGGGTCTCTTCAATCTACCCACTTCCACTGACCATGCTTCTAACGCCAGTGACGTCTCTATACATAATCATTCTGGGTCTAGGATTATTCAGATTAATATGATCCCCACGTTTGTATATGGGGAGTACAAATCAGAAAATAAAATAACTAAAATGTTAGTGCAAGTAAAAAAATCCAACTACAGGCTACAAAAGACATTCTGAAATGGGGAAAGGATGCTGTCAAAAGAACCCATCTAAACCCCATGGTCATTAAAGACGCCCGTTTTTCGACAATACAGAAGTTGACTCAAGTAAATCCAAACATTTTTTATGGTATAGTTGAAGGCGTTCCAAAAACGTCAGTGACAAAAATACATGAGGTCGCTCGCTGCAATGATATACAAGTTTCACCTAAATCGCCAGTGTTGGTAGCAAAAGAACCTGAGAAGTTTGATTCTATAAACCAACCTGACAGTGTGATATCGAGCCCAATGAGTGAACCCATAAGTGCTGATGTAGCCGTGACTGCAGATTATATCAGCGAAACTGATGAAAAATTGGTTTCCGATTCTACTGACCTCACTATCGACGTGCCTATACAAGTTGAACCCTCGAGTGATAACTATGAAATCTTTTACTCAAGGAAAAAAAGAAAACTCCTCCTAAGAAATAAACGAATTCCTCAACAGCAGCAACAACAAATCAAAAAGTCAAAAAATATTCTGTCTAATAACGAGCCCAAGGTTAACGGCTCCAGAAGATTTATTCGAAACTTTAAATAACACCTTTCTAGTATTGAGAACCCTATCCCTGCACCGAAGTCTAATGCCCGCCGCAAGCCTCTTGCGACCCCAGACACAATAATAGAACTTCCTTCAGTTTACGAAACAGGCAACAACCCACATCGATCGCTAACGATGAGACAGTCCCTCAGTGACATAAAAGAAATCTCTGTCTATGAAGACGAGCTGTCGAAGTAACTCGCCTAATGGTCCCATTAATCCCTTCCAAGTCTGAATTGTCCAGCACCAGTTATTCGATCTAAGAGTAACTTCCTGACTCTTGGGGAAAAAAAAAAATGAAGACCCTCCCCTCACTATACCAAATGCGGTTTGGGGCGATAGTGATGAATTGGCAAACAGACAACAATGACCGGTAGTGTCGAAACCTTGGGTATTAACACACCAGAGAATTTCCAATACTCTAAAAGATGAGTTGCACAGCAAGAATACCATTGTCACAGATTCTTACGATCAACCTGTTAATGCACGACATACAAATCCAACAGTTGAAATTGAGAAAAATAGGTCTGAAGATAGGCATAGAACCATAAGCTAGCATTTGTTAGCTCATGAAGGAACCAAACCCTTGGACAAACGCTTTACCAGTAACCTATGAATACAGCTAGAAAGAATACTTTCAGTGAATGATGGTCTTATGATGAATCGCTCCAATGTATTTCGATTATTACAGCATATACCGAAATTGAGCAATTTAGAGTCTAGTGACATCTCAGCTATTGACTTTCCTGTACCAAATCGATTTGACTCTGTACATTTACACATAAAATCAAAAATTGTCCACTCACTACTCCTCGAATCAGTAGAACTCTTTTGGCCCATGAGGTTCGACCTAAAAGTACATAGCAGTGAGAGCTTGGACATATCAAGAGGCAACATAACAACATGCCTTAGACACTCTGACGCCCCAAGAGAACATGTAAGAAATGTAAACCTCCGAGTCCCTGAAATTGCCAACTTGCAAAAGAACACGTTCCCTGGCAGGATCTGGATCTGGACTTGCCAGCTGGAAAAATTTAATTTCAAATAAAGATAAAACTGCAAGAAGATGCCAAAAGGGAATTCACAATTCTAGACTCCAAGCTCCAGGCCCCCCCAGAGACAAGCTAAATTGGGGTTGGTTAGCTGAGACGTTGAATGCAAACAAAGCGCAATAACAGCCATTGTGCTTACAAGATGAGAGAACCATCAAATGCAGCTGGAATACTAGAGGGTATAATGAACATTCTGCGCCAACTAAATTTGACATTGTTTGCCTACAAGAGACATGGTTATCTACAGCTTCTGTGATAGTTGGCTACTCTGTGTTCTTCAATCCAGCGAGCAAAGGGTTGAAAGGCAGATCGACTTCATGGTTCAGTGACACTAATAAAAACTAATACAAGTATAAATAATGCGTACAGAAAGGATCTCAACCACCACATGCAACTCATGGTAGTGAAGCTAATGAAAGAAGCTAATGAAATATGTAGCCAATAAGCCTACCTAGTTATCATGAACCTATATTAGAATCCAGTCACGTAGACAAGGAATGTTTTGTTGAAAGAGTGATGGCAGCCATAGATTACAGCATCCTTGAATACGACAATCCAATGATAATTTTATGCGGAAGCCTCACCATAAACTGCATTGGAGAATCCTTATATAACTTGGAAACACAAGTCAGAGTTAAAACCAACATCGAGAGCTCCAATGTCAAAACATGGAAAAGAGAAATTGACGAGCAGAATTTCCATCTATTGAATGGGCAAACTCCTGGCGACACTCCAGCGTCTCCAAAATGGAAACGTGGTGAGCAAGCCTTAATTTTGGATTACTTTTTGTGTCGTTCAATTTGTTGGCGCTTGTTAAATCCTTAGTCGTGAATAAAATGCCTCGAAGTGATCATGACTTGGTGGAAGTTGTCCTCTGCCTATAAACAGGGACAAACGCTGCTGTATTGGATCAAAGTAACACTAGGTCCTGGGAGAAACAGACTCCACCTTTTGCCTTGTGATATACAGCAAAGAAATACTCTCTACAAGAGTGCGTTAGCCGATCAGAGCACTGATGCTAACTATCTACCACTGTTTAGCAAGTTTGTAATAACAAAACCTCTTGGAAACAAAACACACTTCAAGTCGAAACACGCGTATGACATTGAAATAGTTCACATGAAACGCCAGCTTCACCAGGATATCAGGCATATAAGATTGACCGAAGGAAAGAACACGAGGAATACCATAATAAAGCATTGCCAATATTATAAGAACTGGGTACTCAGCCACAAAAGCATAATGCTTCAGAGAGATGCTGAACAGATGCTTAAGACCTTTGCATCAACGATTTAAGAGCCTTGTGGTTGTTACTGAATGAGCTAGATGTAAAGCAGACACACCAGCAAAGCAACACCGCCCAAGAGAACGACTGGGCTATGTTTTTTTGAGCTTTATACCGACAATCTGCAAGTGAGGTGATTCCAAGTAGTTATTTGAGATTGAAGATATGATTTGTAAAATCAGCAGCTCTCGTGCTAAGGGACCAGGTGGCCTCTCTATTGCAACGCTCAAGGAAGCTCCTGAAGAGTAGGCAGACTTTTGTATGACCATATTCAGCCTGATAACGGGCAAAAAAACAAATCCCAGACTCGTGGAAGACGGCAGTGGTTATACCCATTTTTTAAAAAAAGCAACAGAGCAAAACTGAAGAATAATCGGTCATTTCCCTACTAGATATCCTTGGGAAAATATATGCTACGTTGATCCAGTGCAAGTTAAAAGATTGGGTCATGTATTCCACCCACTTTGACTATAGACAAACAGGTTTTGTCAAAGGAGTGGGCTGCTGCCTAAACTTATTTACACTTAATATCCTCAAATTAAGAGTCCTAAAAGAAGGTTTGAAAATCTATGTAGCAGCAGTTGACCTGGCACAAGCCTTTGGCAGCGTTAATAGGGAACTACTGCGGTCAGAAATGGAAAACTGGGGTTGCCCACCAGAACTTTTTGAACCAATAAATGCCCTGTACACAACAACCTCAATATGTATAAGACTGAACTATGCAGGACATTGAATAAAAAAAAATACCAACTTACCTAGGGTTAAAACAAGGTTGCCGCCTCGCTGCAGAGTTATTCAATCTCTTTATATCGGACATAAGAGACTCAATGTCCTCGGCTGGTTAATTTCCCCTGAAATTCCATGGGACAGCAGTTGGATTGATGGTGTATGCCGATGACCTTATCCTAGACCAAACCGTGACTGGCCTACAGAGAAAATTGGATAAGCTTCACGGCTACATTGAGGCAAATGGGCTTAAGATCAACGCCTCCAAATTTGTAATTCTGGTTCCACAATGACCTAAAGGGAAGAAGGTGCGGAAAATCTTCCAATGGTGGATTGAAAGTGAAATATTAACCCAGGTCCAAAGTATGAAATATCTTGGAGTCAATATAAATAAAGCAAAAAAAGTCACACCGCAAAAAGGCGAATAGAAATCCAAAACAAACAACCTAGCAACGCAAGCTGTCATCATCCACAGAAAATTTGGAAAATTCTCATTGCTGCCAGTATGTAGATTCTACAAGCAAAAAGTAATGCCCATACTGACATATGGTGCCGAAGCGCCCCTGCGTCTTCCTTGGGAGGTTTGCAACACATTGGAAGGTCTATTGTGGACATTATAAGACACTAATTAGGATTGACCTCAATCTATGCGGCCTCAGTATGGAAATCCTTGAGCTTGTTTAGAAGACTGACTCTGGATAATCAACTGCCTCAATTCAATATACTCAATCTGGATAAGACTCAGAATCAAGATTGAGCTCTTATTCAGTGGTCCAAACAATGTTTAGCCATTCTGGCAGATGCCAATATAAAGTTGGATTTCCTCCTAAATAATTTGGACGCTAGAGAAAGGAAACTATGGAACTGGATAAAAATAGCAGAAGAGAAAGCTAATTACAAGCTTTATGACTACCTAATAGATGACATCAAATCAAGGAATGTGTTCCCAAAATACTTGATCAAATTTCCAAGTCCCCGGCATAGACACCTGCTAATGCGTATCAGACTGAATCGCATCCCAACTAACCAAGTTCTTGCCACAAGACACATGAGCATTGGTGACACAGATGCTTGGAGACTATGTAAACTACAGAGAGAACCATTAATGCATCTGTTTCTTTGCTGCCCGGAACTGAGAAAGCGTAGAAGGAGGTTCTTAGGCGCTCTAATAAATGAGTCGCGAACAAAGGATGCGAAAAATTGGTGGGCTGCGCTATGTGGGAGTGAACATTTTAAATTTTCTTTTGCCCCAACCACCTTTGTAGAAGAGCTGAGCAAGATTCTGCCCTTAGACAAAAAAGGACATTGATTAATTTAATTTTAAATACTCATGTTTAAACCATATACCAGAAAAAAAGAAAAGTATACTCACTTTTCGGTTATGCTGCCCAAGCCAATTAGAAAGGCTCCCTTAGCACCACCCCTGGTGGCCATCGTCAGAATTTGGCATGGCGCACTTGAGTGGCAGTATGAACAGAAGAGCCAAGACGGGTAGGCAGCAGGGTTGCATGTGAATCTATGAAAGATGACAATGCTGGAGAACAATAGTTGTAGGTAAGTAACAACATAGTCCTTCTCCAGTATTGGATCTTTCATAGATTCACATGCTGTGTATAGATTACAAAGCAGTACCATATAACCGTAACGGGCGTAGGCAAATTCCTTGTAAGATACACTTACCACTGGAGACCTACTAACCTCACGCAAACAGATTACAAAGAACAGAAGGGCCAACACGTGTCTCTGCCGCAGAATCCCTGTCGACAAAGTAGAAACTGGTAAATGTGTGCACCAAACTCCAAGCGGCTGCCCTGTAAATGTCCAGCAGGGTTGTCCGAGAAAGAAAATCTGTTGTTGCGCCCACTGCTCTGCTAGAGTGTGCTTTGGATCTGCCAGGTAGAGGCCTGGCATCTAGCTGGAAGCTGAAAAAGATGCACGCCAATATCCACCAGGAAATGGAAGGCTTGGAAAGTGCTTTTCCTGTTCCAGAGGGTCCAAACATCACAAAGAGCTGAGACGTTAGACAGAAAGACTTTATGCAGGCGACATAATACTTGAGTGATTGCATGACATCTATAGAGTGTAATGAATGCTCAGCTGGAGAGGTTGGAGATCCGAAGAAAACAAAGCACCACAGACTTGTTTAGGGGGAAAGCAAATGATACCTTAGGCACAAAAGAAGGGTTAGTGCTCATGATGACCTTAGATTTGTGAAATGATAGAAGAGTCCATTGGTGGAAAAAACTTGCATCTCGCCGGGTTGGCAAGCGGATGTTAGGCCACCAGAAGAGCGGTTTTCCAAGAAATATACTTGAGATGTTTTTATTGACTCAAATGGGCAGTTTCATGAGTCTGGACAGGACTACGTTAAGTTCCAAGGCGTAGTCTGGTCACCTGACATGCGGGAAGCAAGGAAACAGGCCTATAAGGAATGTCTTCCCTCGTCTGTGTGACCAAAGGGAAGGAGCACCAGTAGTGCGATTGTACCTAGAAAAGGAGGCCAAGTGCACTTAGATTGAGGAGTGTGCTAGATCTGCTTGTGCTAACAACGGTAAGTATGATAGTATGTCCTGTGGCTGTATGGTTTGGGGTTGTAACTTGTGTGCTCTGCACCAGATATGGAACCTCTTCCATTTTTAAAAGGCTAGTTTGGAGGGAGCAAAGGCATGAGCCAGGACCCTCCCTGCAGCCTGGAGTAAACAGGATAGAACCAAATTCAGGAACACAGGAGCAAGCCCATCAGATTGAGTGAGGCTGGGTTGTGATGAAGCACTTCCCCATTGTTCCTGGATAGCAGGTTGTGGTGAGGGTACATCTTGATTGGAGTCACTGATGAGAGATCGAGGTAGTGTCTCAGCTATGCAGGGGCCACGAAGATTAGTTTCCACTGATAAAGTCTGAAGATGCTTATCAATTTGGCCACCAGAGCGATGGGGAGGGGACACATACAGAAACTTCCCCTCCCATGGGAATGCGAGGGCGTGCCCCCAGCTCTCGGGTAGGGAAGGACTTGCATCTTTTTTTGCTTTAGGTTGCAAACAGGTCTATCTCCTGTCTGCCCCAGAATTGGAACACCTGGTGAAGTTGACCATTCTGTAGTTCACAGTCGTGGCAGGAGCGGAGCTCTCTGCTGAGTGAGTGCGCCATTATGTTTTGGACCCCTGGTCGGTGAAAAGGAAGCAGGAACATCTGCTGTGGTGCAGGCAGTGGTGATGGTGGTGGTGGTGGTGGTGGTGGTGCTGGCAACCGTAGTTACTGGTAAACACCAGAGTAGTTAATGTATTAAGAATATCCAGAGAGAGATCTGGAGATGCTTGTAGGTGTTGGTGGAGGCGATACCCTGGTCGGTGGTAAGGGTTCCCGTACTTGCCATTGTCCTCCACTGGGGACTTGGTGTGTGCTACCTTTGGTGAGGCAAATCAGGAGGAGGAGGGCATGAAGGCGAGAATTTCTCTTCTTCCTCTTCATTTGAGGACATTGTTAGAGGATTTTCGTACTTATTTCATATTTATTGGTTAGAGGATCTGTTAGTTCTACTGGAGGTGCAGTATCCAATTGAATCACCACAGCAGAAGACTGCAGCTTTGCAGATCTACCTATTAGCAGGGGGTGAGACAGACATGGAAGAGCTACCAGCGCAAAGGGTTGTGCAATCTGCAGACTCACTGCCTTAATAGTCATTGAGGAAGCCGACAGAGAGGTTTCTACGGCCATTGACTGTTGCGGTTTCGTCAACAGGTCATCGACAAGGGCGGCTTAATAGTAGACTAGGTTGTCTTGGCTGCAGCCACAAGAGCTTTGTGGTCATCGAGGTCTTCATGGAAGTCAACAGGGTAAGGAACTTTGGTGCTGTGGGCTTCGTAGGCGAAGGTGTGGACGGTAGCTGCGTCGATGGAGTAGCTATACCTTTATCCTTGGAGGACAACAATGAAGGTCCACTGGTTTTGGACATTGACGGTCTCGATGATTTGTCAGAAGATGGTGTCCCTGTCCTGTCTTTAGATGCGCTTCTGTGCTTTTTGTGGTTGACTTGTTGTGCAAACTTGACCTCTCACTAGAGGTGGTTCGCTGTGTAGCCTACCTGAGTGAGGCATGACTCCGTACTGACGGAGAGTCAGAGGCCCCCCTAGCATCGTGAGCCAAGCGACCAACATAAAAACCATAGGAAGGGTGCAAGATAGAGCCTGAAGCTCACTCACATCACATGACTCGCTCACCACCAGAAAAGCTGTTTTCAGGGTGAGTAACTTGATAGAGCACGAATTAATGGGCTCAAACTGAGCTGCTATCAAAAAGGTAAATACCAAATTAAGGTCACAGCCCAGAACCAGGAACAGAGTAGGCAGAATCCTATTTATAAGGCCTTTCAGAAACAGGCTCATTACCAGAACCATAATGATCCTTCGTCCGGAGACAGCTTGCCCACAGACAAATCCACCAAGTAGCTCTTGACTGTGCCTATCTGAAGGCGTGTTGAAATCAGGAATAGAAGGAACCCCAACACTGCAGTCGTGGGTCATGCAATAGGATCCATCTTGCGCTCTTTACACCATGCCTCAAACTTTCTACACTTGCACACATACAATGATCTCGTAGAATCTCTGCATCCAACTGGTAACACCTCCAGTACCTCTTCTTAGAGGTCACATTCATCATAATTCATTCTTCCAAGCGTCAAGCATGTAGGTTGAGGGTCTCTGGGTTCGGGTGGAGTACCCAACCTTCCGAATGGGATATGAGGTCTGGCTGCCGTGGAAGCCTGAGAGGCGGGAAGATGTCAATTCCAGGAGCTCAGAGTACCATGTTCGCCTCGCCCAGTCTGGGACGTTCAAGATCGTGGTGGCTCAAATCCTTCTTAACCTCTTGAGAACCCATGGGAGGACCGGTATCGGTGGAAATGCATAGTGGAGGTGAAGACCCACTCCACCAGAAACACGACTCATAGAGCACCCTTGATTTGGAATTACCTCGAGCAGAACTGTCTGCACTTTGCGTTGGGTCCTTGTGGCAAACACATCCACATGCTGGGTACCACATAGGGTGAAGATTTCTTTGAGAACTTCCTGGCACACTTCCAATTTGTGTGAGACCTTGCTCTACCTGCTTACAGCATCCGTCAGCCCGTTCTCTGCTCTCACCCGATGGGCCGTAGATGTAGAGATCTGATTCTCCAGCAACCAGAACCATAGCTGCAATGCATTCCTATATAGGGGCAAGGGCAGGGGGGCAGGGCCCACCCCCCACCCCGACTGTTTAGGTAGTGAATGGCCACTGTGCTGTCTGTCAGGATGAGGATGAGTTTCCACCTGAGGGAAGGTGCAAATACCATCAGTGCTAACCTTATTGCTCGCAAAACCATCTGGTTGAAGTGCCACCGGCTTTGCACTGGGACCAAAGGCCACTTACCTGCAGTGAGCGCCACAACCCGTCAGGGGTGTATCCGGGACCACTTGGGCCTAGGACCACGATGGTCGAAAGGGTTACCCTGCCATCATGCTCTCTGTGCTGGTCCTCCACGAGAGGTTGTTGGCCACCAACCTCGCCACCCTGAGAATGTTCTTCATTGCGTTGAATTACTGGGACCACTGATCCCTCAACAACCACTGTAGGGACCACATCTGTAGTCTGACCTATGGCACGTAAAAAATACAGGAAGCAATGGCACCTCTGAGGCGGAGGAAGGAAGCCGCTGGTAGACCATTGTGGTTCTAGAAAAGCTTAACCATTTGCCTGACACTTGTCACTCTTTCTTCGGGGGGAAAAGTCTTCCCCATCCATGTGCCCATTCCTCGGAAATACAAGCGGTTCTTGTGATTCATTGTGTGTCCAGGAGTCCGCCAAAGAATTGGAGCTTCTGCGTTTGTGTAACCTGGGACCTCTGGAAGTTCAGAGAGACGTCCAAACTGTGAAGTAGAGAGCAGAATTCCTCGAGCTGTGGCGATACCTGCACCAGACACCTTCCTTGGGTCACCCAGTCCAGGTACGGGAATGGGCGGACACCAGAACTCCTGAGGTGTGCCGTCACCAATGCCATCAGCTTGTGAAAAACCTGAGCGTAGAGGTTAAGCCAAAGTGGACCACCTTGAACTGATAATGAGTGTTCCAGATAATGAATCACAAGAACCGCTTGTGTTTCCGAGGAATGGGCACATGGAAGTAAGCATCCTGAAGAACCAGCTATAACAAAAAAAACAGGAGCTGTACAGCCTAGAGAATTTTTTTCAATGTCACCATACTGAACTTGTCTTTCATCAGGAACTATTTCAAGACCCTTAGGTCCAGGATAGGGCGGAGCCTTCCACCATTCTTGGGTATGTGATGAAAGCTCCAGAGTCATCACTGATCCCCAGCATAATGTCTCCTCCCATGTGGCCAGAGGGTGGCAGCCACTACCTGATCCTGGGGGTGGCATTCTAAGGCTGGATACATCTTCAGCATGATAGCCCAAACTCAGAGCTGGTCAGCCACAGGGCAGTCTTGGGGCACTTCCAAAGGCTCTTTTTCGTAGGACTCTGAGCGGACGTTGTGAATGGATGTTCCCTCCACTCCAAGGGTCGCAGTTTCTTTGCAGGACTGCTTGAGATCTTCCACAGGACGGGGCTCTACCAGGGCAGCAGCAGAAGTTGGGCGCCAAACCTTCTTCCGACGGGTCCATGGGTCTCCTTTCAAGTCTTGTAGCTGGACAGGCGTCTTGGCTCCTTTCAGGATCTCTCTAGAGCCAGTTAAGAGCAGCAGCCTCCACTATCCAATGACAGATCTGCCCCATACACACAGAAGCACCGGTCCAATCAGGACCACTTGTGGCAAAACTCATGCATACCACTCAGACACACTGACACCAGTTTGTGGAATGGCACCAAACAATCCCAGCCCACTTCCTTGCAGCAAACATACATAGAAAGCCAAAAGCCCCTGCTTTCCAGGGCACTGAAAGTCCATATAAGAATTTTCCTGGCCTTACAAGTCAGGAAGAAGGCTAAAAAGACAAGATGGCCAAAGGCCAAGCGGAAAATCTTGTGGCATGTTCATGTTTGACCAATAGCCACAGTTAGTAGTGAAATGTGGTAAATGCAGTAAGGCTAAAACAAAATGCATCAAAAAATTGTAAAAAGTCAGTGCTGCCACCAGCTTGTCCATTTAGCACACAGAGTAACCAAAATTCCTCTGAGAGTTAGTCTAGGCTAAAACAAAACGTGTACCCCATTGTACTGCATTGTAAAATGCATTGTACAATGATTAAAAGTTACCACAAGTGATAAGTTACTAAAAGTAATAACAAGTTACTAAACTTTGTAACAAATTAACTAGACTAAGGGAAACAATGTGTCCCAGTACGGACAGCCTGAAGGGCATGTCAGTTTTCCCATAACAGATGAGTAAAAGCCAGTGTAGTGAAGCTTAAAGGGATAGTGCACTCAGAAATGTTACTGCTCCAAAAGATGGGCAATAATTAAAAATATACGTAAAACATATTTTTAAAGAAATTTCCTATGTACAATTTTGAGCAAATGAGGTTCAAAGTGTTTACATGGAGGCATCGATTTTGTGATTTCAAGCAGCATCCTCTGTGCATGTTAGGCTCTGCTCTGGCGACACTAATCAAGCAGCAAAAGCCCCCCTACTGGGAGCTTTTGCTTACTACAGCCAGAGCAGAGGTTAACATGGGGAGGATGCTGCCTTTGCTTTCATTTTGCGTTTTCTGTGCTCCCCAAGCCCAGGGAAGCACAGAAAACGTAAAATGAACGGCAGAGCAATTATAAATACTATGCCGGGTGCTGCCGGCAGAGTTTTTATAATTGCTGCTACTTTCCTTTCTAGTTTCCCGTGCACGGGAAACTAGAAAATAAAGTCGCAGCAATTATGAATACTCTGCCAGATGCCGGCGAAGTATTCATAATTGCCTGGACTTGCCTACAAGAAAAGGCTCAGCAATTATAAATACAACGTTCTTGTATTTGCGATTGTCATGGTTAGAAAACCACAGCATTTATAAATACAACAACATTGTCTTTATGATTGTGGTGGCTTCAGTTTTGAGTCTCCTGGGCTCCCCCGGGCCTGGGAAGCCCAGGAGACTCAAAGCTGAAGGTTTTCTTTTTAAGTTTCCTGCGCTCCCCCGGGCTGGAGGAGCACGGGAAACTTAAAAGGAAAACTACAGCATTTATAAATATAACTACGTTGTATTTATAAATGCTGTGGTTTCAAAAGAAAAAGACAATAAGCACTTACTGGCAGCACCCTTCCTGCCTGCACTCTCTGCTCTTCGGCACGAATGAAGCAAAAGCTGCTGTAATAAAAGCCATCAGCAGGTGGCTTTTGCTTGATTAGTGCCGCAACAGCAGAGATTAACTCAAGCAAAGGCGGCTCATCCATTTCACAAAATTGATGCCTCCTAGTGCTTGAAATGTTTGAGTTTGATGCTTATTTGCTCCAAACTTTACATGGGGGCTTAGTTTAAAAATATTTTTTATTAATATTTTTGATTATGGGCCATCTTTTTAGCCAATACAATTTTAGACTGAATTATCCCTTTAAGGCTTCACTGCACTGTAAAAAGAACAAAAAGAAAAGCAAAAGGTTTGGGTGTCCATAGAAATGGAAGGAATGGTGCAGTAAAGAGGAATCTTTCGCAATAGCGCTGATGCCTAGCAGGCCACTGCCGCCGATGTCGACTTTGCGGACGTCAAGATCGAGCTCAAGGGTGTAGGATCTGACACAGTCATTTTAGCGCTGGAGCCACCGGGCACAACTGATGCCTGACCTGCCTGCCGCATCGAGACCGGAGTCGTACCCACTGTGCCTTGCATTTGCTCCTTAAATGTCTTACTCGTGGCACCCAAAGTTGAATCAGATTTAGGTCTGCGCCGATGGCGCCTCTTCTTCTTATGGGTGGATGAGGACGACGAACAACGCCCACGGCTTTTGGAGTGTGAGTGCTTCTTCGCCTTCTTGCAGTGTGTGTCCATCTTGGCTTGGGGCCTTCAGTGTCATGGCCCCGATGACCTGACAGCCGAACGCCCCGGGCCTTCGACAGAGGCTGCTCGAGCGCCACCTTCGCTGATCGTTCCCTAATATATTTCAGGTTCATTTGCTGACAGGAAGGGCACAGCTCGACATTGTGCTCCTTCCTGAGACACCACACGCAGATACCATGCGGGTCCGAGACTGACATCTTCGAGCCGCAGTCTTGCCAGCCCTTGAATCCCGAAGCTTTGGGGTCCAACATCTCGACGAAGATTCAACAAAAATGTTCCACTGAAAAGAATTTTTCTAAAAAAACAGCATGCTGAGCACATGGCAAAAAAGGAGCTGAGGTATGACGGTGCATTGACGCAATATATATATATATATATATACATATATACACACACACACAAACAACGTCACGCCCGCAGTCGAGGAGTAATGCTGTTAAATCAAGGAGTTAACAGTCGATGTTAAGTCATACTGCACCCCTTGTCGAAAATGTTTACAAGCAGCTGATGCTGGAAGGATATCTATCAGATGATGAACCTGTCAAGAGAATGCAATCCACTGAAGCTTGAATTTCATTTACTTAATACATTAGAAACCAATCACACCACATTGCACACGGTACCGATTGCTAATGGGACAATAGCTAGCAAATGCAGTTTTCTGTGCAATATATCTCTATACCAATACTTGCTTTTAATATTGTAAAAAAATGCATGGCAAGTGATTTATGTAGTACCTGCGCAGTGAAAGCATAACCAACATTAACGGGAAAGTGACATTTATGGAAATGTAAATTACACTGAGGTATTTAGAAATCGATGTTTAGAAATATATGTATTGGATTTGTGTGTGTGTGTTATAGAATTAGCAAGATTTTAGAGGAGGGTTGATTTCTTCTGTAGTCAAGCTGTTTGAAATGATGAACTCCCACAGCATAAAATTAGCAGCCGACTTTATTTTGATAAAACACAGTATTGATTCCCCATTTAGTCTGTTTCTTGTCCTAGAATTGTGGGGGGAGATTGCAATGGGGGGTGTTAAATCCGGGGGTGAGGCCCACAGAGCCAAAAAAAAAAAAATATATTCACAATAATTCCAACAATCCAAGCCCACGTTTCCACTGATGCCTCGTGAGCAAATAAGCCACTCTTGCGCACTATCGTATATGCAGATAGGAGGAATGTCTATGTGTTGCACCCGCATCCATTGGCCAAACCTTTGACCATAACAGATATATCTGTGGCATGACTAAAAAGAAGATTCTGAGATGGTAGACTGCACCACCGAAGACTCACATGCTGAAGAGTGATGCAAGGGAACTTTGAGTGCTTAAATGTTAACAGAAGTGAATTTAGGCACAAGGGCTAACCTGCTCTCACTGTACAGGGGGAGGGAGTGAATTCCCCAGCTAGGAGGGAGGGAAGGAATAAAAGCCATTCAAAGGTTGCAAAAACTCAATTCGCATCCACTGTCCAGAATGGCAATTACACCACCAAGCGATGGTGATGTACATGGCCTCCTCTGTGAACATCTACACCTGTTAACATTTTAAATTGCCCATTACTGACTACAGGCTTGCATGATATGGAATTTGTGTTTAGCATTTGGGGATCAAGGTATTAGTATTGGAAGGCAGTTTATCCTTCTTGTAAATAGGTAATCTATTTCTAGAAGATGGTATGAGAGGCGCAGCTTTACACACATGATCTTGGACCATGGGCCCTTGCATACAGCACGTATGTATTGCTGCTGCCAGTATCTTTAGCAAAGCTCTGCATCACAGAACCAGTGCAAAACCATCACATTGGTTATACCTACTTCCCAAGAAGGTTCTGTTGTGCCTGGTGGTTATTTTACTGTTGAAGACCATCAAATTAACAATGCCAACAGGTGGTGGCAGAAGCCAGGCTGCGTGGCAGGAGCCGAGCTTCTGTGGAGGTTCCTGGGTACAGACCTTCTGCTTTGAGTGTGTCCAGCAGCACTGACCAATGCTTTGGTTGTGCAGCGGTATGGCGTGATATAGCGTTGCACAAGTCAGTGCTGAAATGATATACACATATTGGAGCTCAAAATGTCATAGTTCGGAAAGTCGGTTGTACAGCTCTTTGAACAGGGGATGCCAAAAGGTCTGCAAGTCATTATGGTAACTGTTAGTCCGTCTCCGTCTGCCCTTTGGCCGTCCCATTCATGGACACATTGTATTAAAGCATTATTTGTATAAAGGAGCAAAGTAGTCTATCAGAAAATGCACCGTTTATTGTTCTTTTATTTATGACCTAAATACAAACTGCTGCGTTTTAATTAAGTGGCCAGAAATTATTTTGCAATGCGGCCTCCATTAGTAAATGGGAATATGGCAAGTGTGTGAACTCGCCAGTGATGGGGGCGTGGTTCTGCTTCATTGACTTAGCCAGATGCCCAAGTTTATACATGGTGTGTTATGGCTGGAAGCAGGACCTTGAACTCTGCGTTGATTAGATCAGGTGATCGAGATGTTTTTTCAAAACTTTCTAATTCACTAGGTAGAACATGCGTTCATGCCTACAAAGTTTGCAATGGATTCCATGTTATGTTTGCTGCGCTACTTTCATTCAGAAATGGACGTGGTGTAGAGCCAGGTCTCTAGCATGCACTGAATTGAAGGTGGTGTATAGAGCCAGGTCTCTAGCATGCACTTAAATGGAGGTGGTGTATAGAGCCAGGTCTCTAGCATGCACTTAAATTTAGGGGATGTATACAGCCAGGTCTGTAGCATGCACTTAGAAATGTTGCACCTATGCCACCAGATAGCTGAATATTTTACATGCATGTAGCCTAGAAAACAATCAATAAAACAATCTATACCTTTCCCAGTAACAGGTCTGCCATTCACTTGTGTAGACAGCTGGCAAAGTCCATTCCAATAGCGAATCGACCATCATTACAATCTTAGCTAGACACCTTTGCTAAATCAGCATGCTACAAAAACGAGCATCGAGGGCGAACAACCAACAAGGTCAATTTGCAGTAATAAGACGGTGTTTGGATTTAGCATATATACAGTGGGAGTGCAAACAACAGTAAAACGACTTATGCGCACAACGATCATTGCATGAGCTTGCCATAAAAGCCACATCTCATGTTCACCGCCTCGCACAATGAAGTACGGTGGTGTGGTCTAGTAGTTATGCTGGTGGATGCAGAATCAGCAAACTTAGATTGTAGTCATGGATTTCCAACTTTCTCAAAATGCGAGTGAGCTCCTACATAAACCCATTCTTTAGACATAAGCCGCTATTCCATTAGCTACCAATATGCTTAAATTAGGCTATCCAACAGGAATTAAAATTCATATAATGCCTGGTGCAAAAACGATTATTTGTTTTTTCAAATAATCCCTCAAAAAAGGGGAAAAACATGCGAGTCCCATGTAGTCCGACTCGACTCACTCCGCTAGCAATGACGTGTGGGCCTTTGTCGTCTATTTTTTCTTTTGTTCAAATGCCAAGGTCAGCAAAGGGTCAGTCCGAGTTCTAGGCTGGCCCCTTTTTGTTTTCCTTACTCACGCCCTTGTGCACACACTGATATTGTTTACAGCCCTGCCTTGGCCACACTATCAGGTCGGCTGTTATCAGCTGTGCAGTTCAGGCCAAGGCAGGGGAACAGGGTCAGGCGCGGGTCAAAGTCTGCTGCTCCCTTTATGCTATCAGTACACCGAAGAAAGTGAATCCACCTGGCTTGTCTCTGGCTGTTAAGTGCAGAGAGGTCGGCCAGGGTGCCACGGGGCGTCCAGAGTGCGCCCTTATCGAGTCCCTGCTATCTGCAGGAATTTGTCCATCAGCCTTCCCAACTTGCAGAGGCCGATTTCCTGTTCGCCTCCTCTCCTCCCTGTTATCTGCCTGCAAAAGCCGGTAGCTGCAGTCACTTGAGAAGAAACCTCCCCGCCTGTCTCAGCCCATGTCAAGTCCAATGTACAAACAGCAACCCCGATCTGGACGATTAGTCTTCATTCGAGCGAGGACAAGTGTGGAAATTCAGTAGCTGAACTTTCACTCCCAGCACAGATGGCTAATCCGTGCATTTACACTGTTGGCATGTGTTCTTAGCCTTCCTTGTTGGTTTGGCACTGATGCCTCCTCACACCACTGGGTAATTTTACATAATATCACTAGCCTCTTGCTTTGATGTAGTGCTTTGATCATGCCAAATTCCGTCCACTACCAATAAACTGTATTGGTACCAAATTTAATGGAGTGAAATGTATCCAGTTGGCTATGCAGGGATTCAATTCGGTGCCATGCCTGCAGGCACAGCCTTTCCTACAACTGCTTCCCAGCCAAGACGTAAGTTTGGCACAATCCCCACAGACATACGCATCTATACGAAGCATTTTATAGAACATGGCAAACCATGGTTTGTCTGCAAGAACTTACAAACCGGCAAAAGCCTCCTTAGACCCCTACAGTCCCAAAAAGTACTGACCTATGTACAATCTCTTTGTCTCTGCTAAGATCACAGACTCCATCACAGATTGCCACCGTCAATGCGGCACAAAGTTCATCATCACATCAGTCCTGGATGACCTGCACGTGCTGGCAGATGACAGCGAAACGAACGCCCCAATTCTCCTTGACCTGCCAGAAGCCTGTGAAACTATCTACCACAAAACCTTCCTAACCTGCCAATCTACTATCAGTATCCAACTCACCGCCCTAGTTTAGTTCACCTCCTTTCTTTCTCAAAAATGATACCTCCAACCCAACCAATTCAGTTCTCAACTCCTCCACTGTGGGGTACCTCATGGTTTCTTCCTTTTCACCTCCTCTTCAACATCGAATTGTACCCTCTTGCACAGCTCATCCACACCTTAAGCCTCAACTTGTACTCCTATGGAGATGGCAGCGAGATCCTGGTAAGACTGGACAGAGCCCTAACCGCCACTGCTGACAACCTTCAATGTTTCATGAATGCCATAAACCCCTGGATAGACTGCAATTAGCTCAAACACAACCGATTAAACAGAGGTGCTCATCGTGCACCACCTTGATCTCTGGTTTTTCCTTGGTTTGGCTTCCATGCCTTCGGCCTTGCCCATAACCCTCTTCATCAGCAAAGAACTTGAACATCCTCATTGATGCAGAAGCCTCCCTAGCCGCTTAGTTAAATGCTGTTGGTAGCGGCTGCTTCTTCCACCTTACATCTCTTAAAATGTCCTGCCCCACCTAATATTTCCCACAAAGTCACATTGGTGAATGCCTTAATCTCCTCTAGACTGGAATACGAAAACAGCAAGTAGCTCGACCTTCCTTCCGTATAATTAAGCAAACTCCAAAGGGTACAGAAGGTGTCCACCTGTTTCAGCCCATTAGAGATTAGCAAATCACCCCTCCCTTGCGTTTACGTAATTGTTACCAGTCCACAAACTGATCCCCTTCAATTCCCTTTGCCTCAATCCTACCTTCAACAAGAGGGGAATCAATTTGTCTGAAAAAGTAACCGATACATCCCATGCCAAAAAGCTCTGTTTATCATCCAAATCTCAACTCGCCATCTCCATATCAAGCATACGCATACCCACACCAGCTGAAAAGCCTTCCTAGCCGAAAACCTGTCTCCAAATGGCTTTAAAATCAACTCCCTCGACATCTGCCATTTTGAACCTTCAGCACCAAGACACCACTCCGCAGGTGAATGCTGTCTTTACAAATACTCACAATCTAAAAAGTGTTCCAAAAGCACCTACAAAATACTTTTTGAAGATCAGATGGAAAGAGTACTTATTTATATTAATAAGTAAATATTCTTGTTTATAGTTTGATATCATGTTCAAGGAAATAACCATGTGTGTGCTCTGTGTTTACAAAAGAATGAATGTTCCAGAATACAAAAAAAAAGAAATGTGATGGTGCATAAAAAAGGTGCCTTTTAATTTTTAACAGGTTTTCCACCAGAATGACTTCCATCAAGGCATAAATGTTACTGCCCTGTGCTCCCACAAAGAGTGCAAAACACTGATAGTTTGGGAAGAACTATGGGTCCCAGTCGCCAGCCTTCTATCCTGGTCGTAGCATGTGTTGCTTTGTTATTTCACCTCTACAATGCCCTTATTGAGCGTTCTTGCAGCACGTGTGTGCCATACCTGCGCTTATTGATTTGCACTTGCTGCCCCCTCAAGGTTCCCTCACTGTACTTTTGCCACTGATCTGAATGTACCAAGAGATGTGTATACGCTCCTTTGTCTTACACCACCTCTACTCCCCCGGTCCGCTTTTGGGTGCCACTACTAACGGTTTTGCAGTTATTAGTCATCAATACATAAAATCATGGCCCAGGAATGGTTTTATTCTATCAGGTGAATTCCAGATTTAAAACCGATAAGCACATACTATAAGTGTATCCAGTGTAAACCATTTCTTAGATATCAATTGGACGTTTCACTATCCTGAGCTACGGATAGCTGATAGAAAGCCATTGCAATTTCCCACCATGCAATGACCAGCCACACTGCTGTCTCAGCTTTCTTTAATTGAAGGCAGTATCCTGTTCGAAATTCCACTTGACTGATCCCAATAATCTCTACTACATCCAACTGCTGACGTATGGCTTTTGGTACATCTCCTGACCCCTTTTGCCGTACCTGTAGAGTGTGTGGCGCATGTTACACTCTTTCCCTCACTTACCCCTCTGTCCTTCACTTGTCCTTGCCCCCACTTCCCCTCACTGCCTCTTAGATCCTCTTTGCAATGTCCCTATGAAACCATAACTACTCATTTTGCCACTGCTCCTTTTTATATTGCACTTCTAAAGTGGTCCCTGTTTTATGCTCTCCCAAATTTGACATACACAGAAAGATCATTGTTTTCCCAGGATCACGGTGTTGGTAACGTGCAGAAGCCAAGAACGGATTTCAGCTGATTACAAATTATATGCCTGGGTCTACAACAGTTGGACATGAGCAGATGAAACAATACATTTCTTCCAGATATCAATGAAGGTGACAAATTGCTACATGTGAAAAGAAAACGTCTGATCCTGGGTTATCTGGAAGCAGACAGCTGTTGGGAGATGTAGTTTAATTCGATTGAATTGTGCTACCTTCTCTCCCGAAGGTCTGATGTTCACTGGGTGGCAAAGCCCCAGCAGAGGGTCACAGAATAAGGACCGTTGGGCTTTGAAAAAACCCACAATGTCATACCAGGCAATGGAGAGAAACTATTGGTAGAAGTCCCTTATCAGATTAACCTCCTGGGAGAGTACCACGCTCAGCCTTAACCAAGCAGATGTTTGGGGCAAGCACTTAAACTTGTTGAGCTATCTTGCAGGTTAACATTTCTTTAATTGTGGACTAATAAAACTGACAAAGCAAGGATTCAGTCCTCTGATGGGATCAACGACATCTGATCCCACTTGTCTTTTTTTGCCTCATTTTAAGCAGTGTTTTTGTTAAGAGGGCAAGCCCATATAACTTCCTCCCACCACTTCCCAAAACTTCCTATAACCCAAAATCCATATTGTGAGCACCCTAATTCGGTTCATCGTCAAAAACAAATGCTAGTACCATCTGATGACTTCATGCCAGTTTGTGAACACACAATACTCAGTTTAAATCACACCAGTATATCCAAGACAAATAAACAGGCATGCAGTTAATAACACAAAATGACAGTCAGGGCAAAAATAAATGTCCGTGCCTGCAGCAGGAGAACCTGACCTGTACAAATATAATAATTCACCCGATTGTAATATGTAATTTCAAATAAGTTGCTCCACTACAGTACAATTTATCAAAAAATGGGGGTTTGGATGAAGCTTCCCCGCCCTGCCACACTACACCAAGACAGGTGAGGACTATAGTACAGTTGTGTAATAATATTCAGTCACAACATTTGGTCAAGACACCTGTATAACAATAAAATGTAATTTATTCATATTTCAAAAGAAAAGCATATCTAAAAATTAAAAATGCATACACACACAGTAAACATAATTATGTACACAGTGTAACACAAATATATTGTAACGGACACAGTATCCTGAAAACCAATTTGGAGTTGTAGTCCAACAAGGATGCAGGTTCCCAACAAAACTGTGGGGTTAGTATCAGTGTCAACACGATCAGACTCCATAAAGGTAAATATCAAATAATTTCCCTAAACATCTACACACAGAATAACCCTTTTTCCATGTATCTAACCTGCTGGCACAGATACTTCGACGTTGTGTTCCTATTTTGGAAGGGTTCCGCGGAACATTTGAAGACCTTCATGACCTGGCTTGTCAACCAGGACGAATTTATAAATTCCAACATGCATAGCGATATACATAGGATGTCTTTCTTAGACCTTGAAATTTATAAAAACAGGGAGAGATTGGTCGGCACTACTCGGTTTAAAAAACCCACCGATGAAAACGCGCTATTGACATATGGGAGTTTCCATCCATTAGCCTTAAAAGAGAACCTGCCCTATGGACAGTTCCTGCGAATACGACGCAATTGCAGTAGCATGCAGTACTTCGGTGATTACCTGTAAAGACCAAGCCAACAGGGTATCCACCTCAAGTACCTCGCAGAGCATGCAAAAGAGCTTGTAACACAGACAAATATGCCTGTCCAGACGAGAGGAACAAAGCAGTGAGAAAATGACCCTTGTCACAACATTTACCCTTATTAGCCATTTGCTCACACACTATTCTACAGAATGGGAACATTTTAAATAGTCCTTACCTGTCCTGGTGTGGTGTGAAAGGGCGGGAAAGCCTGGGCTCAACCCCCATTTATTGATACATATTACTGTCCCTCACGACACAGGCCCCTGCATGTACAAAAAAAGAGGGTCCTTACCCCATTCTTTTCTGATGAACCACTACAGTACAAAACACCATAAGGACTACCCCTCGGTGGAAGGATGGTGGAGTGAACAGGAAATGTTGGGATGGCCAAGGGGGAGGTAGGAACTAACTAAATTAAAAGTAAAACAAAAATAAAAGGCAAATTAATTCACAATAAAAACTAAATCATGCCAATCCTCCATAGCCCTTTATTCTAAGCAGCCCCCAAAATGCATCACCTACAGTCGGAAGGCTCTTCAAAACGGGATATCCCTCTGACGTCACAGCCAGTCATTAAGTCTCATTCAGCATCATCCATACACTAGGCAGGTTCCCAAGAGGACGCCTGTCCCCTCAAAACTGTAAAAGATCAATATAGGCCAACTGCAGGAAACAGTCGATTAAACTTATGACCACACTGCTTTCGATATCTTCAACACCATCTTTCTTCGTATTGTGGCCTATAAACTCCGATCTGAGACAAACAACTATCTGTGTCAATTTATGAACAACCCTCTATTCTGTGCAGCTCCTCTTAATAGATTTTTCCTATATACCATGTCTTTCAGTTTCATAATCGCAATACCGTCCACCACCACTCTGCTACTCCATTGTTATCCATCCTCAGCATCTGCTGTTGGACCATCACAGTCTACTCTAGTTCTATGTACTTAGCCGGTAATAGAGTCCATTCATTTTGAAAGAAAAATGACCTCCTCCACACTCATTGGGACAATGAGCTATGCAAATAAATAATCCACACCACACAGCCCCCTGTTAAGACTGCATCCTGTTAAGAAGCAAAAGTAGCTTCAACAGTTCTACAGGATCAGAGGTGCCCCAGTTCAGACGGCCAATCACCATTAAGCCTTGAGGAATGTTGTGAAGAAATAAACAGCAAAACCCAGTTAACAATGGCATAATAAACATGTGGGAGATGACAAAAGAACTTAAAAAAAAACTTTATATGGGATTTTTAAATGTAATAACTTTTTTCATTTTAGGATTAGGTCTGATCCAATACTCAAATGTCGCATGAACTAAATGTATATAAATAAGATCTTACCAGTTCTATTTAAATATCTTTTTTAAGCAGATTATAAACTGCTTGTAAAAATGTATCCGTCAAATGTTTTTTTATAGGAATAAACTCTTTATGTACGGGAAAGATAACTCGGAGGCAATGCTTTTGTCTTTGAAGCGAGACAATGCTGAGCAGCACAGGTTGCAATCCCGGACCCACATTTAGAGGCTTGACTCCAGCATGAAGCGCAATATAAGAAACCAATTTAATTTATTTGTGTCCCTCGGCTGAATACGCACACTCTGGGTATATTTATTTATTTGCATATAGTTTATAACAAACCTTTGCAATAACATTTAAAAATCATTAGTTACAATACAAAGACGGTTATCTAAAACATTGGGCCTCATTACGAGTCAGGCGGTAAAACCGCCTGGTTACCGCCGGACTCGTATTACCATTCCGCCTCCGTGACTCCCGGAATTACCAGGGCATTACAGCCCCGGTGTCCCGGGAGTCACGGAGGCGGAATGGTGTTAATCCCCATTCCCATTGAGTCCCATAGGACTCAATGGGAATGGGGAAGTGGAAACACTGGCACCATCTCGTGATGGTGCCGGTGTTTCCACGTCCGCCTGCAGGCGGGAGGTGTTCAACTCGCCAGGTCAGACCTGTTGGGAAGATCACCTCCCGCCTGCAGGACTCGGCATCGGGCGGTCCGGAATTAACCGTGGCGGCGGGTTTACTGCCACTGTTAATTCCGTAACGCCCGACCCGTAATGAGGCCCAATATCATTAGAATATAAAAATCATGAGCAAAAAAATACCTTCTCACATACAATCAATCTATTTAAAAATATTTCCCAACAAATGTTAAATTGCAATATATAATGAAATTTCATAACTATTTCTTAACTATTTAAAATTCTCTACCGGCACTGCTCAGTCTTTAAAAAACATTCATCATAAACAAACCTACCAAAAAATTCAATAAGTAGTTCAGACAGGACTTCACAAACAATCTACAAGCATGGACATTCCTCAACATGTTTTCCCTAGCAGCGATTACCTCTCTGATATAGAGCAAGTTTAGTTAAAACGCAACATATCTTGCCTACATTTTCTGATAGGTGATTTTGTAAATAAAAAAGGTAAAATATTGTAGGCTTTAATTTCATGTTTCATGTTTGAAATGGAAAAACAGATGGTAATCCATAGCTAAGGCCCGATTTCTTATCCAATCAAATTCAAAGATTGCTGTTTTTACTCTCTTCGGAGAGGTAAATAGATCCTCCACTGTGATGTTATAAGCACCTAATGATTCAGTTGTTAAAAGATAGCACTCGGTCAAACCCTTAAGGACTTTTTAAACAATTCAAATCTTAAAGTATCTTGGCACGAGGATGTACACCGCAACAGTAGAGGCAGCCCTCAAGGCTGGACAAAGACCTCCGTTTTCAGCAGGCGGCGAAAAAAAGTAAATGATTCTCAGTCATCTTGAGTTGAAGGGGGAGACTATTCCATAATTTACTTGCAGCCACTGAAAAGGGCCGACCAACCATTCGTTGAAGGCGAAATATGGAGTCCTGAACCAGGCCATCATTGCCAGATCGCAACGATCGACAAGGAACATGGGGATGAAATTTATCACAAAGAAAATCCGCCCCTACCTGATGGTAGGCCTGATGAACGATGCAAATGGACAAAGACTATTCTCTGTTTTACCGCAAGCCAATGAAGACTACGTACAAGGCTGATGTGAGAGCCTTACAGAGCTCTGTGGCTACCCGGGTGGCCATATTTTGAAGCAGCTGAAGCCAATGGATAAGGCCAGCTGATTGGGCCAGATACAGAGCATTACAATAATGTAGCCTACTGGAAACAAGAGAAGGGGAAAGAAAGGGCAGAACCTTCCGCAGAACCCTCAAAAGAAAGTGCTCAGTTTGACAAAGAGCACTAACTGTGGACAGAGATGCCGTGAAGTAGACCCCCAAGTTCTTCACCACCGTCACAAGAACCTCCGCCTTGTCCCCATTCAGCTTAAGCCAGTTGGCACTCATCCAATCCCCCAGGGCCATCAGGCAGTCCCTCAGACGAGACGACACCCGACCCCACCCGGGTCAAGGTCTAATCGGACCAGGATCTGAATGTCCTCAGCATACAAGTAGCACCTGAAGCCAAGGAAGCAAATGAGGCCAATCAGTGGCTGAATATAGATATTAAATAACATCGGGGACAAGGCAGAGCCCTGTGAGTCCCCACAGCAAAGGTAATAGAGAGAGGAAAGAAACGGGGAGAGAGAGAGACTGCTTGGCCCCCGTCAGTCAAAAAAGAGGTAAACCAAGCCAGGACCGGACCAGAGAGGCCGATGGAGGCCAGGTGGGAGAGAAGCAGGGGGTGGTCAATGGTGTCAAAAGCCGCTGACAGATCGAGCAAATTCTGGGCTCCAACCCCCCAAACCCCCCCACATTCAACCAGCCTGGCCATATCATCCATCATTGAGACTAGCACACTCTCGGTTCCCCTCCCGGGACGGAAACCAGACTGGAAGGGGTGAAGTACAAAGGAATTCTCAAGGGAAGCCGATAAAAGAGGTGAAGAGATTCCAGTAACTTCATGAAGAAAGGAAGCAATGAGATGGGGCGAAGGTTAGAATGAACAGAAGCATAGAGTGACGGCTTCTTCAAGAGAGGGATCATAATGGCCTGCTTAAGTTCCTTTGGAATAACTCCCGAGCCATAGGACAGAAAACTAGCCTGGGTCACCAGAGGGGTAATTTCAGGCATAAGATCCTTTAAAATAAAGGGATAGGCTCTTAGAGCACAGCAGATTTTAAACAGGAAATGGAAGCCAATTCAACCCCCTCGGTAAACACCGGAAAGGCAGACCAGCATGGGGTAACAGGCACAGGGGTGGTATTAGTCCCTAAGACTACGCCGACCTGACGAAGCTGTATATGACGACGAATGTTTTCAGTTTTAGAGTGGAAAAAAGTGGCTAAAGCATCACACTGTGACTGGGAAGCCGGCACAGCGGGTAGAAAGTGAGCAGAGCTGTTTCTATCTGAGAGGTGAACAACCGTTGCTTGTCAATTTTAATAGCCCAGTGGTAGCTTTTGAACTGGGAGACAAAAAGCAGTTAAGTTTCCGGGCAATAGGAAGAACGCCATTTACGTTCAGCCTGACGCAGCCCTAGTTCGGCAGAGAACCAGGGTTGGGAGGAGCGGTTACGCAACTGAACCACTTTCAGAGGCGCCAGTTGATCAGCAGCCTTAAGAAGTGCCTGGGACAGGCCTGACAGTTTCGTGAGGCCTTTGGCCAGACAATTAGTCCTCACCACGGATGCTGTTAGGCAGAGTTTGTATGCAGTACCCTTTGGGACCACTACACACAACTAAGACTACAGGTGTAAGCCAAACCAACCACACAGTTTTTGGTAGCGTGCTGAGCAGCCAGGGATATCTCCAGAGGGAATGTGATCTTGTAAGGGTGTTACACAAAGGTCTACAATGACAACTATTAAGATAGACACTTATACTCAAGGTTTCTTGGTAAAAACACGTATTAATTTATTACACAATCATTTATAAAGCATTCACTAAATAGGGCAAACAATATCACACAAAGTATACCACAATAATGATTACTAAGCAGTTGAGCTCCCTTGAAGTCGGAGTAAAATAGCATTGAAGTAGGAGTAAAAAGGCAAAAGATAATAAAACGAATTTTACAGTTACTCTAAAACAGTGCAAATAGTTTGAGTTCACCAGAGGAGTTGATTCAATGCAATAGGTAGGCCAAAGTCAATGGGCTAGTGTCTATTATAAGTGAAAATGGTTCTGGTATTTAAACCGAAAAGTCTTTGCCACGGTTCTTAGAAGTAGTTCACGGAAAAAAGGTTCATATGTCGGGTCACAAGCTGACTAGGCCTGCAAGTTGCCAAAGTTCCATGAACTTTCGCGGTGAGAGGTAAGCATATATATATTGAAGAAAAAGATGCAGTTGAAGACTGCTGTTCCTAGCAGTTCCTGCAGATCCCGCTGTTCCTGAGCCTCAGTCGTGGGAACAAGAGGGAGGATGTCTGGGGACTCCTGCACTTCACGGGGACGGGTCAAAAAGCTGGCACATTGGCAAATCTTCAATTCCGGTTGCTTTTCTTCAAGCACACAAGCTGGTGTCCTTCTCCCTGGTTAATCCTAACCAGCTCTGAGAATGGTATCCAGGTGGCTTATGGGTTGATTGGTCCTACCAACTCAAAAGGAAGAAGTCGTCCTTGAAGGGCTTCTCTGTCGAGATGAACTTGACGATTCAGACCTGCAGCAGGGCTCCACTTGGCCAGCCAACGGTCCAGTAGTTGCAGCAGCCATCCTCTTCCGGCTCGTCTTCGGTTCTTTCGTTCCAGTGGTCGACTCTGCTTTCAAGTCCAAGAGACTCACCTTTTAAATAGTTTTCTCCCATTCATTCCAGCCTAGCTGCCACTCACCCAGCAGGGTGGCTGTCCTTGCTGCACAGTCTGCCAGCCAATCACACCAGAGTGCATTTGGGTATCCTAGGAGACTAAGCACAGGGAGTTTCGGGCACTTCCCTCACTTCCTGCCCACCCCAGACACTCAGGCGCCAGAGGCGGTCTTCAGTCCTGAAGCCTGCCAATAGCATAGAAACAAAGGGAGACAAACTCTAGAAGGACCTTTCCAAAAAGAAATGGCAAAAAAAAGAAGACCGGGACTTGTTTAAACAAAGGAGGCTTAGGCACCATCTTGAAAAACATGGCTCCCGCGATTTAACACTACGGGTGTTCGCGGTCGGGCAAAATCATGGTAGTTTGTTGTAAAACCACTGCCACCAGCCAGTTTGATAGAAAATGGTAGCATGTGAATGCTACATAGGTTTCTAGACACAGGGGATAGTAGGTAACCCCTCCAGCACTCCATTGTAAGATAATGTGTGCTGGGTCTAGGAATAAAAAGACTAGTAAAGTCAATTTAACTTTACATTCTCTGGGATACAGTAGTTTATCCCAGAGAAGGTATTTAAACCTTGGGACAGCCTAGACAGGCTTCCCTGTGTTACTGCACTGAGGGTGCTGTGTAACAAACATGAAAAGATGCCTATGGAGTTGTCTAAAACTCCATAATCAAAGAACACAAGAGTAAAATACACATCAAAATACATGAGTGGGAAAAATGTTTCACATTCTCTCCAGGTAAAGAAATCAAGTCCTCAAAATCCAGCAAAGTTGTTGGGGGTCTCTAAGGTGGAGGGAATTAGCACATTTATGAGAATTCTCCCTAACAGACGCCAGATGCGAAATATTCACATTGTGCCAGTTTTTCTTCACTATTGACCGTGCTGTTGGTATGGGAAGAGTGGATCTCAAGGCTACCAAGAATGAGACCAGAAAATGATCAGACCATGGAATCGGAAGAAGAGGCAGAATTACCAAATCAGGGAATGAAAAGAAGACTAGATCTAAAATACCCCCCACAGCGGTGGGCAGGCTAAACCACATGTTGAGTTAAGCCAATATCAAGAATTGTCTCACAAAATTAGCTCAGCATCAGAGGCCGAGGCGAGTTCAGCCTCATATTAAAATCACCCAGGACCACCACGTTAGTGTGGGTCAGGTGCAGTGAGGCTATAAGCCCCAGGAAATGCTGGAGAAATTGCGCATAAGAGCCAGGAGGGTGATAGACTAACAAAAAATTAAAAGATTCAGAGGCGGATGAGGCTATGCACACCAGCATAGCCTCCATCCCCAACTAATGAATTAAGGGTTGAGGGGCTATCCGAACAGCAGTCCTAAATATGGAACTTATCCCCCCCACCACCAGTATGTGCAGCAACTCGATCTAGATGGCGGATTATGTAGCCATCAGGCAGAAACTGAGGGAAGATAGGCACCGAGGTATCGGACAGCCATGTCTCTGTAATTTAGAGCAGATCATGGCTATGATCCTGGAGTAAATCAAAGACACTTGCAGCATGTGCCACTAAAGAGTGACAGTTAAGCAGCAGAACATTCAGAGAACTGTAGTAAGATTGCCTTTGGGCAGGGGGACCGGGATAGTCACCCCAAACCGCAGAGGAAAAGCAGTATTTGAAGGCACCAG
Source organism: Ambystoma mexicanum (assembly GCF_040938575.1). Taxonomy (NCBI): domain Eukaryota; kingdom Metazoa; phylum Chordata; class Amphibia; order Caudata; family Ambystomatidae; genus Ambystoma; species Ambystoma mexicanum. The sequence continues at coordinate 1,578,079,760 of NC_090937.1, forward strand.
TGTCAGGAGACGATTGAACGAATAGTGAAGTTCAGTGGAGCAGGAAAAGCCAGAGGGCCCGGCCGGGAACGGTAGAGGGCCAGACGGGCTTTACTTTGGCTCAACTTCAGCGTGGCAAGCTCTACATCGCTGCACTGTTTGGTGCCGTGGGTGTTAGGTCTACACATGTTATGCTACAGAGACCAATCCCCTCCTGCGAAGCCCAGCCGGGGGGAGGGACTTCCTGCAAATGGTGCTTGGGAGTAAGAAAGAAAAACAGGACTTGTAATCCAAGTGTGAGCCTTGGCGTGCAGAGATGCCAGGCACCCTCTCACCCAAGAGACACCTCGTTACAAGGAAATAAGAAAGAAAAATAAGGCCAAACTAAAATAATAACGAGTAAGAAAATAAAACGGAACGGAATCCGTATGTACTAGAAACACAGTTCCCAGTCATGCGCCGTGGTGCGGGTAAGCCAGCACCTTAAAGGAAATAAAATCAAAGCTAATAAAGCACTTTCCCATGACAGAAAAACAAAGCAACAGCCAGCACCGAGGAAACAGCCTTACCTTGTGCATCTGAAGAAAGTGAGGGCAGACTAGAGCTAAAAGCTCAATAATAACCAATCCCCTCCTATGAAGCCCAGCCAGGGGGCGGGACTTCCTGCAAATGCTGCTTGGGAGTAAGAAACAAAATCAGGACTTGTAACCTGAGGGCGAGCTTCGGCGTCCAGAGAGGCCAGACACACTCTCACCCGAGAGACACCTTGTTACAAGGAAATAAGAAAGAAAAATAAGGCCAAACTAAAATAATAACGGGTAAGAAAATAAAACGGAATGGATTCCGTGTGTTCTAGAAATAACCATGGCACTATCAGCTTCCTCTAACAAATTCGACATAAGATCGGACAAAGCATCTAAAAAGGATGCTATATCCACCACTTTCGGGTTAAAAAATACATTAAAGATATAGCACAAATGATCTCGCTCTATTGAGGCAGATTTTACAAGGTGTTAACATTTAATTTGAACTCTCCTAGGTGATACACTGGTTTAGCAAAAGCCACCTGTATCTGATTTGTGCAATTTTCCTTTGAGGATCCAGAATCTCCAAGTAATAAGACGCAAGGCTGTTCCTGGGTCTGACTTAAGGTTGCACCTTGCCTCAAGGTCCACAAGAAGTGCCAAGATCCCTTATATCTCTGTTTCGGTGGACTTTTCTTGTTTTTAGATTTTTTTTCAGTGAAATAGAGCACGCCAACTGCATTTGTAGCTATGTCTCTCGATTCGAGATTAATGGTGGAAACCCACACTTCCATAATCTTTCCCACATTTTCCTGCGGTTTCGGATCCAAAGACTGACTGACTTGTGTTACCAAGTTCACAATTTCAGGACAAACCTTCTCAGGTGACATTTGCCGCACTGAATCGTATGGCAGGACCAACATTGGGGAAAGCAAGGGTCTTACTACATTAGAGTACTCCTTTGTCGCACATGTTCTCTCGGCATCATTTGAAGGATGTGATAGAGGGTTATTTTGAACCAGCCACACTTGAGACGGCACAGAGGTGTGTAAATCTGATGACTTCCCTTGTGACATGTTATCTGAATTAAAGTTAGATTTAGATTGCAAAGTTCCATATGTATACACTCCTCCCAAAAAGCTAATTTGGCTGCCATCTGATTAATTGTATTTCATTGTTCACAAAATGAATCTGCAATGTCCTCACATTATTTGGCCAGGTGGGCTAAGGTAAAGTTTAGGGATGAAGAGCCGTTCCTGGGATATTTGATAATTCATGCAAAGATGTAATTGTAATGGGTTATTTATAACGCACTTAATACCCAGAGGTTTCTAAGAGCGGACCCGGATATCAAACCCTGTGTCGCTCAGCGTCGTCTTGCGTCCAAGATGAGCACATTGCCCCTGAGCTATCCTCCCGAGACATGTGACCATCATCCTTTGTCCACCTAAATTTAGGGTTGAGGGCTGAAAAGATAAGTCCAGCATCAAGCCAATTATCACCTCAGGTTTCAAAGATTCAGACATAAACAAAGATGGTGATCGAGATAAATTTGTATCCAGAATAATGTGTACCCCCGAAGAAAAAAAGATCTGATAATTTTCGGTAGACCCCTCACCAGCAGAATTCACAGTTACTAATATAGTAATATAATAAATAAAATATAATATAATAAAAACTCACCAAGGTCCAACAAAAAGTTGAGGTGATGTGGACTAAGGAAAAGAAAAGCACGGAAGCGGAGTCGCATATACAGCTTGCGGCCTTGCGGCCTTAGCGATCCACAGCAGACCACTTCTGCAACCAGTTTTGCTCTGTGCAACGAATGAGCTTATAACAAAGTTTGCAGCGAGTCTGCATCCCTGTGGCCGGCCTCCAAAATTAGTTGAAATGTTAAAAAGACTGAATCCACACATCACATCAGATAAAGCAGACCACTTATGCAACCACTTCACTCTGGGTATAAACTTTACTGTCCTCCTCTTTTTTGACGGCTGCACAACAGTGTGGAGATGGTTCAGGAACCAACCCCGCTGTAGAAAAAAGCTTTTCAATACACTTTTCACAAGTACCATCTTAAAAGGTGTATTGTGAATGGAGGCCGTTTGTCTCTTCCCATTACTGTAAAGAAATACAGTTCCAGAGTTTTAGCCATCTAAACTTCTATGAAATATACAAAAGTAGCATCAAATGAAAACACAGATCTATCATTTCTAAAACATACTTGCATACATACATGGGGATTTGCACTGATTCTTAAGAAGTGCTTTAGTGAATAAATTGCTGAATTCAGAATCTGCATATCTTTGTTCTAATAACCTTTTTTTGGCATTGGACCAAAAATGTGTACTTCTGTGTACTGTCATATACAATAACAACTGTACATGGAGTATTCTTTTCCCAGTCAGATGTTACCATTCCAGCTTCCCACAGTACTCACCCTTCGGTTATTCAGTTCTAGGCTGTCATTTTGTAAACCATTGCATTCTGGGCCATGTAGTCTTAGTTTCAACTGTACAAACTGGCTTTACACATCAATTACTTATGATTTGTAAATCAAAAATAACTTACTGCTTAAGTAATGTCCCTTGGACATGGTTTTGAACGCTGTAGGCTAGGATTACTCCATTGCCACTATTTTACACATAACACTTAGTTCTAATCACAGCAGATTCAAGATTAACAATTTTCAGATCGAATGCGGGCTTATACATTATCTACAAAATGTTATTGTCTGGCTAACATTTTATTTAACATTTTATCAAGATAACGCATGCATTAAGTGCTTTCCATAATTTACTTTAAAACAAAAGATGAATATTCTTTGCAAAGTGCCCAGCTGATCTTTAGGGTTTGGTGTACGCTAATATGTATGTCTACATATCTATTGCAGTATAGCTACATACATTTGGAAACAATTGTATTCACTACCAGTGTCTGACCCTTTACGTAAAACATGCACAAATTAAAAAATATATATTTTTGAAAATGTAATAAAGTACAGAAAAAACAAGTGTTTCCGACTGCTGTACAGAAAAACACAAGATTCACAGAAATGGACACAAAAAATTCCATAAAGAGAACTAAACAGAAAATAAAGGAAACATGACAAAAAGTGGATTTAAAAAAAGACAATATAACATTCAGACTAAAGATTTAAAAAAAAAGGCTTTCCTGAATTTAAAATGATCAGGAATCAAAGGAAGATTAATTGGGAGACCATTCACATGTGAAGCAGCTTCACTCGAGAAAGACTTCTTGCTAGAAAAGGAAGACTGAAATCTAAGGACATCAAGGAGAAGTATACCCTGACAGTGAAGAATACGAGAGCCACATAAGATATTCAATTTATTTTCCAGATATACAAATGTGTGGAACTGTATTACTTTATACAGGATACAAATAAGTTAAAAGAAATTCTGGCTTCTCCTGGGAGCCAATGATGACTCTTCAAAATGGGTGAACTTGATCAAACTTCCTAGCACCAGACATGAACCTGACAATAGCATGAAAAACAGCTTTCAAAAGTACCAAAAGAGGATAATAGAGTCCCACCAACATAGAATTTCCATTGGGCGATATTTCTTTGGTAAAAAGTGGGAACCCTTCAAATGCTTTCGCTGTGATCGTCTGAACGACATTGAAAGTATTTTATAATAAACAAATTGAAATTAAGATTCTAAAATAATATGTCAACCCCAACAATGCTATAGACGCTTGGGTCATTAACCCTTTTATTTCCAGAACAACAAAAACAACCGAGTCATACGGTTAATAAGGTGGACGTTTGGAGGGTGCTGTAAATGGCAAGGTACAAAAGAAAACAGTTATTTAAAATGTGCTATTCCGTAACAGTGCGTATTTAATACAAATTATGAATTTGCATTGGTTAATTTCATAGAGTTATTTATTTGTATTTATGTAGTGCTTTTAATTTGATTAGCTTTGCATTGAACCTTTTGTAAAACAAATACAATAATCATAATGAAATTAACAGCACAGTGCGGCTGACAGATGGCACAGAACTGGAGATACAAAGTGATAAGGTACAGAACAGAAGCATGCAGATTTTAGCCGAATCGGAATAATTAGAGCCATTTATGTGGACATCAGTACATGCATGTTTTATATAGCGTAAATCTAGCAGTGGAACACTTCCTTGACAGGATAAACAATATCTGGACTTCCAACGTCACACATGATTTTGTTCTCCTTTTTGACAACACCAGGCTCAAGAATGCATTCATTGTTTTTTGACACTCCCACTTCAGATGGAAGGTAATTTTATGGGCAAACTACTGCTAATGTACAATATCAGCATCCTAATCTTGATGTTCGTTCCTCCAACCACGTCTGATAACATTTAAATGATCATCGTTCTTCCAACCACCTCTGATAACATTTAAATGATCACCACAATAACAAGAATATCCTCTCCTCCTCAAATCCATCAAATGTTCTCGCCACCTGACTCCATATTTTCAATACTGTCTGCCAGATGTCTGGTGTCTAAGGCATTGCAACAAAATGAAGCCTTGATTGCCACCTCTGTCTGTGCTCAATCCTGCCATGACCCTGATTACCACACTAGTCCAAAGTAAAAGTTGAACTCCTGCAACAGTATTTTTACCCCTGGCTGCTCAACAAAGTCCCAAACCTTTCTATGCACTGTCTAGCAAATCTTTAAGAATCCATAACCTCATCTCTCTATAAACATTGTGCAGAAGCTCTTGTAGTGTCCCACAGATCTTCATACAAATTCTACTTTCGAATATTCAAATCGATCCAAGATCTCACCTCTTACCCAGGTTTAATAGGCCATCACTCCGTACCACCCCATTGGAAGTTCCCTTTGAATCCAAAATGCATCATTGCCTACAACCCCACAAGATCTAGGTTCCACCCCTTTGAAACATGCCACCTTGATCACCTTACATGTAGCAAGAACACTTCCAGCACTCTAAAGCATTATGTGATTTTTTTCTTGTATAACAACTCTCGCACCATTATCTCTCAAATGCTGCTTTGCATCAACAGCTTTATACCATGAGATGTAACTTCCTAAAGCATTATGTTTGGGATGCTTAGTGAGTTAAGATTTACAAAGTTACTGCCAAGCCAAACCCACGTGATAGATCTCATATACCGTACAGATCACCCGATTACAACTGGTTTCACCTTTCCCTTCAAGAGTCTCTTCACATCACACTTATTTATTGTTGATCATCCTAGTGGCTGGAAGCCCGTCTGCCCCCACCTAGAAGATGTTCTAGGGCAACCAGTCAATTGCACTTGGTTTGACCCGTGGATAGCCTGTCCATAATGCCCAGAATAATCTACGATGGTAGCTGACTTTGTTGCCCCAAAGAAGATTGGACACAACAACATCAAAGACGAGCTCCACCTGACCTCAAGGTATGTATAAACGCACCACCTCAGTGGACATCTGCTGCAGGCACGGCTGTTCATCCACACATGCAACTATGACTACGACATATTCGGTATAGCTGGTCACATAACCTTTTTTCGCACTGAAACTCCAGACTTGCCTCAACACCTCCGCCATTAGCATACAGAGACAACCTATGACACATTTCAGTCTAGCTGGGTACATATTGAGTCGCCTGCACTAGCGCTCTGTCGTAACCTGCCCCTATGCACCCATCAATGTTCATGACCTCTCGGGACAATGCACACATTTATATTAATCCTCCACTAAGAACTTTCCCCATATCTGGACTTTAGACCCGAGGGCGTTCCTACCACAAAGCGTGTTGAGGTCACACAAATGGGAAAAGGCGCTATATAAATTACTACTAAAATACATTACAATTGTAGCCTGACCCAGTCCCCATTTTGAAGCCCCATATTGGGATATATCTTTCCTTCTGAAGATAGCACCTTGACTGATATCTCAACATTGATGTTTACAGTGGTAACACCTACTCCCCCTTTCTGGTGGTTATCTTTTGTATTTAAAGTGTTCTGGAATACGCTTACTTTCTATAAACCACTGTGAAATATAGGGAAGGAGCAACATCGCAACCATACACAGTACATAGTCTCACATTCCTATTGAATAGCATTCACAAACATACATGACCTAAGGGTTGCTTTGGTTAATTCGGGATTATGGCATTTTAAATCAAGAGTATTTGCACAAACTATGGCTCATAGCAAAATGTATTGTCGGAACTCACAGTTGGAGGCTGGGGAATCAAAACAATCCAGTTGGGTTTGTGAAATAAAAAAAGCAACACAAGCTTATGCTTTGCCAATGTCCAAAAGCCTGATTGAATAACCAAGTTTCGAGAGTTTTTTTATGCAAGTCATAGTCAGTTGTTGCAGTTATTCTTATCCAAAAGCAGAAAGGTTTTCACCTCTGTATCAAACAGCCCTGTGACCATGTTTAGACACTACCCCAGTCAACATAACCCCAGAGCTCCTTAGTTGTTAGGTAGCCTTTAAAACCTTCCTTTCTATCGGTATTCAACGACAATCCTAGAGACCTGCACCAAGTCCGTTTTTCTGAATAACCAATACAAACGACCTCCTGTTTAGACTAATTGTATGTAAATCTATAGAACAAAAAAGTACTGTAGAAAGTCTAACCGGATTTAGCACTTATGAACCATCTGCAGATACTTTGTTTTTTGTGTGCTCTATTATGTGTAGCTAATATTTGACTTTGCAGGATATGTGCATCTAGCCCTAGCTGACTAATATGATGTCAACCTCAAGTAACTGAATCACATGACACCTTTACATACCACCGCCTAAATGACATGCTTAACGATGTAGGTTCCTGTGTGTTGGAATTTCTGAATACACAGAATCACTGATTCCTACACCACCACTTTTGTCACTCCAAACACCAGTCGTTTACCCTGCCTTTTTCAGCCATTTCCTGACATAGTACACCAGCGTTACCGGACCATCATCTCTAGGATAACAAAAAATAAAAAAATTTAAAAAAAAAATAAATATATATATATACATATATATATATATATATATATATATATATATATATATATGAAAAAACCAGAGGAGAGGGTACGGACCGCACTCTCCGTGGACCCAATGAGGTCCTACAATCCCAAAAGTGAAGAGAACCCAGAAATATAGAGCTCACACGGTAAGAGTAGGAGGTTATTTTAATAGTCGAAAACTGCACAATTGTGCAGAGCAAAAAAGCTGGGGAAACAGCAAGACAACGGGGGCAGGACGCCTAGTGCACGGCCCACCTACAACGCGTTTCACGCTCAACTGAGCGCTTGATCACGTAGCACAACAAAGGACAAAGGCACAGTTAAAAAAGACATGTAGTCCATCATCTATGTCAGGTGCAACTGAGGACTGATTCCATGGCGGCCATGTTGGAATGGAGAGTCAAACAATAAGCCAACAGTGTGACACTTATACCCACCTATAATATAAAGCGCAAAAATATCCCCAATGGGCAGAAGAAAAGTTCCTTACAGAAAGCCATATGAGTCAAATCCCTTGCACCTCAAGTTCCAACGTGTGTTACTGGTTTTAAAAACAAGATATTACAATGCATATTTGATAATTAAATGAGTGCATAGTGCGCTTGAAAAGATAAGATTGCAGCTTATGAAAATCAATCAGTCAATTGTAAAACAGGCTAAAAGGCAACTTAATGCCATGTAGCAGCATACGTATGCAGAATTTAGCTTTGTGCAAACGAGCAAAATAGCAGCATAAACATGTGCAGAATAGCAAACATTGCATCACATTGTCATTATTGACATATATATATATATATATATATATATTGAAAGAAAGGGAGGAAAAAGGAGAGACCGCACTCTCCGCGGACCCAATAAAATCCATCAATCCATCAATCCAGAAGGAAACGAACGCGCAGCTCACAGGAGGTTATTGGAACCCCCATTTTAATGGAAAACAGCACAAAAAGTGCAAAACAAACGGCTGGGGAGACAGCAAACAAATAGAGGCAGGACGCCTATAGGCACGACCTGCTTACAACGCGTTTCACGCTCAACTGAGCGTTTGGTCACATAAAGAAACGAAGGACAAAAGCACAGTTAAAAAAGAAAAATGTAGTCCTTTCACTATGTCAGTGGGAGCAGGGGTGCATGAGGGGACTGATTCAATGGCGGCCATATTGGAAGGGAAAATCAAGTCATGGCCAGCGATAGAACCAAAAGGGACTGATAAAGTATGCTAGTGGAATGGTAACAGCAAACCTATATTTGGATAAAAAATTACATGAAAACCAAAGGCATCAAAGACAGACAGACGGTCAAATACAAGAGCAAGGCCATATGAGCCAATTCCCATGCACCCCAATTTCCACTGTTACTGGTCAACAAAGGAAAATACAACACACGTTTAGCAATTGGGTGAGTGCATAGAGCACTCCTAAAATAAAATCACAATACCCCATAGCATCAGAATACATACGTATAAATCAGTAGGTCAAATATAGGTCAGGCTAAAAGCAACATAGTACCATCATATACACAAAGATTAAAAGGCCAAACAGTATGTCATATCAAGATAAAATGTATGGGAAGGTCGTAACAGACTGTACAGAATGAAAGGACTGAAACGTCATGGCGTCCTATAATGACAGTAAGGCCTTGTGTTGTAATAAAAGAGTGAGAGAAAGAAAGACCAAGTAACCAGAATGGAAAAAAAAAAAATAAATAAATTTAAAAAAAATTAAAAAAAATTTCAATGACATAGTGTAACAGAGAGTGAACAACACGGACTACATAAAGAAAAGAAAATGTACCACGAGTCCTACTAGGTCGTGACTACAGCAGCTAAAGAATGAAGAAAAAATAGAACTAGTGCGTAGACCAGAGACAGATCAGTGAAATGAACAATAAGATAATACAAACTGGAAAAACTACTCCTATCGACTAAGTACAATCAAAGAATTAGCAGGGGAAGGCAAAACAATCCAGAAGGCAGCAGGGGGTATACTCTCATGTACCCAAAAACGTATAAAGCTCCTCATCGAGGTTGTGACCATTTGAGAACTTGGTGTCAAAATCCAAAATGAATCTGGTCTCCAACTGTATATATATATGTGTGTGTGTGATTTCTGCAAAAGGTGAGGTAGTGGTACTGCAATTTACGTGTTAGTTGGCAAGTGTGTTTAGAAGAGTTGGTGTAAAGGTTTAAAAGTGTCCCTGAAGTGTATGGCACTGAGTGAAAGGAGGGTGTCCGCGTAGTAGTGTGGAGAAGGGAGTAGTAGTCTGGAGGAGGGAGTGGTAATGGAGCAGGAGAATAGGTAATATCAGAGAGTAGGTAGTAACAACAAAGGGTGGAGGCAAGGACCAAAAGAAGTGAGAGACGCTACAGGAACAGGATAGGGCACTGAGAGGGAGGGGAAAGAGTGGTCATGAAAGAAGAAGCCTAACTCAAGCAGGGCATCTACCAGGCACAATGCACTCCCTCTACCATCAGGGCTCGAGAAGGGAGAGTTAGACATTCTCTGAAGGAGGTTAGTGGTATGAGGAAGGCTTTTAGGTTAACATCTCACCACATTTAGTGATTAGCTTACTGAGCAACAATCACTATATGCAAACCTGGGGCTAAGGATGAATGCGATAGGGAGGAGGCGGTTGGATACGAGGGAGGGAGATGGCCAAGGGCATATAGATATTTCAATAAAAACTCTTCAACTGCCTCTATGATTTGGAATTATTCTTGTGCCATTTGTGACAATAAGTAGTTATTTGTTTATCTTTTAGGTGCCAAACGTTGGCAGCAATGTGCAGTCAAACGTGTGACGGTGTACAATATCTGCCCTTCTTAATCCATTTAAAATCTAATTTGACTACTGTGAAGCATGGAAGATTCAAAACCAAGGTTTGTGTTGAAATGAAGCGAAGTAATAGAAACTATAATAAGAAGGCAAGACGATGTAGTAACAATGTGTATCCAAGGGTAACATATAAGAGCAGTTCAGCAATTTAAATAGAGGCCACATGGCACAATTTGGAAGAGGTTGCAGAGGAGACAATCAAAAAGAGTCATGTAGAAAATAGGGAAGAACTTTAGTCTACAGCCAATGGATGCAGAGAGAAACTAGCAGATTCTGAAACTGTTCTTTTTGATCTAAAAATTATTAGATGCATTGACGAAGAGTGGCATAGCAGTAAGATGTGGCCCTTCAGCAGAGGAGAAAGTGAGAGGCAGATTTTACAGATATTAAATATTAACATTTTGTGAGCCCCAGGAAAACCTTGAATGCTGATATGAAGCCAAAAGATGCCAAGAGACTGTCAATCATTTTACTCTACAAAAGGTCTAGTCACAAGTGTGCTATTATCATTGTTCGGCCAATTTCCCCTGGCCACAATTGTTTGATAATTGTGCGGTGTACATTCCTACCAGGCAGTCACTCTAAATGATGTATGCCCATTTACCAAGTTTTATGCACTTTAGTTCTAGAGTTGTGCTAGGAGAGCACATTTCATTTGACCTGGGGCCTGAGGCACATTTACTTAGTAACCTTCATCTTGTTTGTAATTTTACCATGTTCACCTGATGTGCACCAGTTCTTAAGGATCACGGGTGGGAGGAGGAAGAGGGGATTTAAGGCGTGACCACTGCACCCTGTAACTATGAAATTAAAAAAGGGTTTAATCTCGTTCGAGGTGAATTTTGATATCACAGCAGGGGCAACAACCATTTGAGATGCATCCAAAGTGTTCGCTCTGTCTAATAACTGAAGAGATAACCACAAGATTAACCGCCCCTCAGTGAATCCATATCGATTTCTTTTGATCATTGGGGCAGAACAAGCCATGCAAACTTGCAAACAAGTCGCGTCTTTAATAGTAAACCGAGGTCTGTAATCACTCAAGTTCAGAACCCTGCAAGGAACAGCCAACGTTGGTCTTGTGGTGCGCATTCAACATCACCTGTGCATCCTGAACATCTCACACTTCCTTAGTAGCACTCATACCTAAAATGACTAGTTTAAACACACTTTGTGAGTAAAGTATCACTGCCACCCCAAACCTCCAAAAATAAATTAAATCCTGAGATTGTACCATACTTCATATTCTTAATGACGGTATTGAATCAATTTCTGTTAATGTGCTACTGCAAAACATAACCCTCTGTGATGGCAATCGACTGTGCTGTGTATATTGTGAGTACTTTCACCATCTCCACACACCCGCCCCTACACACACACACACACACGTAGGGAGATCCCATGTAAAGCAGAATTTGAAATGTCGAATATCACCCTTTTTTGTCTTTTAAAACATGCATATAGCCAATGTAGTTAGTGTATATGGCAGCAACACAGATGCATTGGATCACATATCAGGAATTTTCTTTAACAGATGGTGCACACCAGCACAGTAACCTAAACCATGTCTCATAGGGTACATGAAAGCACATTGTGATTACAGAGGATGGCTGTCCCAAGAGGAACAGGTTTGTGTTTTGGTGCCAAGCTTTATTCGCAACTGTTGCACCGACAGCATTGCGACTGTAGGCACTTAGGTAAGAGAGGCCTTCTTGGAGTAGGATTTGGCACAGGGCAAAGAAAGGCTTGCTGTACACTTTGCTATGGTAGGAGATTGTTTAATTACTTGTTTCTCGAAAGGGTTTGTGCAAGGACATCCGGAAATCCTTGTTTGGCACTACATAGGCGAGTGGGATACTTACTGGTAGTTATCCACGGTAGACTTCAAGCTATTTTGTCAGCATATATATTGAAAACGAAATAACCCCCATCTTCTGACACACAAGCTGCAGGTTGTGGAAGTGGGCAGGATGGCTGCTATTGCTCATCTGTCAGCATCCGGTCGGGCGTGCTTGCTCATTCGTGAAGCCTTTCTTCCAGTTGCTGCAAACATGTGGATGTTAGCAGGGCCTTGTGGCTGAAACCATGTTGAGCATTGCACTGCTGGGTAAATTATGGAATGGAAACCATGCTACACTAAGTGGCAGTCACTGGGTGAGGATGGGTAAGCATGGGTATTTGGTTCTGCATATAGGAGTGCGGTCCGTGACTCACCCTCGATTTGAATAGTGTGTCAAATATTGATCAGGTACTTGCCAGGGCAGGCAGATACAGTGTGCATGGATCACTTATTGATTGTAGGTATTCTCCTACATTAGTAATCCTGTATTCCTCTATGAGGAACTGTTGAGTAGTTTTGCACCCATCTATTTTGTTTTGTAGACTGCCGTAGCTCAACTTACTCAGATGGTTCTCGGGTCTTAAACCCTAGAGCCTGCACTTCGAATTTCCTGCATCTCACTTAAGGTTTAGCTTGGTGAATATTCAGCGGGAGAAAGATTTTAAGTTGGGGTTTTGGATTCTTGGTAAACACTTGGTGATAGTCTCCTTAACCATGAATTCAATTAATGAAATATACTGTTTACTCGGATTACCAGCAAATTATTACTTCATATGTTTGTTAAATGAAAGTACTGTTTATAATGCTTAAGTAGCTGTCCACTAGTAGTGGTGTTGTGTTGATGAGAAGCATATATTCTTCTGATATTGGCCCTGTTGTATTGAATACACATTCCAGTTAAAAGTTCAACCTTAAGTTGCACGCTTACATGTTGGCAGTCACGTGTTCCTGTTTGACACTCTCAAGTATTGTTTACGAATTTGTGAAATAAGAAACTTTGCTGTGGAATCTGACAATTTGTAGTGAATATTACAAACGTATGTGCAATGAGAGAAAAGTCACTGGTTGGTTTAACGGAAGGGTTCGAAATTGAGGTTCAATGAGCAGCAGCTAAAACCAGCTACTGGGTGTCGGGCATAACTCTGTAGGCAGGAGCTGCCACTGGGTAACCAGGAGCAACCAGAGATGCTTCTTTAACCTTTTTTTCCATTTTGTATGAACCATTGCGTTTAAATGTATATTAGATGTGTTCTAATTCAATTCTTCTTTATTGAAATTCTCAAATACTCAAGGTTAATGTCACATTTACATGTTTGGAAGGCACCAGTGGCACAAGGAGCCAAGGGTACACCTGGTTTCAGGCTAACCATACTCTACTATGCTCGAAGTAGGAGCTAAAAAAGTTCCCAGCTTCCCCCAAATTCAGAACCATGAATGTTAACTTTCTGTTGCACTTTTGGTCGATTGGATCAATTACAAATACATGTAAATGGGGAAACCGGGAGGAGAGGCGTAAAAAAAACTGTCATATTCAGCTCAACATAAAGTGGACAAACAGACTTTTAAAAGATTTGTTTCATCAAGAGCTCATTATTCAGTTAAACTAATAGAAATGAAAAAGTAACATATCTTACTATAACTACCTAGCAATTCTATACACACACACGCACGCATACACCTCCTTCCAACAACTTTTAAACTTCTCCACATGGAAGTATAGAAAATGGGCCAACAGTTCAGAATAGAAGGTGCTAAAGACATGGAATCTAAACTGTACGCCTCATGTGTACTGAAGGGAACACCAACAGTGTCCCATCTTTCTTAAAGAAAATAAAAAGGTTACAAAAAAAATTTGACAGTGAACAACAATGGTGAAAACCAGTTGCTAATCAATCTTATGATGAATATTTCTTTTGCTTATGTTTAAAGTTACTAAAACAAATTCAGGGCTCACAAAATGTACTAGAAGTGGCGAGGAGCGTTTATGAAGGGCGACTAACATTTGCAGTAGATGGCAAATAAAGGTTTAACTGTGCATGTCTGGCATTGGGTGGCAGCACTCCATTAAATAAGAGTTGTGCTTATGGTGACATGCACCATTTTACAGAAGGCACTGGTATATATTTTGTCGTCCTTCACCATGGGGCGAGTGGATTTCTCGTTGGTCGAGTATGTAAACTAAGGAACTTGCCCTGCAGGTCTAGTGACATTTTATAAAATTTGAGAGGCCTGAAATTCTTACCCATCCTTTTTAGGACACGGTAAACGCTTTAAGAGCACACCCAGACAGGAAAATCTTTAAATAGCTATTACGCATACCCTAGAAGGATTGTGGGAATAGTATTTAATACCTTAGATAATAATACTCTCAAAAAATGTGAACGTTGAGGACTAGACTGTCACACGTCTAAAGTGAACTGTTACGTGACATAGGAAACACACAACACCAGAAAAAAGTGAAAGGGTTTTATTAAGCAAAAGTAAAGACTATTGCAAGGAAATGGTTTCAAGATGGCTGTAACATACAGGTACTTGGGAGACATTGTCCTTGAAAGAAAAATGATATAGAAAGCAAGTGCTTAGTGATTGCTAAAGCACAGTTCTTATCCTTACTTCTGGGGACCACACAGCCACTCTCTGTGTTTTATGGCTTCCTCCCTCTGTGAACTGTCCCAAAGGTCCTACCCTTCTTGGAGCTCTGCTTCTCTCATTACTTACTCCCATTTCATGAACCCCAGGGCTCTCCCATCCTGTTACATATCCCTCCCCATCCCCTGGATATTCAAGGTACTCTTTCTCCCTCTTCACTGTAGTACACCCCTCTTCTAGGCTCACATGGCTCTCCTACCCATCATCTGAGCACACCCCTGCTTGGTCGTTAAGGGTCTCTCTTCTTCCTTGAATCAAAGTTCTGTTATCCTGCTACATATCCTTGGGTCAGCTATCTCTTTCTTCTTGTCTCACGTAACTCACCTCCCATTCATTAGAGCACACACCCGTCTTGGCTTCTTGGCTCCTGGGGATCTCCTCCAGCTGACTGGACCACACCCCTCTTCTGGTGACCCAGGTTTCATCTCGTTCTCATGGGAGCAACCCTTCTTGGGCTCAGGGTGCTCTCCGCCCTCCCCCATCATTGGAGTACACCCCTATTTAGGGGTTCTTCTCTCCCTCACTGGAGCACAAACCTCGTATGGGATTCATCTGCAGCACACTCCTATACTGTGGTCAAGGGGCTCCCTTTCTGTGGTGCAATTCAGCTTACTCAACAAACACATCTCTTCAGTTCCAATCCCAGAGACACGTATTCTAAGTGTAAATCCCTCACTGTCCTCTCATTGGCGAAGGCACACTTTCGAATTGATTGGTTAATTGGCTTCCTATTCCAATTCAGTGAAGGTAAGTCAAATCTTTAAAAGGGTTTCTGACATTTTGGATTTCTTTCTATTGCTTCAAGTGCAGAAGCTTGCGTTTGCCTGCTCTCTGCTTCTGTCTTGACTCCAGGTTGTCCCTCCTGCACAGAAGTTCCTGCACTGCAGCAGAGGGATACAACTAATCACCTTCACAAGCACTGCTGATGGGGGGGTTGGGATAAATTATGCGTTTTCCTTCGCGGATCTAAGAGGTCATTTTGGATGCACTTATGTTTCCCCATCGCATATCTTTGTCTACATTCCTGAAAGACATCTCAGAATCTGCTCCGGGTTTTGGGTTTCTAGGGCCAATGCATCTTGGGGCATGCCGTCTTGAATACCCTGTTTCTTTGGTACATCAATTCCTCTCAGGGGGTTCAATAATAGCTCAAGGCTGGTTCTGTCAGTCCTACAGTCAGCCGGACCGGGGGCAGTATGTGATGTTTGCACTGTGACCATTATAGAACCTTCGAAGAACTTATTACAGAGACAGCATGCCTCTATTCAATAACTTCTGAATAACAATTCGAAAGTTCATGTAGGTTAAGGTTTTATGTGAAAATGATCATCTTTTAAAGCAAACATGGGGTTTTTATTGTATCACTGCAATATGCAGTGCAGGAAAAACGAATATTAAATCTAGCTCGTTCTATGTCACTGAGGCATGCAATCATGCATAGTTGTTGGTAGGGATAGACGGGTGGGGGTAAGGTGAGCGGACATAGGCACTCCAATGTGAGGGGCTGTGTGCAGAGAAGAGTATGTGTGCGCAGAGAAGCGTAGTTCTATTTGAGATCTTTGTGCTGGTCACGGATTTTTTTTGGCTCATCACCTAGTATTTCAAAGGTCTAAAATATGCATATTTAAGTTGAATGCTGATGGACTCCTTTTTGCCTTCACTTGTGCATCTGCTGTTCTGGTGGAGGTCTGCAGTGCCAGTTTAGCATGGTTGGGTAGTAGGGGCATCACTAACCCTTGACTTATGGGGGTCATCCTGTCTTCCCTATGAAGCAGAGTACAAGATGAAACATTATTGGCAATAAGCCGAACCATGTAGTTTCTAACTTTGTAAAGTAGTATACAGTTAATGTGCTGTGAGGTGATGGAACTGGTTTGTGTTGAGAACTGCACTTCTGTTTTGCACCTACTTATAATAAAAAAATTGTATTTTATATTGCCCTGGCTACTACAGATTGGTACGACTGTATCAGGTGCTTACAATTCCAGAGTTTAATGATACTCAATTTACCAACCATTGAAGGGTGTGTAAACTAGTAACCTGAAGAGAGATTACAAAGTGAGTGCATGGTTAATAGAAAATGGAGAGAGAAAAACAAATGGCAAATACTTTCATGGAACATCGTGTGACGGGGCCTGAAATCAAATGATCCAGACTTACTCCCATTTCTGCTAGAATTCTACTTTCACAAGCCTGGGAAATAAACAGATCCCATTATGAATGCATTGTAGCAACAACTAACCAGGCAGGCAGAAACTGATAGGGGCTATGGATATGAATATCACATAAATTCAGCATGAGAGCTCAAAACTCTTAGTGGTGAAAATTACCTTTACAAAGTAAAATTGAAAGACATTGATGTATATGCCCTGCTGCCAGACACTGAATGCAGTGCCCAGGATCCACCTGGAAAATCATAGGCAAGAGGACAATTATTTTCACATTAAAGTCCCCCTGTAAAACTGCAGGAAAGTTGATTGACCCAAGGGGTGTCAACATAAGCCATTACTTGGAGCACAGATAATTGACCGTGACATTACAACCCAAGCTGCCAAAGCATAAGTATTAACTTTTGTGCTCTCCTCAATTACACACATTTCTGATAGTTTCTCACCAAACATCCACGTTTTGAAATGGAAGAGCAACATCAGTACATTTCCAATCAAAATATTATAAGGAGTCTGGAGACCAATCATAACCCAGTGGAACTGAGCTTTGCGATTGCATTTGAGCAATCACCACATCTCCACATATGCCAGTATGGAAATCTAAAATCAAAAAGGCTCATATGGGAAGGGGTTGACTAGGGGTAATAAGAATAATTTCACTGACACAATTAATAAAAGAGGGCAATTGTCAAGGTGATTGCCCCATTTCATACAGAGGCCCACTGCATGCTCTGCCTTTACAAGTGCCTGAGGGAGTTTTTCCCCAATGAACATCTCTAAATTAACATTAGGAGCCAAGGGATGTGCCTGCAAAACCAATCGAAAAGGCCATGCAAGAATCAGTCGCTGGGGCTTGCTTGGTATAATGCACATTTAAAATTAAACGACTGAAGGAAAAACATGAAAAGGGAAGATTGAGAATTTAAGGTTGGAATACAAAACCTAGATAAAAGGTCCAAAAAAGTAAAATAATTGAGGCAGCAAAATTAAATGAAGGACATTTATCAAGTGGTCCATGGAGAAAACGTTTTTGGAAGATAATCTTATGTAGTCAGGAAGCAGTAACCCAAGGCCATAAAGCAAAATCCAATGGCGTATACACCACTTTGAATCAATCGTCCCATAGTTGGATGGTTCCCAGAAGTAGAAATCAAGTTGGCCAAATTAGCCTGGAAGAATGAAAACAGGCCAGGCACACATTTTTCTATGAGTGGTAGATTAGGATTATGCAGGAGCTCCTGATCTGCGGTACAGTTAGCGTCCGATTTCTGACCACATGGGCCCATTGCATAATTGTACCCATCTACCAAAAAAGGGCAATGCAATAGATACAAAATGCTACAACACAATTAGCAGGGTAGAGACCAACTATGATCCTGAGAAACCAGAAGGTTATCTCATATTATGCAGACTAATGCTGATGTGAATGCTTGTAATATTCTTCAGAATTGACTTTGAGAAGTAGCTGGATTCAAAAAACAAATCTCTTTGGCTTTTCTGGACAGAACATTATTTTCTGACTAAATCCCTCAGCTGCATTATACATTTATTTAGTGTTTGCATGCTCTAATTTTGCATGCTCGTCCTTTTCAATTTCTGAAACTATTTACCACTGCACTGAAGTGGTCTCTTTTTTTCTATGAATGGCTTGATTTACTGTGTCTGTCACATGCATTTCATTGCCTGCGCTCGGCTTTAAGGATACTCATATACCATGTAATTGTTTGATGAAGTGGGGGTTCCCTTCAAAAAACAGTTACTACCATGGTGGAGCCAAAAAATGAAAATGTAGAGCGACCGGACCCAAACTGCAGCATGTTTGAAAACTGCCACTATTTACCATATTAATACATTGTTTAACCGAAAGATCATGGAAACGATATCATCATCTCAAAGTGTATTCAGATTCCTCCATTAACAAGTTAATAACTTACACACTTAAAATCATTCCAATAGATAAAAGGACAAATCTAACCCAATCCCAAACCAACATTCACATATTCCATATATTTAAAATGTAAAACATACCCTGATTTAAAATCCTCTACTAGTGGATCTAGATATTTAATAAGATCAAAAAGAAACTATTACCGTACAATTAAAACCAATGCATCCTTACAGGTTCTAATATTTTGTGCTAGAAAATGAGATTTTAGGAGAAATATCTCAATTTCCAGGTACAATGTCAAACTACAAACTAAAGTACAATAAAAGCTAAGTGAACTGCAACTTAAAAACAGCACAGTATTGTACGGTGCGCCAGGGATGGCCTTTTATACCTACTCTGCAGAAGAACAAGTTATTTGCTTACCTGGTAACGTTCTTTCGATGGGAATGTTCCTCCGAAATATTCCACATCTATGACAGGTAATCGCCACAGCTGTGCTGCTTTGGAAAGTTGTAGGCGTCTGCGTCAATGATGTCAATACGCAGTCCTCAAGGGCCTCCATCGAGCCGATGTCACCGGATGTTATAAGTAGGACACACGACCCCCGTTGCCTCAGTTGTAGTTTTTTCCCAGAACGTGTGGCACCAATCTTCTGCCAGTATGACTACAGAAAGCCTTGCAGAAACGTAAGCTGCAATCGCATAAGAAATTCTGTAGAGGGGCAGGCTAGGAGGGTGTGATGTGGAATACGTCGGAGGAACATTCCATCGAAAGAACCTTACCAGGTAAGAAAGTAATTTGTTCTTCGAGGGGATTGTGTCCTCTGACGTATTCCACATCTATGACGGACTCCCAAAGCAGTACCAACGTATGGAGGTGGAAAAAGAATTTAGAATTTTAGAATGCCCAATTAAATTGCAGAATAGAGGACCACCTTGCCAAAGGCCAAATCTTGCCCATGGATAGAATCCAGGGAGTAGTGTTTTACAAAAGTATGGACAGAGGCCCATGTGGCTGCTTCACAGATGTTACAAATGGGAGCACCCCTCTGCAGAGCAGTAGAGGGAGTCACACCCCGAGTAGAATGGGCCCGTAGGCCTACCGCAGGGTCCTTACCAGCCAGATGGTAGCATTCAGAGATTGTCAAGATAATCCATCTGGACAAGGTCTGCTTAGTAACAGCTTGACCCAAACGCCTTCCAGCGTATCCTACAAAGAGCTGATCGCCCACTCTGACCCAGGACATGCCTGAGATGTAGAAACTTAAAGCTCTCCAAGGATCCAATCTATTGAGCCTCTCCTCTTCCTTACCAGGATGTGGAGGAGGATAGAACGCCGGAAGAATGACCTTCTGGCTCAAATGAAAGTCCTTCGGAAGAAAAGGACGGACCCTAAGGACAACCCTGTCCTTATGGAACACCGTGAAAGGTGGCTTGGCGGATAGTGCCTGCAACTCACTCACTCTGCGAGCGGAAGTAACCGCAACCAGAAATACAGTTTTAAAAGTCAATAGTCTCAAAGGACAAGAACGTAAGGGCTCAAATGGAGCTCCCATTAGGAATTTCAGAACTAAGTTCAAATCCCAACCGGGTACCTGGAAAGGAGACGGTGGGAACACATTAGTTAGCCCTTTCAGAAACTGAGAAATCAAAGGCATCTTAAAATAAGAACACTCCTCAGACGAGCGCTTAAATTTGGACAGCGCCGCCAGGTAACCCTTAATGGTACCCACTTGCAGGCCCTTGTGGGCTAACGAAAGCAAAAAAGACAGAACCACAGGAATGGCACATGAAAAAGGATCCACATTCTTTACCCTGCACCCGTCGCAGAACTTTCTCCAACGGCAACGGTACAGGGACTTTGTTGCAGGCCTTCTGAATGAAAGCAACACCTCCATCACGTCTTCAGGGAGGTCCCAATCCTTGTACCTCAACCTTTCAGAAACCAAGCATGAAGGTTGAGACTTGACCTCTGGATGGAAAACCCGACCCCCCTCCCGTGAGAGCAGATCATCTCGGTAGGGAAGACGGCGTGGAGGGCAGATGGACATGTCAAGAAGGTCCGGGTACCATGCTCTCCTGGCTCATGCCGGAGCAATGAGGATCATTCGGGAACCGAACCTCCGTAACCTCTGCAACACTTGCAGATTGACGGGACTGGAGGAAATGCGTACAGCAGTGGGAAGGACCACTCCACTACGAACGCGTCCCCTAAGGCTCCTCTTGGCGGAAAGTCCTGCAAGCAGAATCTTTCGCACTTCCGGTTGACACTGGTGGCGAAGAGATCGCTTGTGGGGTCCACCAAAGGGCGAAGATCTCCAGGAGAACCTCCTGAGCCAGCTCTCACTTGTGAGAGACCGTGCTCTGCCTGCTCAGAGCGTCCGTCGCCTCGTTTTCGTCTCCGGCCAGATGAACTGCCGAGATAGAAATTTCCTGCTGGATGGCCCAGAACCAGAGCTGCATCGCCTCTCTGCACAGAGGGAGAGACCCTGCCCCCCCCCCTTTTTGTTGAGGTAGTGCATGGCCACTGTATTATCGGCCATAATCGGGACATTCTTCCCCTGCACAGATGGCAGAAAAGCCTTAAGGGCTAGCCTGACGGCCCTCAGCTCCAACAGATTGATGGGGAATCTGGACTCCGACGGAGACCAACAACCGCTGACTGTCAACTCGTTGGCATGAGCTTCCGATCCCGTGAGGGATGCGTCCATCACGATTGTCACCTCCGGCCAGGGTAGCCAAAATGGAGCCCCCTTCATCAGATTGCCTTAAACGGCCCACCACAGAAGATCCTGGGTGACCGAGGGCGGCACCTGAACGGGATCTGAGATCCTGCCGGAGGCTTGCGACCACTGCATCTTGACAGCCCCCTGCAGAGATCTCATCCGCAGCCTGGCCTCTGGCACCAGAAGAATGCAGGGTGGCATGAGGCCGAGAAACCTCAAGAACTCCAACGCCGGGAGACTCTGGGCACGTTGAAACTTGTCCACCATCTGCAGAATGTGACAAGCCCTCACCTGGGGAGGCGAACACTGCCCCAGAGATGTGTCGAGCGCAGCTCCGCTGTACTGGAGCCGCTGGGTAGGTATCAAGTGGGACTTTTTTAAGTTGAGGGAGAAGCCCAGCTTGTGAAGGGAGTGGCAGGTGACTGACAGGTGATCGAGGACTTGCTCGGGAGAGTGCGCCCTGATCAACCAATCGTCCAGGTAGGGGTAGACGTGAATCCCCCCCTTTCCTGAGATAAGCTGCCACCGCTACCATGAGCTTGGTGAAGACCCTCGTGGCGGAGGTCAATCCGAACGGCAAGACCCGAAACTGAAAATGCGAGTCGCCAACAGCGAACCTCAGGTACTTCTTGTGCTTGGGATGAACCGGCATGTGAAAGTAAGCATTCTTGAGGTCGAGTGACACCAACCAGTCCTGAAGTTGAAGGTCCTGGAGGAATTGAGAAAGACTAACCATCTTGAACTTGTCCTTCCTGAGGAGCTTGTTCAAACCACGCAAGTCCATGATGGGTCTCAATTTCGGGATCAAAAAATATGGGGAATACCATCCCTTGTTCCTCTCTGCTACATAGGGATTCGGTCTCCTGCACAAGGAGCGGATCCGAACTCTTCAAAGAGAGCTTCCCTGGTGGATTGTCGTGAGGCCTCTTCCGGAAAGGAAGACAGTAGCCGTGGGCTATGATCTCCAGAACCCACACATCTGAAGTAATGGGACGCCATTCTACAAGATGCTGCACCAGCCTTCCCCCAACCAGCGAACCATGGGACATGGCCTCATGACTGAGCTGAATCAGCTGCGGATGTGCCTGAGGACAAAGAGGCAACTGCCCAAGCGGCTTTGGCACCTCGAGTACCTTGTTTTCCACCTCTGGTACTCCTATGTTGGCCCCTTTGACTGGCAGCTCCCCTCGATCTACCAAAGGTCGAGTAGTATCGAAAGGAACCTCCCCTCCATTGCTGTTCACTAGGACGAAAAGGCAGAGGTTGACGAACTGCAGCGCTCAACGAATTCGCTGCAGCTTCGGAGGTCTGCAACCTCTCAAGGCTCTCGTCAGCCTTGCTGCCAAAAAGATGGTCACCATCAAATGGCATGTTGAGAAGCCGGGACTGTACATCAGGAGCAAACCCCGACATCGGCAACCACGCAAACCTGCACATCACGGTGCTCGCTGCCATGGACCGGCTGACACAGTCTGCCACGTCCAGACCCGACTGAATGGATTCACACATGGCATCCTATATGCTCAGCCGCCAAAGAAACACAATTCCACAGAGTGTGAGTGAATCTTGCCAAGGCACAAACGGAGTTGGCTGCCTTTAAAGCCATACCTCCAGATGAAAACACTTTCTTCGCCCAACCATCGAAACGCTCGTCATCCCCATCAGAAGGGATGGAAGGGTACGACGCCTGCTCCGCTGGGGCCGTAGCCGCCTGCACCACCAAACTCTCCGGAGTGGGGTGCAAAGACAAGTAGCTGGGGTCGCCACTGGCTGGACGGTATTTTTTCAGCAAAATTCACTGCCGGGAGACTCTCCGGAGCAGACCAAGTCGCCGCCACCCTTCTTTGCAAGGCCATATGAAATGGCAGCACCGGGTCAGTGGGTGGACCTTGGTCCAAGATATCTGCTCAGGCCTGCCAAATTCAACCTCCGGGGAGGTGTCCAGACCACTGGCGCCATGCAAAGATTGACGCAGGTTTTACAACTGGCTATGACCAGACAACAGTTCATCAGGAACCTCCTGAAGAACCAGACCTTCCACATCTGACCCTTCATCCACCTCAGAGATATAATCCAGAGGCTGGGACAAATCCCTGGATGAGGGCAGAGATAAAGGCTCAAACACAGGACTCACTGACTTACTCAGGGCCTTCCTTTGTGTATTCACCGGTCTCCGGGGTACGTCCGATAAAGCCTCCTCAAAAGGCGTCGACGGAATCGGCATCGACGCTGAGCGAGGCGCCGACAGCTTCGACAAGCCCCGACCGTGTCCTACGACGGCCTCGGCGCCGATGACTCCCTCGGAGGCGGAGCCTCGAGAGAGTCCCTTGACGGACATAGCGCTGATGGCGTTCACGTCTTCTTAGAAGACCTCACAGGCTCCGACGGTCTCGAGGGCGTCGAGGACCGGGACCTGGAGCGGGCATGGCTAGAGTGATCTACCTTGTCCGATCGGGACCTCGACGGCTCCCGATGATCGCGCCGACCGCCAGAGCCCAAAGGTATGCGAGCAGTGGCCGTATCACGTTCCTTGCCGGCTTCTCTCGAAGGCGCGGACGGAACAGAGCCCTGCGATTTGAAAATCCCCATCATCGCCTTACGAAATGCATACCATTCCCCAGAAGAGGCATGCTTGTTGGGTCAAGCTACCCGCCGTCGGACGAGGACGGGGAAAGCGACCTGTGACAGCGCTTCCGTGAGTGCCTAGAAGAGGCAGAGGAATGGCGGGAACCACTCCTGGACCGAGACCCCGGTTCTTCGTCCGCTCCCGCAAGTCCTTCGATGTCAAAGACTGGCAATTGTCGCAGCCATCGGCGGCGTGGTCCTCGCCGAGGCACCAGAGACAGACGTTGTGCGGGTCCACAAGCGACATCTTGGAACCGCAGTCCCAACACGCGGGGTAGAAGAAGATGAAGACATGATTTTTCACAAAAACCAAGAACGAAGAACCGATTCAATCAGGAGAGGAACCGAGGCGCGCCGAGATTCCTAAGCGAACACGTTCATGGAAAAAACAGAACTAAGGCTACGGGCGTCGTGCGTCCTACTTATAACATCCGGTGACGTTGGCTCGATGGAGGCCCTCGAGGACAGTGTATCGACGTCATCGACGCAGGACGCAGAACATTTTCTGAAGCAGCACAGCTGTGGTGAGATTACCTGTCATAGATGTGGAATTTGTCGGAGGACACAATAACCTCGAACAGTAGGTACTGTTAACATGTTGGGAATGGCTATAGCTTGCATATGTACTGTATGGTTTGCTTGTAGCATCACACTATGGAGTAATGCTGCTAGTTTTCTTTTGGGCATATCTTTTTAGTTTTTATTGTGTTTGACTTATTATAAATCTTTAACATACAATCAACGCCATAAAATTCATCATGAAATGATATATTGTACAATAGAAAATAATTATACAAATTTCTACAAGAAAAAGCATTTAAAATGTACAAAATTATAAAGTATTTCTAATTTAAAGTTCGATATCCAAGGTTTTGTGCAATTAGTTAATACCCACGATTATTAGTGCATTTCATTGCCATTTAACCTCCTTAACCAGTATTAATTTCATTCAAGGGTTGCTTCATTGTGGACAAAACCATTTAAAAAACGAATACGAATTAAGTGCAAAGCAGTGCAATCTATGAACAAATGGTCTAAGGTTTCAACATGTTAAGACCATATCTGCATAGTCTATGCTTTCTGTGCACCTTTTGATGACAACCAATTATCTCCATGGTCAGATACAGATTGAGCCTAATGCGGAGAAAAGCAAGCATCCATTTTTATTAGGAAATTTACTAAAGTAGTTAGGTAGATTTTAAATGCCTTTTTGTTGATAATGTAAGAACAACAAGTTACTTACCCCTGGTAAGGTTTTTTCAACTGGATGTTCCTCCCACGTATTCCTTATCTTTGATATTTCCAATATCCCAGCTTTGCTGCCTCTGAAATCTTTTTTCAGCAGGGGGTACTGTGCGTCGGTGCCTGTCGAGTCGATGTCCCTCGGAGCCCTCCGTCTCGACGTCGACGTCACCGTAGGCATATGTAGTACGCGCAGCGCCCATTGTCCTCAATTCCGTCTTGAAGAGTGGAGTATTACCTTGTGTTCGACAGTTACTCCCCTTGAGAGAGTGTAGACTAAAACCGCATGGGAATTCTACTGCGGGGTAGCTTGGGAGGGGCGATAAGGAATACGTGGGGGGAACACCCAGTCGAAAGAATGTTACCAGAGGTAAGTAACTTGTTCTTCGAATGGATTATGTCCTCCCACGTATTCCTTATCTTTGATACACTCCCAAAGCAGTTTACGTAATTTGGAGGTGGGACTAGAAATGAGTGTGGCATCAATATTTTATGGTTGTGTAGGCTCGAAAGGAGCTCCCATCAAGTAGTTTAATACCAAGTTGAGATACCATTGTGGAACTTGAAACGGGATTGGCGGGTAAACATTAGTCAGTCCCTTTATAAATTGTACTACTAAAGGAATCTAAAGTAGGAGACTTCCTCTGAAGTACGCTTAAAAATAGAAAGCGCTGTCAGATATCCCCGGATGGTACCAATCTGGAGCCCCAGATGTAACAGAAAGAATAACACCATTGGTTAATTACATGAGAAAGGATCAACATTCTTATCTCTACACCAGCTGGAGAAATTTTTCTAGCGGCATAGGTATAAGGATTTGGTTGCTGGACTTCTTGCCGAAAGCAAAACCTCCATTACATAGTCTGGGAGGTTCCAATCCTTGTATCTCAGCCTCTCAGAAACCATGCATGAAGGCTGGAAGTCCTGATATATAAGAGAAAGAGAAAGTGAAAGAGAAAGAGAGAGAGAGAGAAACCTATTTACGGAGGGAAGATGGACATGTCCAGAAGGTCCGGGGACCAGGTTCTCCTGGCCCAGCCCGGAGCAATTAGGATCCTGGATTTCCTGAACCTTCTCAACCTTCTGGTTAGATGAGGAATGGCGGGGATTGGAGGAAACGCGTATAGGAGTGGAAACTCCCAGTCCACCAGGCATGCATCTCCTGTAGATCCTTGAGCAGTACAGTTCACACTTCCAGTTGGCACTGGTCATGAACAGATCTACTTGAGAGGTTCCCAAAAGGGTGAAGATCTCCTGAAGGACTTCCGGAGCTATTTCTCACTCGTGGGAGATTGTGCTCTGCCTGCTCGGAGTGTCCGCCGTTGTGTTCTTCTCTCCGGCTAGGTGAACTGCAGGCAGAGAGATTCCTGCTTGTATTGCCCAAAACCAGAGCTGCCTTACCTCTCTGCATAGTGATAGTGACCCTATACCTCCTCTCTTGTTCAGATAGTACATGGCCACTGTCATTATGAGGACATTCTTTCCCCGTACAGAGGGCAGAAAGGCCTTCTGTGCTAGTCTGATTGCCCTCAGCTCTAAAAGGTTGATATGTAGTTTGGGCTCCGATGGAGACCAACAACCGCTGATGGTCAAATCGTTGGTATGGGCTCCTCACCCCGTGAGTGAGGCGTCTGTCACTACTGTTCTCTCCAGCCACGGTTGTCAAAAAGATTCTTCTTTCAAGATTTTCTCCCGACAGGCCCACCACTGAAGATCCAGCGAGACCCTGTTTTGGGATCAGTAGGAGATCCGACATCCTTCCTGAGAATTGTGACCACTGGGTCCTGAGAGCCCACTGGAGAGTTCTCATTCTCAGGCGGGCCTCTGGCACCAGAAAAATGAAGGATGCCATGAGAAAATGTAATGGCCGGTAGATGTTGGGCATTCCGGAATTTTGTCACCATCTGCAGAATGTCTTGAGCCCTCAGCTCTTGTGGCAAGGCTTTTCCCAGGGATACATCCAGGACTGCTCCAATGAATTGGAGTCTTTGTGATGGTATCATGTGGGATTTCTTGAAGTTGATGGAGAAGCCCAGCCTGTGAAGGGAGTGACAGGTGTAGCTGAGATGTTCCAGGGCCTATTCTGGGGAACTTGCCCTGATCAGCCAATCATCCAGGTAGGGGTAGACGTGAATCTGCCCTCTCCTGAGACTCGCTGCCACCACCCCCAATAGCTTGGTGAAAAGTCTTGGGGCAGAGGTGAGCCCAAATGGTAGAGCCCGAAACTGATAATGAGAACCGCCAACGGAGAACCTCAGGTACTGTCTGTGCTTGTGATGGATTGGCACATGAAAGTAAGCATCTTCGATGTCCAACGATCCCATCCAATCCTGAAGCTGGAGCACCGAAGGATCTGAGAAAGGGTTACCATCTTGAACTTGCCCTTCCTGAGGAGCTTTTTCAAGCCTCTTAAGTCCAAGATTGATCTCAGTCCTCCCTCCTTTTTGGGAATCAAAAAATATGGGGAGTATCATCCCTTGTTCCTCTCCGTTACAGGCACTGGTTCTATAGCACCTTTCTCTAGCAGGGTTAAAACTTCCTGCTGTAGGAGCGGGTCTGGAAACTTCAAAGAGTATCTCCCCGGTGGATTGATTTGAGGTTGCGTTAGTAAAGGAAGGCAGTAACCTTGGACTATTATTTCTAGAGCCCAAAGATCTCAAGTAATGGCTCGCCATTCTTGCAGATGCTGGGACAGCCTGCCTCCTACAGGTGTCTTGTGATGCAAGGCCTCAAAGTGGTTTTGTGGCGGTTGCTGCAGCTTTTGATGGTAAAGAAGCTGCAGCTGGGGCTGGCTTAGCACGTTTACCTCGTCCACCACGAGTGGTTCATCTCTGGCCTCTTTGACTGGCCATTCCTCTCGCCTTTCCATATGCGGAGTAATAACGATTGGATCGTCCCCTCCAAGATTGTCCTGATGCACGAAAAGGCTGAGGTTGCCTAATAGCAACTTCTAAAGATTTGGCAGTCGCTTTTGAGGTCTGAAACCTCTCAAGGCTCTCGTCAGTCTTGTTGCCAAAAAAGTTAGACTGTTCAAAAGGCATGTCCAAAAGACGGTTTTGCATGTCTGCTGCTAAACCTGACCTTCGCAACCACGCAAATCTGCCCATCACTGTGCTAGTGGCCATGGGCCTGCTCACACTATCTACAGTGTCCAATCCAGACTGAAGGGATTCCTGCATGGCCTCCTTTCCATCTCTAACAATGGTTAGGAATCCTTCCCTTTCTTCCCCTTCTGGTATGTGCTCCGCCGCCATTGCAATGCACTCCCACAGAGTGTTTGAAAATGTTGCCAAGGCACATGTGCAGTTGGCCGATTGTAATGCCATACTCCCAGCTGAAAATACCTTGCGTGCCCAACCATCCACACGCTTGTCGTCCCTATCCGGAGGGATGGAAGGGTACACCACCTTATTTGAAGCTGTGGCTGCCTGGACCACCAGACTCTCGTGAGTGGGGGGTTTGGACAGATAGCCGGGGTCGCTACTGGAAGGGCGGTATTTTGACATGAGGGACTTATTCACAGGAGGAATTGAGTCCGGGGTCTCCCAATTTTTGGCCACCCTATTTTGTAAGGCTACATGGAAGGCTAAAATTGGATCTTCGGTGGGGCCATGATCCAATATGTCAGTCAGGTCATCCTGGATGAACTGAGTTGGTGGTTTAGCCCATCCTAAATAATCCACCACCTTTGTCATCGGTTGTCTGTGTGAAGGACTGGCATGTTCCCCTGGTTCTGACCTTCCAAATTCTGTCTCAGGTGATGTGTCAACTCCACTTGCGTTATGCAAAGTTTCCACTAAATCCCTCATTCTGCTTTCCCTTGAAATTAGACATTCTGGGACATTAGGGGTGCCATACTCTAGGCCAAAGGGAACATCCTCCTACTCAGACCTTTCTTGTTCTTCAAAAATTGAAGTCAAGGATTTAAAATATTCTTTGTTGGCAGAGGTTTAAACACTTTTTCTGGAAGAGCTGTTACAGTGGAGGCTGAAGGCTTTGTAGTCTTTGCAGCTTTTTCATTTGCTGCTATTTTTTCACTTTATGGCTGAACTGGAGCCTTTGAAACTTTTGGCACCGAAGGCTTGGGGGTCGACGTCGACAAAGGCATCAATGGCGTCGATGAAATAGTCATCGACGGACCTAGCTTCAAGGGCGTTGAGACGCTCTGCGAAGGCTCGTCCTTCGAGGTGTGTCGGGTTCCAGATGGCGTCGATGACCTCGAGCGGTCGAATCGAGTCGAGCGATCTTTATCACTCGGGGTCCTGGAAGGTTCCCAATCTTTTCTCCTTCGATCACCCGGGCTCAAAGGCGTGCGAGTGTCGGAACTGTAACACTCTTGGCCGGCTTCCGAGGAAGGTGCGGACCAAGGCTTAGCCTTTCAAAAACCTCCATCATTTTAACTCTAAATGCTTCCCATTCTTTGGAGGAAGAATGTTTTGTGGGGCATTTCATTTTCTTGGGTGATTCGTCAGAAGACGAGGTGGAAGGGGACCGGTGGCATCTCTTTTTAGACTTTTTCATCAAAGAGGAAGATTGGTGGGGACCACTTCAGGACCTAGACCTATGTTTTCACCTTTCGAGTTGAAGTTATTTCTCCTTATGGGTTCTCGACTGGGCGCTTGAGGCTTTTTGGTCAGGTTTTCGACCTACCTGTAGCTTTCCCTTCCTCTCTCGCAAGGCCTTGCCCGTCATTGTGTGACACTTCATACAGGCCTCCATGTTGTGGTTTTCACCGAGGCACCACAGACATTCTCTGTGCAGATCCGTGATCGACATTTTGGAACCGCAGGTTTTACATTTATTGAACCCCAAACGAGGGGTAATCAAGGTCGACGACGAGGACATCTCGAATACCTTCTTCACAACAACTACATCACAGAACTATCCAGGCGCGCCGAGCCTCCGAAGCAACACGTACTGCGGAAAAATGGAACTGAGGCCAACCGGCGCCACGCGTGCTACTTGCATACCCGATGACGTCACCCTCGGCGGAGGCCTTCGAGGGACCTAGACTAGACGACATTGACGCACGGCGCCCTCTGCCGAGAAAAAATTTCCGAAGCAGCTAAAGCTGGATGAATACATCTAAGATGAGGACTATGTTGGAGGACACTATCCATTCGAATGGGATTTTTGGGGCTTACCTGCCATAAGCTTCCCTCTACGCTCTCTCAAGGCTTTGGCCGGCATAGACAGGCAGTCCTCTCACTCTAAAGACAGATGATTCGACCCCAGGCACCACAGGCAGATCCTGTGAGGGACCGTCACGGACATCTTTGCACCGCAGTCACAGCACTTTTTGAAGCCGAAGAAAAAGCCATTACGTGTTGAAACTCGAGATGATGATGATGAGATTTCGAAGATAACTCGAAGAGGATTTAACAAATATGCCTGTCTGAGGCGTCACGCATCCAAAGCTGAAAGCGTGGAAAAATGGAACTGAGGCCAACGGGCGCTGCGCATGCTACATATACCTGCAGTGACGTCGAGATGGAGGCCTCCGAGGGACGACTTGACAGGCACTGACGCAGAGCGCCCCCTGCTGAACAAAAAAACCTCAGAGGTTGCAAAGCTGGGATATTGAAAATATCAAAGATAAGGAATATGTGGGAGGACACAATCCATTCTTAAAGTATTTTTATGTACCAGCCAGATTCAGGCATTTCTATAACAGGGGGGAAAATGTGTTATAGGTGGCTTGCAGAGAAGAATGGGATCTTATTGCAGCACAGGCACATAGCGTTTTCGTACTAAAACAGAAAGGTACTGTATAATTCAAAGTGTGGAATACTGGAGTATAATGTCAGGATTTCCCAAATGCCTATCGAATTCCACAAGCAAAACTGTTGGCTTTATCGTTGTGCCGAATTAACTTCCGCAGCACCTGTGGTCCAGAGATGAATATCTGTTTCTAAACCATCAATCAGCCCCACACCTTTTGTACATCAGAAGGGATCTGAACAGAATGGAAGCACAAGTCAATTATAAAGCTCCCTGCCCAATTTTGGTAACATGGATGGAACAGCAGGCTTGTCTCTGCAAGTCGTGGATCGTTGGTTAGTCGCAACACAGCAAAAATACAATAATTACCCAATGATAAAAGGGACTGTCTAGTCAAGGTTGTATAAAAATATCTACTTTATTATTATTACAACAGACAGTTCTAGCACGCTACGAAATACAACCCACCCTGTAAAGGAATGCAGAGCACAGACAGTTTCAAAGAAGGAAAAGGCATGCACTCTGGATACTGACAGAGGGTAGTCGGTATAGTAATTAATAGCAATAATTTAAGGATACTTGGTTTCAACACAAAGGGAGCAATGGGTCATAAAATGTCAATAGGGGCCTTCGGAGAAGGACCAGGGGACAGAACCACAATGTAGCTTGTGCTGTAGTTCTTGGTGCTCGACAGTGTAGAGCCGGTTTCAGGGCACTTTGCAGCTTCTGCGACTGAGTTCAAGATGGGAGAAAGCTGCAGGTATCAGACGGCAGGCAGCTTGGTGAGCAAGGCTGGACGGACTGCAGGGTGGTCTACACAGCGGCTCAGGAATCAATGTCACAGTGTTAGTACGTGATTCTGAAGGCTTTAGCGACTGCGGCGCAACAACAGTCAGATGTGCAGTCGGTTGCAGATCGAAGGGCTCGACTGGCTCCAAAATGTCCTTTAATCCAGAGGTCAGTAGATGCTTGTCGATGCACTCCTAGTTTCTTCACTGGGCTTGTGTCGTTCTTTAGGCAGACGGCCCAAAGATACTCTCTGGCACTTCCTGTTACGCTCACCTAATATCCCCAGGGGCGTCTGGAAGGCTCTGAGATCTGGAACCCTGAATGCGTAGTTGCCCAGTGCTGAAAAATGAATCTGCAATTACAGAAGGGAGGATTTGTGATAATTGTCTCTAATGGGTGAATCTACCACCTTCCTCTGACCGATTCCCTTCCCACTGGGTTATTTTCTCACCTTAGTTATTTGTAGGGTGAGCTATCTGTCCTGCGTTTCCTGTGCAGGGGCGCTTGATGTTTGTTGGCGAGCTGCCCGAGTTGCTTCACTGGTGCAGAACGCCTTCCTTGGGCCCAGGCTTGCTGTGACCCCGAATCTGCTGGTAGGCAGGTAGGGTTGTTAATTGTAAGTCTTTGTTCCGTTTATGGTGGGAATTTGTTAATGTCTTTATCTCCTTTTCAGGTGCAATGGCCTTGATGCTGGCGTGCCGGATGGAGAGTCGCGTTTTCTAGTTAAGAGAAAGCGTGAAGCGCAGCGCCTTGTCTTTTAAAGCTAACCGGTGTTTTCTTCTCCTCCTCCTCACAGGCCGCTGTGGTGCTACGAGTGGATGAGAGCATGATGAAAAACAGGCCACCGGAAGTCCTTAAGCTAGTACTCACAGGTGAGTGATGTTTCTTCTTCTCTCGGTTTCCTCAGATTGTAGCCCAGTTGAGATGCTGAGTGCTGGATGGTGTTTTCTCAGGTAAAACAGAATAATCTTGTTCTTGTAGGATTACAGGAAGATGCTGAAGACCAGGAGCTGGACACGGTGAGCGTCACGCTGCAGGTTGCAGCACGAAGCGTGTTCTGCAGTCAGGGTGTTGTTTATATATCCCAGGTAAAGTAGTACCAAGGAAAGTAGTTCCAGGCCTGCCACACCCAAAACACTAGACCGCATGGCTTGGTTCTTAGAATTAGACTGTGTGGGTGCTTCCATGTTGGATTTAAAGGCCCATGTACATAAATGGGACCTAGTTTGAACATCCCTTCCTTCCTACATATGAGCCTGGTGTCAAAGGCACCAGGGACCGGCTCCATGAGCCCTTTTGCAGTGGTTTTAAGGCCCTCGGGATTCTGGTGGGAGCCTGCTTGTGGCACAACTTGTGCCCCCTCACAGTGGTCATGACACTTCCCACCTAGGAAGCATGCTGTAGATGGAACAAGTTACTTACCTGTAACTGTTGTTCTCCAGCATGGGTCTGGCATGGATTCACATGCTCATGAATATTCCCCGTCGTCAGGCTGGGAATCCTCGGTAAAGAAAAAACCAGTATCAGTTTCGTTTCTGATCTGTCTTTCGTAGTAATAACCAATCACTGGTCTCTGCGTCATACTGACCACAGCCAATGACTGCCCTCTACCTAAGCACCGCCTCTGGCAGCCATCTTCAGATTTGGAAGCACGTGAAGTGGCAGTATGACCAAGTGAAGAGCCGCAGAGGGGTAGGCGGGAGGGTTCGCATGTGAATCCATGCCAGACCCATGCTGGAGAACAACAGTTACAGGTAAGTAACTTGTTCCTTCTCCAGCATGGGGTCTGGCATGGATTCACATGCTCATGAATAAAGAATACATAGCAGTACACACATGCACAACCACGGGAGGTGGCAAAGGCTCAACATTAAGCATCACATCAACTCAACATTAAGCATCTTACCTCCTCACCAGGCTCACCTCAGGCGAACAGGTTGCGCAGCACTGCTTGGCCGACCCTGGACTCCTCCCTGGAATCCCGGTCGACGCAGTAGAATTTCGTGAAGGTGTGCGTCGACCTCCACGTAGCAGCCCTGCATATGTCCAGCAGGGGCACACCAGATAGGAACGCCGTGGTAGCTGCGATCGCTCTGGTGGAATGGGCTCTCGGACGGCCAGGCAGCGGTCGGTTTGCCAACCGGTGACAGTACATGATACAGCCGGAGAGCCATCTGGAGATGGAAGCCTTCGAGAGAGCCTTCCCCTGATTGACAGGTCCAAAGTTCACAAAGAGTTGTGACGTCTTCCGAAAACCTTTCGTGCGGTCCACGTAGAACTTCAGCGCTCTAGCTACATCCAGCGAGTGCAAAGTCCTCTCAGCCGGCGACGAAGGCGACGGGAAGAACACAGGTAACACCAAGGGTTCGTTGAGATGAAAGTCCGACGGTACCTTGGGCATGAAGGAGGGGTGCGTCCTGAGCACTACCCTCGTGTCGTGGAAAGTCAAGTACGGGGCCTTGCAAGAAAGGGCCTGGATCTCTCCCACTCGTCGTGCGGAGGTGATGGCCACGAGAAAAGCTGTTTTCCACGATAGAAACTTCAACGGGGCCGAGTGCAGAGGCTCGAACGGAGGTCCCATGAGTTTGGTCAGTACCACGTTGAGCTCCCACGCCAGGGCCGGAGCCTTCACCGGCGGGAACGATCTGAACAGTCCCTTCATGAACTCTTTCACCAGACGATGAGACCACAAGGACGTCCGGCCCGTGGTTCTGGTGTATCGGGAGATCGCAGCAAGATGAATCTTGATGGACGCGTGTGCCAGACCAGCTTTGGCCAGCGTCAGCAGGTACGGCAGCACTTGGGGAGCCGTAATCCGTAGAGGGTTAATCTTCTGTGCGTGGCACCAGACAGAGAACCTCTTCCATTTGTGTCCGTAGCATTTAAGAGTCGAGGACGCCCTGGCCTTTGCAAGAACCTCTCTGCAATCGGCCGGTATGTCGTATCCTCCAAACTCTAACGCTGCAGGAGCCAGGCCTGCAAGTTCAGCGACTTCGGGTCGTGGTGGAGGATGGCGCCTCCTTCCCTGGAGAGTAGATCCGCGTCCGCCGGCAGCTTGATTGGCGGGGACGCCGACAAGTCCAGAAGGTCCGGGAACCATATCTGCCTCGGCCACGCAGGTGCGACGAGGATCATCCTGCACCGTGACCTCTTGAGCTGGTTGACGAGCCGGATTAGCAGAGGCAAGGGAGGGAACGCGTAGAGGAACAGGCCCTCCCAGGGGAACGAGAAAGCATCGCCCATGCTCCTCGTCTGGGGAAACCTGCTGGCGAACCTCCGGCACTTGGTGTTCGTCGCCGTCGCGAACAGGTCGATCTGGGGTGTGCCCCACCGTCGGAAGAGGCGATCCACCAGATCCTGCCGTAGTTCCCACTCGTGGCACGAGCGCAGCTCCCTGCTGAGTGAGTCGGCGATGGTGTTTTTTATCCCTGCCAGATGAAACGGCACCAGAAGAATCCCTTGGGCGACGGCCCAATGCCACAGGTCCTGCGCCTCCTTGGACAGCGCTGGGGACCTGGTTCCGCCCTGTTTCCTGATGTAAAACATGGTGGTGGTGTTGTCGGTGAAGATCCTCACCACCTTGCCCTTGAGGGACGGAAGGAAGGACCTGAGGGCCCAAAACACTGCACGGAGCTCCAGGACGTTGATATGCAGGGACTTCTCCGTCGGGAGCCAAAGTCCCCTTGCGTGCAGATTTTCGGTGTGCGCTCCCCACCCTTCTAGGGAGGCATCCGTGGTCACAGTCACCTGGTGGGCTGGGGTCTGGAAGTCCATGCCCGCCGTCAGATGCGCGCGGGTGCCCCACCACCGTATCGCTCGTCGGAAACTCTCGTCGAGCTTGATCCTTTCCTCGAAGCTGCCCGTCGTCTGGATCCAGCGCGCATCCAGGAACTCTTGCAACGGGCGCATCCGGAGCCTGCACATGGGAATGAGGTAGATGCAGGAAGACATCATCCCGAGGAGGGACTTGATGGACCTCACCTTGGCCGCGTCGGCCACCAACATCCGTTGCACCTTGCCCAAGATGGTCCTGGTCCTCTCCTCCGACGGGGAGGCCAGAAGGGACACTGTGTCGAGCCTCGCTCCCAGAAACAGTGCGACTTGCGCGGGCACCAGGTGGGATTTGGCGTAGTTCACGGAGAATCCCAGGTCCGTGAGGAGTTGGACGGTCCTTGCCGTGTGGACCACGGCGAGCTCCCTCGTCTTGGCGCGGATGAGCCAGTCGTCCAGGTAGGGGTAGACGTGAATCCCCTCGCGGCGCAGCTGCGCCGCCACCGGTGCGAGGCACTTGGTGAAAACCCTGGGTGCCGACCGCAGTCCGAAGGGAAGGGCTTTGAACTGGTAATGACGCCCTTGGACCACGAATCTGAGGAATTTTCGGTGCCCCTTTAGGATGGGAATGTGGAAGTAGGCATCCTCCAAATCCAACGACGATAGGAAGTCTCCTTCCTCCAGCTGACCCAGGACGTGCTGGAGGGTGACCATCCGGAACTTCTGCGCCTTGATGACTTGTTCAGGCGTCGCAGGTCCAGGATGGGGCGCCATCCTCCCGTCTTCTTCTTCACGAGGAAGTAACGCGAGTAGACTCCGGAGCCCCGAAGCCTCTTTGGGACGAGTTCGATGGCGCCCTTTCTGAGCATCGCCTTTACCTCCAGGAGAAGTTGAGGGACGTGAAGTTCTTTCCTGGCCACGGGGGGGACGCGCGGGCACCTTCTTTGAAACTCGAGCGCGTGGCCCCGGGCCAGGGCGTCCAGCACCCAACGGTCGGTGGAGATGGACTCCCACACGCTGACGAAGCCCGCCAGCCGGCCTCCCACCGGGGTGCTTCGGTGGGGGCCCGACCCCACGGCCGGTTCAATCCTGCTTGGACGCGGCCTTGCCGCCTTGGCCTCCTTGGCGACGACGGCGGGGGCCGCCAGACTTGCCTCGTCCTCTGTAGGCCTCTTGCGACGACGAGCGGGCCGCTTGACGGTAGGAAGCGAAACCGCCGCCGGAACCTTTGGAGGCGCCCTTGCCTCCGCCGCTCCGAAAGGGCGTCCGCCGTTGCTGCAGTACTCCAAGGGCCCGGGCCGTCTCAGTATCCGCCTTGATGGCCTGAAGGGAATCGTCCACTGTCTTCCCAAACAGGTTGTTCCCGTCGAAGGGCATGTCCAGGACCCTGGTCTGGACGTCCTGCCGAAAGTCCGTAGCCTTGAGCCATCCGCGACGTCGAAGGCAAACGCCGTTGCCCATCTGGCGGAACCCAGTGTCGGCGATGTCCGTCGCCACGGTGATGGCGTGGTCCGAGGCCACCTCACCTTCCTGCAGGATCTCAAGGGCCTCCGCCCTCTTGTCGTCCGGCAGAAAATCCAGCAGGGGAGCTATCTTGTACCAGAGTTCCCTGTCGTAGCGGGCCACGATAGCCAAGGCGTTGGCCGCTTTAATCGTCGTCGCCGCCGACGTGATGACTCTGCGTCCCATGGCATCCAATTTCTTTCCCTCGCCGTCCGGCGGGGAAGTCGACGTGGAGGCCGCACCCCCCCCCGCTTTCTTCCTGGCTGCCGCGGAGACGACGGAGTCCGGGGTAGGCTGCGCCCGGAGGCATAGGGGGGCCGAGTCCGGGACCCGGTACTTTTTCTCGTACCGGTCTCTTTTCGCTGGCGTCGTGGAAGGGTTCTTGAGGAGGGAAAGGCCCTCATCCCAAATGTCGTCCAACAGAGGCACTGCGAGGACCGTCTTCCTCTTGGTCTCGCGCCGTTGGTAAAGGAAGCCTTCCTTTTTCTTCTCCTCAGGGCAGAGTTGGAAAAGCTCGGATGCCCTGGCGATCATTGAGTGGAACGATCCAATCTCGTCGGGCGGAGAAGCCCTGGTGGGAGGCGACGACGGAAAATCCTCGTCGTATGCCTCGTCGTCCGTACCCGTCGCTGCCGTGTCAGTCCCCGTATCATCCCCTCGGGTGGACGGGGAGGAGGGCTGGGCGGGGCGCGACGGTTGAAAAGGAGGCGGTGGATGGATCCTTCTTTTCTTGGTAGGGGGAACACCAGAAGGTCCCGGTTCTGGATCCCCCGACGGGAGAGGTTCCTCCGTCGGTAACGGTAGTCTCGTCCTTATCTCGGAGCATAAGGACTGTATAGCCAACAAAATGGCCGCTGAGTTGTCTTGCGGCGCT
The DNA here is from genome assembly GCF_040938575.1 of Ambystoma mexicanum. Lineage (NCBI taxonomy): Eukaryota > Metazoa > Chordata > Amphibia > Caudata > Ambystomatidae > Ambystoma > Ambystoma mexicanum. The sequence continues at coordinate 1,578,117,884 of NC_090937.1, forward strand.
GGCAGAGGGGAATCCGACGGGCGAGCAGGGGCCCCGTCGGTATCCTCGACGATGTCGTCGTCGTCACCTGCGTCGGGGCCCATTCCGACGGGCTGGTCTTGTTCCACGCCTAGGCCGTGGCTTAAGACCTCGATCAGTTCCTCTTCTGAGGTTGAGGCCGAATCTACGACGACGCCCTGCCCCCCCTTCTTCCCCACGGAGGGTTTCACGGGGGTCCTATCGATGGGCACGAAAGAAGACTCCCTCCGAGGAGGCAGGGAGATTCTGGGCCCCGAGGCCGCCACCACTGGTGCAGCCTCCACAGGCTGGGCCAGGGCCGCCGCAACCGTTTCGATAGAGGGCTTGGTCGAATGGATCAAGGCCTTCACCACCTTAGGTGCGCTCACCGCCTTATCCTTGAGGGAGGGGGCACTGCCACGCTCCTCCTCTGCCTTAGAGCTCGACCGGGGTCTCTCCAGGAGCTTCGCCGGGTGCTCGGCCTTCCTCTTACCCGACCCAGAGCGTTGGCTCGTGGTTGATGGCGCCGGGGAGGGTGCGCCCTGCCTGGCGCCCGTAGAGCCCGACCGTTCGGCGCTCCCGGTGCCAGCGGACTCGCGGTGCTTGGCCTTATGTTGGGCCCCCGTCGCCGGGGCGCCCTCAAAGGTCTTAGAAGACCGCTCAGATTTCTTCTTCTTCTCGCCAGACGGGCTCTTACCCTCCAGCCAGCTGGCGAGACGTTGATGGCGGTCCTTCATGGTCCGTTCCGACATGTTGCCGCAAAACGCACAGTCCTTCTCCACGTGCGTCTTGTCCCCATGAAGGCAGTAAAGGCAGAAAGAGTGTTCGTCCTCCTTGAAGACGTTCTGCAGCTGGCATCCAGGGCAGGCCCTGAACAGCTTTCCGGGCGTCGAGCTTCCCTTCTCCTGGGCCATCTCCGAGCGGGCCTGAGAAGCTTCTGGAGTCCTCCGAAGTGTAGCTCGACGAAATCTTCACCCTTGAGGGGCACAGATGAATCCGACACGGGTCCCCGTTGATCGGATGTAGGATCGGTGGAGCTTGAGGCTCTTTTGACCGAAAGAATCGAAGTTTTTGTGAAAAAGCGCGAAAAAATAGCACTAACGCTCGAGAGCAATAGCACGAGGATCCCAACACATGAACGTGCGGTAAAAATCTGAAGATGGCTGCCAGAGGCGGTGCTTAGGTAGAGGGCAGTCATTGGCTGTGGTCAGTATGACGCAGAGACCAGTGATTGGTTATTACTACGAAAGACAGATCAGAAACGAAACTGATACTGGTTTTTTCTTTACCGAGGATTCCCAGCCTGACGACGGGGAATATTCATGAGCATGTGAATCCATGCCAGACCCCATGCTGGAGAACCTAGCCTGGGACGCTGTGTGCTGGTTGGTACCGGTTCTGGAGCTGCTGGAGTGTCCTCTGTATTCAGTAGCTCCCACTGTTCCTTGGGAGATGTTTCGAGGAGGGATATTGCGTCCCTCTTGGATGTCCTGGCCTTCCTTCACTGGTGGAAGATGTAAGACAGGCTGTACCTTCAGCCAGGGTCCAATGCAGAGTTCTTAGAGTTCTTCTTATTATTCATACCATTAGCTCCAATCCAGTGGGTGATAAACAGAATAAGCACCCACTCTACACAATGCTCCTCAAGTTACAGCGGGAAGCACAATGCGCCATCAGACACAAACTAGAACTAAACAATAGCCCTAAGGAAGTAACCCCACGGAAACCAGAGAACCAACTGAAAGATAGTCATGATAGGAGAAAACTAACGACGGAATACACAGGCGGTCCAAGACAGATGGACTAGGATGCCTCGTCAACAGCATTCTGACCAATGTCACATTAGATAACAAGAGAATAGATAGTACCAACCCAGTTCCGCACCCGAAGAAATGGTTCAGACACCGCTACCACCCCATACGAGACTCACTATGATACAGCTGGATACCCGCAGCACCACCACAGCGAGGAGACCCATAAGGAACCAGCAACAACCCCACCCACAGGTATACAACTCAAACAGAACCAGAAGTACCTGGACCAGGATACAGACCCCACTAACCCAACGCTCTATTTTCTGCATACTGAACCCACACAAAACTCACAACCATTTCTCTCCCAGCAATCCGCACGCACTTTACCACACTGCACCAACAGAAACAGGTGAGCGCGCACACACCGTGCGGATGGTCGAATTCCTCACACTTGTTTGTTTTTGACAGGGCTTCAGTGCTTGGAAGAGATTAAATCAAGTGGCTGAAGGCACACTTGGTTAAGAGATCATTTTATTACACTAGAAGTCATTTACAGCTGTCATTAAGCCATTAACTCTCAGCAGACTGGTTAGAAAAAATAAGCACAGGCCACGGTTTCATGTTACTGCTTGAGAGAGTGAGCTCAAAGAGATCCCAGTAGAGTGTGTTTAGGGTTAGGTGGTGAGTGGAATTGCCATAGGGATTAGCATTGCCAGTCAACAGGTGGTTAAATAACTAAACACCCTCAAACAAGTGGTGTGCCACTCCTCACATGTACTCTTCCCCCTACCTGTACTCCAATGCAATAGTTTCAGCTTATCCACCACCGGAAAGCCCAAATAAAAAGACAGCAACCATGGGGGAGTCAATGACTGCACCCCTTTGGAGACTTTTGAACTTTGCTTTCTTCCCCAAAGCTGAGTGTGGCATGGGAGATGAAACTTAACTTCAACGAGAGCACAGCTGCCGACCAGGTCTTATTTTCCGTCCAATACCCCTATGCGCTACTTGTAACCCTCCCCATCCAAATGTACTCTTGGAATTCTATCCTAGATGCATCCTTATTTTCATACTCATTTCTCTATCCGTTATCTGTTGCTTGAAAGCTAACTTTGCACTATGTAAAACCGAGCAAATGCATACATTGTATATTTGTAGTGTTGTGAATGCATTGGACTTTTCGCATGTAACATTATATATATAGTTATCTGTTTATGTAAGGCTTTGTTTTGGCTAATTCATAAATACAAAAATAATATCAAAATGCATATTCATAGGAGCTTATCGGATTCATTACATTTGTGTCGACGTTTATTGGGTTTTGAGAAATGGAATGAATGGGCTGTAGAGTGCTCCCGCCTTCCACTACGTGTTTCTAAAAATATGCAGCTTGGAAAACTAGATTTTTTTTTTTTAAATGGACACTACAATAATGAACGGACCACTAATTATGTCCAATATAAAATCACTTCTAGTTTTTTTTAAAGTGCTCAGGTCCGAATAGTCCAGTAAATGACCATTAGAGGTTACCCCCGCATCCACCATTAGACTATAAAGACGTATGAAGGTCAGAGCCAGGTTTCAATGGCAATACAGTGAAGTCTAAAAAATAAAATAAAAATAAAAACTAGCCATCAAAGGAACATGAAGAAATCCTAAATGGCGATTATGCAGTCAGATGTGTAAAAGTAAAGGATCTTTTTGTCCGCACCAGCTCTCGGCATATTCAGGCTACACTTGTGAACTCGCAGACTGTATTTCTTTGGGCCTGGCCATGATGCTGCACGTTGCTGGGTGGGTAATGGGGTGTGTTCTCCTCCTGTCCGCCTACAGTTCAATACAGAGCCGTTCGAGCCGCGTGTCAAGGAAGGGGCCATGGCGAGTTCAGGGTGACGCCTCGGCGGGACCCCCGGCGAGGAGCGCGGACCTGGAGCACACGCGCGACCGCACCGCCTCGCCTCGCAGGCCGGCCCGGCCGCGACACGTGTTGGCGCCCCGCAAACGCAGGAATCCATCATCCCCGAACGAGCCGCAGAGTTCAAACATCTTCTCTGCGACTGGAACCAATCGCAACGCCGAGCCGCATCCGCCGAGCACAGAACTTCATTTTTCACATGTAAAGAGAAGACAGACAAAATAAAGGGAGGGTGAAAAGGAGGAGTTGAACATTTCTGATTCGCGCCACTCGATTCATCTTGCGCCCTTACTGCTCACCAGCCACCTGTTCCTATAATCCGCGCATAATAGGCTCGGGGAACAGTTACGGCTCCTGCGCTTCCGATATCTCACCTGTTCCGATTCCCTTTTGGCGGTAAAAAAAAAAAAAAAGCTGGTTCAGTCCGTGTGCCAAGGGGCAGCAAAAGTTCAAGGTAACACCTCAGAGCGTTTAGCAGGTTAATTATAACTTCGTTTTTGAACACGCTCTTCAACTCTCGGTGACCTCACCTGCTTTCATTTTTTTTTGTCTTATGCAGGCTAAATTTCAGTCAGCGGAGCTGAGAGGCCAGGCAGAGTTCACGCTAACTATTCACATCCCTTTTTTGTTTGGTATTGTTTATTTCGGTTGTTTTGTTACAGGCTGTTCTAAACGACAATCGCGATCCAGGGGAGCAAAAGTTCACTGGCACACACAGCGGGTCTGATGGAGTTCAAGGGACCTGCTCGGGGAGGGGCTTGGGGGGCGGGGGAGCGTCGGCAAACGGTCCGAAGAGTGAGCATAATAAGCACGCAACGTCTACCGCCTCGCTGGCATTTGGAACCACACTCTGCAAGACACCGGCCCCCCTCATTGGGTTCATAAGGACTTCGACGTGTCACATTTATAAACTATGAGAAACCACCAGCAGAAAATTGCAAATCTGAAAATATCGTGTGATGAATAAAACTCATGGGTACAAGTGCTCCAGGGGTGAATATCTGTTTCAAAACCATCAATCAGCCCCACACCTCTAATACACCATAATGGATCCATACAGATTGGATTAAATAAGCATATATCTAATAACTACTAAATAAAGCCCACCCTGAAAAGGAATGCAGAGAACGGACCTTCTCCAAAAAGGAAAAGGGATGCACTCTGGATACTGACAGGAGGGTAGTAAGTATGGTTAATAACCACAATCGTTTTTGAAAAGGCTTCTTGGCTTGAGCTGAAGGGAAAAAAGGTAATAAAATGTCTCTAGAGGCCTTCTGGGAAGGACTAGAGAGACAGAACCACAATGTTCCTCTTGCTATAGTTTTTCTTGGTGCTCAGGGCGCTTTTCAGGCTTATGCGACAGAGTTTGAGACAGGAGTCAGCGGCGGGTATCAGGCGGCAAGAGGGTTCAGCAAGCAAAGCTTGGCGAATGGCTGCAGGCTGGCCTTCACAGCGACTCAGGGTCAGGAATTGTAAGAGTGCTGATCCATGCTTCTGAAGCGCCGGTCGAGACGTCACAGGTTCATTCAGCGACTGCAGCTTGATGACAGTAGCATGAAGCTTGACGGCGGTTAGCGTTGCAGGCGGATGCAGATTGAGGAACTTTGCCAGCTCGAGAATGTCCTTCAAAGGCGGACAGCGGCAGGTGTTTGGTGGTGCACTTCTCCCTGCCTCTTCAACGGGCTTGCATTGTACTTCAAGGTGGACAGCTCAGAGCTAGTGAGTGTGTTGCAGGCAGCAGCCTTGTCCTTGGTTTCTAGACGTTCTGGTACTCCCTGTACAGGGAGCTTGATGCAGAGCTAAGCAGGGCACGCAGTGTGCTGGCTGGTTAACGGTTCTGAAGCGGCCGGGGATCTTCTTTTCTCCCTCTGTTCCCTGGCAGAAGTTATGGGGAGGGATCTTGCTTCCTTCTTTGCATGTTCCTGGCCTTCACTGGCGGAAGCTGTTAGGCAGACTGTACCTTCAGCCAGGGTCCAAGGATGAGTTCTGCTTTGTGCTTCAAGTGAAATCCTCAGAGGATCTGCCTGAAAACGTGGCTCCAGCCCTCCGTTAAAGCCAATTGGGCCACAGTTATTGGTGTAGGCTGAGCCTACCTTGGTTACCCAATCCTGGGATCTCTACCAACAATTTTCTTTATGTATGAGGTCCTAACCAAAGTGCTTTGCAACAGGAAAAGGTAAGGGGCTTCTACAGGAACAAGGGGTGTCCCAGAACCAATAGCCGGAACCCTTCTCTCAACATACAGAGCTCTGAGCTCACTCCCCTGTGACACTAGGCCCCACCCACCGTCTTGGCTGCAGTGATCAAAGAGTCTCTCGGGTTAATGGTTCTCCCTGTGTAGTTCCTTTTTAAAGCATCAGTTCTCACTTGAAGATGCTGAGAGACCAGGCTCTCTTTCTTCTGCAAACCACATTCTTTTATTTTATGACTGGGGTCGCCCCAGCGGGGGTTGACTACTGGAACACTAGATTCAGCCATGTCAGTTTACTGCCATTAATACAGGTTGACAAAGTTACATATGAAAGTGTGTTGGGGTTCCCGACTACTTTGTTATCCCCGGCAGCTATGCCCCATGGGGGCCTGTTTGAAGTACCTTCTATTGGTATGTTAATCGCTGCCATCAGCTTCAGGGCTAAACAAACGAGCAGGACAGTTCTGTGGAGCCTGTGTCAGTCAATCAGTCTGTCCATGGCAGGGATAAGCTTTTCATCTCCCTCTTTGGGATGACATTGTGCTCTCCTCTGCTGTCATATTCCAACAAAATATGACATCGGCAAACTGTACCTGTTGACTGTGTCCAGACCAGAGTACACAGGTCTATTCGTTTGTTTGTGGTGTGAGCATAAGAAAATGGGCGTGGATTAGCCACACACATTTTCCTGAGGCAAGTCTACCATCACCCATTTACTTAGAAATTTCCAAAAAGCAAAGTCAAACCCACATCCACCATGCAGATAGTCCAATTTCTCACAGATATCCAGTCTTTTTAAATGAATGAATTCTTTCTAAAATCTGTTGTAATGCTGCAGACAGCTCTACAGAACTGAAACTTTCCCAGTCCCATGCAGAATGTTTGCGCAAGTCCTGTTTTTTTTGCGCTGCATGCTGGGACTTGTAGGTCCACCCATGCAATGAGAAACGGAACTGAAAGTTCCAGCATGCAATTGGAAGCAAAACCGAGGACGGGCTCCAGGTATCGCGCATGCAACAGGGAAACTTGGCAGGGAGGGGTCTACTCCATATGCAAGTAATATCACGCTGCGGCAGGACCCCTTGACCAGTTTTGAAACGATTTATTCAGAAGTCAACGTGCAAATGTGCAAGGCATCATTGGCTGGACGTTTAAAATACTTGTGCCCAACAATTTATTCACACGTGCAGACCTAACCCTTAAGACTAGGTGACTAGATGGAGCTGTTCAATCCTCAGCTGGCTGTCCTCTTGAAGTGAACTGGCTGAAGGCCATACCGAAGCTGCAGTATCACCGTTTTTCCCCTTCTAGAAACTATTGTCAATCCCCAAGTAAAATTATTGGTTCTCATGCTTTATGTTATCCCATGGCAGAGCATAAACATACTTCAATCAAATTCTGGTGCCAACCCCGGTAGTCTAGAACTACTCATGTTTGTGTGCTATGGTGCAGTTGAGTGTTTCCCAGTGCTACCTAAATGTCAATAGTGTAACGGGTGCATTCCATGTGTCCCAACAACCATTGAATAACACAGCATTCCATAGGTGACTGCAAAAGGGGAAATGGTGAGGAAGGGTGACTAGGAGAGAATTTGCAGTGGGACAAATGGGCTTGGTGATGTATATGTGAAATCATTACGGGGTAAAAACATCAAAAAACTTATATAGCACAACTGTAGGAATCTTTTCATGGTATAATTCATAATGAGTTGGCGGACTGAGACATCAAACATGGCCTCAATCTAAGTCTATATGTGAAGGCGAACAGAGATGAGAACCTCACTGTCTTGCAGATCAAGGAATGATATTGTGGGAACCTGGGTGGTGAAACAAATTTCTGGTATAACAGAGCTCTTGAACATTTCTTGCATGCCTTATAAAAGTGGGCAATGCTAAAGGCGGTAATAGCAAGCATGAAAATTCACAGGCAGTCTGCTTGGGGACTCATGGCAGTTCATCTGTAAACGTTCTGTTAAAAATACACCGTACTGACGGGCCATGGCGGGTGCTGTAATGCTGCATATTAGATTGTTTTATTCAACTGTATGCCATTGATCACGCGGAGGGTTACTGTGACAAATCAACTACGGGGGCACCAGGGATGAATATCAGTTTCTAAACAAGAAATCAGCCCCACACCTCTAGTACACCAGAAGGGATCTGAACAGATTGGAAACACAGGCTAATTATAAACCTCCATCTCCAATTCTGAACAGCAGGCTTATCTCTGAAAGGTCGTGCGTCGTTGGTTTGTTGCAAGACAGAGAAAATGCAATTAAAACCCATCGATAATGAAGAAATATTTCGGTAGATAGGCAAGTGGACGAGATCCCAAAAACTGAAATGGAGGAAAGGAGTTCTATGTTAAAATCACACCAGAGGTAGAATTTGATCAACTTGACCTTGTCAAACACCCTGAAAGGCTGAGGGGTGTCCTTGTCCAATAATATTGGAGGCTTATTGTGAGAATCACAGCCATCAAATCCTACGAGGCAGGCTTGTCAGTCAGTTGAGAATACCTGGGTCAATTAACAAAACCTCAATCTTCCACTAACAAAGGCACAGCAGCTCGAGCAAGTTGGCAACCGCTCGTGAGCCAAAGGACAAACAAATGAGATACTTAAATTTGCTTAAGCCATTCGAAAGCACTGTTAACATTCTAGCTAGGTTCTGCATAAGTACCCATAGGATAAACTGGAATCGCAGAGACGGGGTCGCAGATCGGCAAGGAGATGCCAAAGTGACTCTGAAAGTGCAGCTGGTATTGAGGTTACTACACATAATAGAGAACCTACTCATATCAAGGGAAATGTCCTTGACTGGGTGGCATCTAGGAATATGCACCTTAGTCCAATAAATATTAAGCCTTGTGTTTGGTCTGATCACTACTTTGTTAGCTTTCAACATAAGTTACCTGAAAAGGTAGCGCAGAAGATGAACATACTAAAGTCATCAGCAGAAATCAAAAAGTGCACTCAGATGATTTGGAGGGTTGTATGCATAGGCTCATTAGTTCTACTTCAGATTCTGACCCCCCCTCCCATGTTCTAGCCACCTGTTATGAAAATTACCTGACCGAATGGCTAGACCGAGGGGCTTCTAGGAAGTTGAAGACAATTCAGGGAAGATTGAACCATCAGAGTTATTTCACATCTACCCTGAACAAAAGACTAGCAGAACGAATTTGAGAAAAAAAAATAGAACAGAGCAAAATAAGATGATATGGAAATCTCTAGAAAAGACTTACAGATGAGAGCTACATGAAGCAAAGGAGAACTACATGGATGCACAACATGAACATTCCTGGAATGAAACCAAAAATTGGAGAAACCTCATATACAATCGCAACCATTTGATCCTACTAAAGAAGACTGTACTAAGGTTCAACAGGATTTCTTTGACAAAATCAAGTTAGCCCATTCAAGGATTGCTAGCAGCATGGTTTCTGATATGTTGCCTAATGTTTCTGCGCCCTTAAGAAATGTATCCCAACCTGTTTTAAGTTTAATTTCATCTCTGTGCCCGAGATGGAGATTGTTCTTAAAAAGATGCACCCCAAGACTTGCCCAGGAAACACAATTGCATCAAAATTCATTCGGAGCAATTTTAAACTATTCGCTCCCTTTCTTTCACGTTTTACTAATGTAACTTTTTGCAATACTGTTCCATACCGTGTTATAAATGTTGTAGGCACCTCTTCGTTAAAAAAAACCTGGTCCCAACCCAAAAGTACCCAATAATTTGAGACCAATTACTAATGTCCCTTTTTTGTTGAAAATGGTGGACACGGCTACTACAATGCCATTCCAGGGGCACATGGATCAATTTAACATTCTGCATTTTAGGCAGTCAGATGTTCGATCCAACTAGGACACCGAGAGTGCACAGTTGGATCTGTTGACAGGAGGAAGAATGGGCTTCTGATGTTGTTCGACTTATCAGCAGCCTTTGTTCTTCTTGATCATGAAAGGCTCCCAAGAACTCTCTCCAGTCTAGGAGGCTGCTATAGGGAAGCTATCGAGAAGATTTGTTCCTTTCTTGCTAACAAAGTCAAACATTTGACTGGGAGATGCTGCCTGGGACCCGTCACCAATTACTTGCAGTGTACCACAGGGCCCATGCCTTTCACCAGCACTTTGAAATGTGTATATCCAACCCCTTTTCAACTTGTTTGAGAATATGAGAACTCAGTTTACAAACTACGCTGATGACACCCAGTTGCTGATTAAATTGAGTGGTGATTACCCAAGTGACGTGAGCAAGATCTATAACATTTATAAAACTATACAAGTTTGGTCAGCAAACAGGTTATGCTCAAATAGTGCAAAAACTGAGCTCCTTATATTTGGTTCCCCACAAACAAGGGCACATTTGGATATCAAATATTCATGTTTCTCTATTGAGGATAATAGACAAAGATAAAACTCTTGGGATTATGTTTGAGTTCCCGCTTGGTGCTGAAAGCCAGGTTGACAGCACTGTAACAAAGTCACAATAGCATCTGAGGTTGCTGAGGTTAGTTAAACCTTTTGTAACCACAACAAATGGTGACATTTTGATGAGGGCTACCATTATGCTGAGATGGGACTACTGCAATTCGCTTTTGAGTGGTGCCAGTAAATTCTGCATTCGCAAACTCCAGACTTTACAGAATGATGCAGTTTGTATAGTCAGAGGTTTACCAAGAACATATTTCTTCCACAGTAAAGAATTTCACTAGTTGCGTGTTGCTGCTAGAATTAGCTTTAAAATGAATACTCTGACCCAAAAATGTCTTTATGTGTCTGTTCCTTCTCATCTTAGAGAGAGGTTTGTGCAACATATCTTGGCAAGATCCACACAGTTATGCAATACTATGTACTCAATTTGCCCTAGAGCAAAACGTGTGAGTGGGAGCGGACGCTCCCATCCTGTTCAGCCGTTAATAGCCTGGAACAAGTTGCCAGTCGAATTGTGCTAAGAAGGGAATCTATTTACCTTTCGGAAAAGTCTAAAAACCGCCTTGTTTAATTGAAAGATCTTCTTGCTTACTTTGTCCTGTTGTGATACGTATATAGTGTTTATGTGCACCCTGATGCCTGCGGGCTCTGGCGTGTACCAAAGAAATGAATAAAATATAAATAAATCAACTTTCAGCACCTGAGGTGAAAGTTTGCAAGCAGCAAAGCCGTCACCATCTGAAGTGAATGTTTGCAAGGCGCAATCAAATGGACCTTGCCAAATACAGGAAGGTGTAGTCGATTGGTCTCTGAATGATAAGAAGGCATCTTTCGACCATGGCACACGTCAGAGTAATAGTTCGACAGTATTGATATGTTCCTTGACTGCTCCCATTTTCAGTATGCAACCCCAATCCGGCCAATGAATGTACGTTTTGCATGTAAAAAGGGGGAAAATGTATCAACCGACTGCAGAAGCATGAATCATTACAAACTCCATGTACACCCCGCCCTCCCCCCACAACCAGAAAAGCAACATCCAATCTATGCTAGACTTGAAAAGGAATCGTCCATCAGTCAGCATATGGCTTTCCTTGATTGCACCTGCATTACAGGATTATGCAAAAATGACTAGACTTGCTTACGTGTTTGCATCCAGCTGACGCCTCATACCCGTCAGTATTTGTGTGCAAGTGTGTATGCACGCAGTTGTTTTTTGTACACACACACCTTCTTTCCAGATCATCGCTCGCATTATGGACCAGGTATGGGTGGGGAAAGTGAAGACAAAGTGTCAAAGAAAATAATTATGAATGCTCAATAAAACCTCTTCAGTGATAGATAGTTTAACAGCTCGAACAAGCTCGTGCGTTGATGAAGAAGCGCAATTAAAAGCTTAATCGCCGCCCTTTAAAAACGTTACTAGGGTTCACCAGAGTTTAAGTAAATACTTAACAGTGGGGTGGAGACATGTCTGCACGGCTCATTCTATGGAACACACTTACAAAACCGCACCCGTTGGGAAAACATGGGAGCCCGGTTACGGAATTGCACATTCTGGAAAATAAGGCATCCTGGATTCGGCTCAATTTACCTGCAAACTGCCACAGGGGGTACTCGGGATCCTTACTTTTAAACTTTGTAGCCAGCATTTTATCCATCGGAATGCTACGGGTAATAGAAGGTTTTGAATATAGTGCCAGATAACATCAAAAGTATTTTTTTATATAGCACATGCAGTTTCATAGACCTGTTACTAACAGCTGGTACTATTACACAATTTAACGATCCTCAATTTGGTTACCTTAAAGATAAAAGGCGAAGTCAGTTCAGCAGCGATTCAAATCAGTGACCTTAAGGGTGATGGAACAAGTTACTTACCTGTAAATGTTGTTCTCCAGCATGGGTCTGGCATGGATTCACATGCAAACCCTCCCTCCTTCCCCTCTACGGCTCTTCACTTGGTCATACTGCCACTTTACGTGCTACCAAATCTGAGATGGCTGCCAGGGGAAGGGCTTAGGGAGAGGGCAGTCATTGGCTCGGGGCAGTATGACCCAGAGATCAGTGATTGGTTACTACTAAGAAAGACAGATCAGAAACGAAACTGATACTGATTTTTTTCTTTACCGAGGATTCCCGGCCTGACGACGGGGAATATTCATGAGCATGTGAATCCATGCCAGACCCATGCTGGAGAACAACATTTACTGGTAAGTAACTTGTTCCTTCTCCAGCATGGGGTCTGGCATGGATTCACATGCTCATGAATATAAGAATACATAGCAGTACACACATGCACAACCACGGGAGGTGGCAAAGGTTCAACATTAAGCATTACATAACTCAACTACATAACTCAACATTAAGCAACTCTTACCTCCTCACCAGGCCCACCTTCAGGCGAACAGGTTGCGCAGCACTGTTTGGCCGACCCTGGACTCCTCCCTGGAGTCCCGATCGACGCTGTAGAATCTTGTGAAGGTGTGCGTCGACCTCCACGTAGCAGCCCTGCAGATGTCCAGCAGGGACATACCAGACAGGAACGCCGTGGTAGCCATCGAACGCTCTGGTCGAATGGGCTCTCGGACGGCTGGGCAGCGGCCGGTTTGCCAACCGGTGACAGTGCATGAAGCCGGAGAGCCATCTGGAAATGGAAGCCTTCGAAAGAGCCTTCCCTTGGTTCACAGGTCCAAAGTTTACAAACAGCTCTGACGTCTTCCGAAAACTCTTTGTGCGGTCCACGTAGAACTTCAGCGCTCTAGCTACATCCAGCGAGTGAAAAGTCCTCTCGGCCGGCGACGAAAGCGACAGGAAGAAAACTGGTAAAACCAAGGGCTCGTTGAGGTGGAAGTCCGACGGCACCTTGGGCATAAAGGAGGGGTGCGTCCTCAGCACCACCCTGGTGTCGTGAAAAGTCAAGTATGGAGGCTTGCAGGATAGGGCCTGGATCTCTCCCACTCGTCGTGCGGAGGTGATGGCCACAAAAAATGCTGTTTTCCACAACAGGAACTTCAACAGCGCCAAATGCAGAGGCTCAAATGGCGCCCCCATGAGCCTGGTCAGCACCACGTTGAGCTCCCACACCTGGGCAGGGGCCTTCACCGGCGGGAACGATCGGAACAGTCCCTTCATGAATTCCTTCCCCAGATGATGAGACCACAAAGACGCCCATCCCTTAGTTCTGGTGTATTGGGAGATCGCAGCCAGATGTATTTTGATGGAGGCATGAGCTAGTCCAGCCTTGGCCAGGGACAGTAGGTACGGCAGCACTTGAGGGGCCGCAATCCGTAGTGGGTTAATCTTCTGTGCACGGCACCAGTCAGAGAACCTCTTCCACTTGTGTCCATAGCACTTGAGAGTCGAGGACGCCCGGCTTTTGCAAGGACCTCTCTGTAGTCAGCCGGGATATCGTACCCTCCAATTTCTAGTGCCAGGCCTGCAAGTTCAGCGACTCCGGGTCGTGATGAAGGATGGCACCTCCTTCTCTAGAGAGCAGATCCGCGTCCGTCGGCAGCTTGACTGGTGGGGACGCTGACAAGAACAGAAGGTCCGGGAACCAGATCTGTCTCGGCCACACCGGTGCGACGAGGATCATCCTGCACTGGGACCTCTTGAGCTGGTGGATGAGCCGGAGCAGCAACGGCACAGAGGGAACGCATATAGGAACAGGCCATCCCAGGGGAACGAGAAAGCATTGCCCATGCTCCTCGGCTGGGGAAACCTGCTGGCGAACCTCTGGCACTTGGAGTTCTTCGCCGTCGCGAACAGGTCGATCTGGGGTTTGCCCCATCGCTGGAAGAGTCGATCCACTTGATCCTGATGCCGTTCCCACTTGTGGCACGAGCGCAGCTCCCTCCTGAGTGAGTTGGCAATGGTGTTCTTTATCCCTGCCAGATGAAAGGGTTCCAGAAACATCCCCTGGGCGACGGCCCAATGCTACAGGTCCTGGGCTTCCTTGGACAGAGCTGGGGATCTGGTTCCTCCCTGCTTTCGGATGTAAAACATCGCGGTGGTGTTGTTGATGAAGATCCTCACCACCTTGCCCTTGAGGGACGGGAGAAACGACCTGAGGGCCCAGAACACTGCACGGAGCTCCAGGATGTTGATGTGGAGCAGCTTCTCCTCCGGGAGCCAAAGGCCTCTCTCGTGAAGATCTCCGGTGTGCGCTCCCCACCCCTCCAGGGAGGCATCCGTAATCACCGTCACCTGGTGAGTCGGGGTCTGAAAGTCCGTGCCCGCCGTCAGATGAGCACGGGTGCCCCACCACTGGATCGCTTGTCGGAAAGTCTCGTTGAAAGGGATCCTGTCCTCGAAGCTGCCCGCCGCTTGGATCCAGCGGGCGTCGAGAAACTCCTGTAGAGGACGCATCCAAAGCCTGCACAGGCGCACGAGATAAATACATGAGGACATCATCCCGAGGAGGGACTTGATGAACCTCACCATGGCCATGTCCATGGCCAGTAGACGGTGCACCTTGCCCAGGATGGCCTTTGTCCTTTCCTCCGACGGCGAGGCCAGTCGCGCCAGTGTCGAGCTTGGCTCCCAGAAACAGTGCGACCTACGACGGGACTAGGTGGGATTTGGGGAAGTTGATGGAGAACCCCAAGTCCGTGAGCAGCTGGACGGTCTTTGCTGTGTGTTCTACAGCAAGCTCCCTTGTCCTTGCTCGGATGAGCCAATCGTCCAGGTAGGGGTCGACGTGGATCCCCTGTAGGCACAGCCGCACCGCCACCGGTGCTAGGCACTTGGTGAATACCCTGGGCGCCGAATTCAGTTCAAACGGGAGGCCCTTGAACTGGTAGCGCCGTCCTTGGACTACGAACCTGAGGAACTTTCGGTGTCCTTTTAGAATGGGGATGTGGAAGTACGCATCCTCCAAATCCGACGACGACAGGAAGTCGCCTTCCTCCAACTGTCCCAGCACGTGCTGGAGGGTAACTATCCGGAACTTCTGTGCCTTGATGTACTTGTTTAGTCGACGCAGGTCCAGGATGGGGCGCCATCCTCCTGTCTTCTTTTTTACAAGGAAGTATCTTGAGTAAACTCCGGAGCCTCTTCGGGACAAGCTCAATGGCACCTTTCTTGAGCATCGCCCTTACCTCCAACAGTAGTTGAGGGACGTGGTTTTCCTTCCTGGCAACGGGTGGAATGGGGGGGCACTTCTTTAGAAATTCAAGGGCGTGCCCGTGGGCCAGGGCATCCAGCAGCCAACGGTCGGTGGAGATGGACTCCCACACGCTGACGAACTTCGCCAGCCGGCCTCCCACCGGGGTGCTTCGGTGGGGACCCGACGCAACGGCCGGTTCAGTCCTGCTTGGAGGCCGCCTTGCCGCCTTGGCCTCCCTGGCGACGATGGCGAGATCCCCCAGACTTGCCTCGTCCCCTGTAGGCTTCTTGCGACGAGGATCGGGCCGCCTGGCGGTACGTAGAGGAGCCACCGCCGAATCCCTTGGAGGCACCTTGCTTGCCTCCGGAGTTCCGAAAGGACAGCTGTCGTTGCTGAAGAACTCCTAGGGCCCGAGCCGTCTCCGTGTCGGTCTTGATGGCTTGGAGGGACTTATCCACTGTCTTCCCAAACAGATTGTTCCCGTCGAAGGGCATGTCCAAAACCTTAGCTTGCACGTCTTGGTGGAAATCCGTCGCCTTGAGCCACCCCCGCTGTCTAAGGCAAATGCTGTTGCCCAACTGGCGGAAACCGGTGTCAGCATGTCCGTGGCCACCGTTATGGCGTGGTCCAACGCCACCTCGCCTTTCTGCAAGATCGCCAGGGCCTCCTTGTCGTCCGGTAGGAAGTGCAACAGACGGGCGATCTTGTACCACAATTCCCTGTAGTAGCGGGCCACGATCGCCAGGGCATTGGCCGCCTTAATCATCGTCGCCGCCGCCGATATGACTCGTCGTCCCATTGCATCCAGTTTCTTTCCCTCGCCGTCCGGCGGGGAAGTAGAAGTAGAGGCCGATGCCCCCCCTGCCGAGACGACCGAATCCGGGGTCGGTTGCGCCCTAAAGCACAACGGGGCGGCGTCGGGGACCCGGTACGTCTTCTCGTACTGGTCCCTCTTGGCAGGCATCGTGGACGGGTTCTTAAAGAGAGCAAGTTCCTCGTCCCAAATGACATCCAGCAACGGCACTGCGAGGACCGTCTTCCTCTTGGCCTCGCGCCGCTGGTAGAGGAAGCCTTCCTTCTTCTCTTCGGGGCAGAGCTGGAAAAGCTCGGACGCCCTGCCAATCATGGCGTGAAACGAGCCAATTTCGTCGGGCGGGGAAGCCCGAGGAATCGGCGACGTGAGATCAGTCCCGTCGTCACCACTGTCGTCATCCATCCCCGTTGTGGCTGTATGTGTTCCCGTGTCATCCCTTGGGATCAGGGAAGGAGACAAAGGCTGAGAGGGCCGTGAGGGCTGACAAGGCAGGGCTGGATGAATTCTCCTCTTGCTTGGAGGGCTTCCTGACGGACCCGGCTCAGTCGGGTCATCCATCGGGGGCAAGAGGCAATCTGGTCCTTATCTCCGCACATAAGGCCTGGATTGCTGTCAAGATGGCCGCCGAGTTGTCCTGTGGCTCGGGCAGCGACGGTTGCTCCTCCTCCACGGGAGCCTTGTTGTCGCCACCCTTGCTCTCGTCGTCCCCCTCGTGGGGTCCCTCCCGTGGGAACGGGCCTCTTACAAATTCTTGTCGAGTCCCTCTTCAACTTCTACCAGCTGTGTCCGTGTCCGTAATGGCCTCCGCCCCCCCCCCTCTTTTTCCACTGGGGTCTTCTCGATGGGTTTAAAAGAGGATTCTCTCCGGGGAGGCAGGGAAACTCTGGGCCCTGAGGTCGCCACCACTGGGGTAGTCTCCGTAGGCTCTGCCAGGGCCGCAGCGACTCCCTCAATAGAGGCCTTGGCCGGGTGAATCAAGGCCTTCACCACCTTAGGTGCGCTTGAGGCCTTCACCTTAGGAGGAGGGTCACCGCCTCGCTCCCACTCGGCCGGTTCCTACGAGATCGACAGGGGCCTCTCCAGAAGCTTAGCCAGGTTCTCGGATTTTCCCTTCCCCGAGCCAGAGCGTTGGCTCGTGGTTGATGGCGTCGGCGAAGGTGCGCCCTGCCTGGCAGCCGAGGAGCCCGACCGTTCGGCACTCCTGGTGCCCACGGACTCACAGTGCTTAGCCTTCTGTTGGGCTCCCGTCGCCGGGGTGCCCTCACAGGACTTAGAAAACCGCTCAGACTTCTTCTTCTCACCTGCTGGGCTCTTGCCTTCCAGCCAGTTAGCGAGACGGGTCCGACGATCCCTCATGGTCCGTTCCGACATGTTCATGCAAAACGCACAGTCCTTCTCCATGTGCGTTTTGGCTTCGTGAAGGCAGTAGAGGCACCTCGAGTGCTTGTCCTCCTTGAACAGGTTCTGTAGCTTGCATCCAGGGCAGTTCCTGAACAGCTTGCCGGGCGTCGAGCTTCTTTTCTCCTGGCCATGTCCACGAGGTAGGCCTCAGAAACTTCTGGAATCCTCCAAGTAGCGTAGCTCGATGAAACTTCACCCTTGAGGGGCGTATAAAATTCTGAAACGGGTCCCCGTTGATCGGAAGTAGAAATGGTGGTGCTAGAGGCTCGATTTAACCGAAAAATGAGATAAATCTCTTTGAAAAAGCGCAAAACGCAGTAAAAGCTCGAGAGCTATAGCATGAGGACTCCCAGCACTTGACCGTGCGGTAAAAATCTGAGTATGGCTGCAGGGGAGGGCTTAGGGAGAGGGCAGTCATTGGCTGGGGGCAGTATGACCCAGTGATTGGTTACTACTAAGAAAGACAGATCAGAAATGAAACTGATACTAATTTTTTTCTTTACCGAGGATTCCCGGCCTGAAGACGGGGAATATTCATGAGCATGTGAATCCATGCCAGACCCCATGCTGTAGAAAGTGAGCTATCAGGCTGGCCACTGACAAGCTCTAGTTGATGAAGTCTTTTTTTACATTTGTGTGATTCAGGTATGCGAAAACTGTGGACAAAATCATATTTTGCTCACTACCCAAGAGTGGTAATGATATTCAAAATGTCCCTTAGTTAAAACTCGGACTAAGGAATGCAAGTATGGCACCTAGGCTTTTATTAGATAGTAAATGCACAGATATATTCTGCGGTAGGGAATGTTTTTTGCTGGATTAAAATCACTGCAAACATTTTGTAGGAGTACAAATATTATGAGTGATGTGATGGAGCTAAGGATATCATGGCCCGGGCAATGATCACAGAGTTCCTCAGCCGGGCTATATGTGGTAGGGTTGGTGCAAGGTGTCATAAAGCTGCTGTGTTTGTGTGGGTCTGTGTGTAGTGGAAGGTTGGTAGTAAGAAAGAAGTAGATTTGCACTCTTGAGGAGGTCCTGTTATTGGAGTTTGGCTCTAGATTGGATAGGTTGAGATCCCGTCCGTTACTGGCCTGAAAACATTGGTTCTGTTGTGTTGTATTCTTACTGTTCTGGGTTTAATTTATGAGATCGTGAGTTGGTGAAATCATCCTATATCTGGTGTGCAGATAGACATTGGGGAGAATTGGCCCAACTCCAAAGTGTTATTGCTTTTTAACCATTATCCTGTGCCGTATTGCACATGTCGATAAGGTGACTAGAATGGGCCCAAGTGTCTATTTCAACCTGGTTGGTGCTTTGATCTGCCTTTTGGTCCAAGTTTGTGGTGGCTACTACGTTGTTAGAGTCTGAGTGGTCCATCCTTTGGGAGAAGTAGTACATAGGCACCATTCTGTCTGTTAGTCAGGATTAAGAAATGTCTCCCATGCACTGAAGGGAGCAGGACAGCAGCACAAGTCTAATCACTTGCAGCTCTAATAGGATGATGTGAAAATTAGACTCTGCCCAGAGCCAAAGTTGGCCCACTGTGAACCAATTCAAGCGAACAACCTAGCCTTTAAGCCAGGCAACCATCACCATTGTTGCATTTGGATAGTTACCAAAATGGCTCCCACATCATCACGCGCCCCACCACAGATCTTGCGATACATGATTCAGGACTGATTGAAGGCCTGTCATAGTGCTCAAGAACTCCGACCACTAAGATCTCAGGAACTAATGGAAGGATGTCATCCTCAGACGAGTCTCTGGCATCAGGAAAATACAAGGAGCCATGAGGCTCAGTGACAGGATGCAGACTGAGGCTGGCAGAGAAGCTGTCTTCTGGAACTTCCTGACTTCAGCTCTGTCTTTGGGTGAAAAAGCCTTCCCTGAAATGGTGTCCAGGACCACACCAATGAATTTGAGTGTTTGCAAACATGTCACCTGTAAATATTTTAAAGTTGATGCACAAGACCGGTTAATCATGAAGCTCAGGCACTTTCTGTTCTTGTAAATAAGCACCAGGGCCTGAAGGATCTGTGCTAAAGTAAGCAGACAGGCAGAGACTATTAACTAGGCTGCTTGTCAAGTGACCAGGCCCTGCCACTCGGCTGCACCACCCACCACCAGGTTTCGCGGTTTCCCAGGCTGTTAGTCAAGAACTTTAGGCATGCTCTATGCAGACAGCATTGAGGAGGCTGCTGGTCACCTGACTGTCATTGTGGGGTACATTTAAGGCCCTAAGCAGAAAGCCCCTTCACCTAAAACCGCACTTGAACAGTGCCACCAAAACAGCTGTGCTTTTGTCTTTCTGGAAAATGTGTGGCAAGTAGTTGAAAACTGCTTTGAAAAACGGCCCTGCGTTTACTTCATTTCCTTCTGCAAAACTACAAGTTATGGCCTGCCTTAGGAACGGCGCTGTGTCTGTTTTTCTTACACCTGGAGAACAAAAACTGTGCACGACATCCAAATCAGATTTGTTTTCGTGATAAATCACATGAGGGGCAAGGGTTTCCACATTACAACCCGACACAGCTTTTGTTTCCCTTTGATGTGAACCATTGTGCTCAAATTACTGCAAAAGAAAGAAATAGCATGACTTTTTCTCTTTTCTGTGTCCAAATCAAAGAAATCCTGTGAAGTATCCCTCTGTATTCATGAACCACAGTAAATGCAAAACCCCTCCAAAGGACTAGTTGAAAGACAATCCCGTGACTGGCAGAACCGCATTTTGAAACTTTAAATGAAAGGCCTGCACATATGTGAATCTGCTCTTTGGAAAATAAGGGTGAATGTTTAAAAGTCAACTTCTGCTTGCATAGAAATGTCTGAATATGTGTGGGTGGGGGTTTGGCTACACAATGTACATTATATTTGTCCCCACAAGATTTAGTTACATTGGAGAAGGTCAAGAAACCAGTAAAACTGTTTTTTTTGGCTCAGGCACCGAATTCATTTGCAAGCCTTGCCTCCAACTAAAAATTTGCACCAATAAGTGAAACAGTCCACAACGGCATGTGAGGTGGCCGAGAGTGTGAGGATTCACTGTTCTACCAGGCTAGCAGGCATTACTGGAAGAGGGGACAAAGGAAGCCAGTGTGGCTAGTGCGTGACCAAGAAGTACGATTTCCTCCAGCAGCCATTCTGAAAGCGGAACTGTCAAACTTCAAAGGGCACCATAAAAGTCCTTTGTTGCAAGCCGAGCCAGGAGGAGACAGTTTGCTGTGGGGGTTTGCAGCACTGTCCCCATATGTGACAAATCCTCCCCATTGACATTAAACGACTTCTTCATTTTAAGACATTTTTCCCAACACCCTGAATAAGTAGTAATGTTGTATTATGCTGGTTTTCAATGTGATTTTTAGACAAATGTAAAGAGACCAAGTGCACATTTCTAGCACTTTGCGAACTGAAACGGCCAGGAAAGACGCGTTCCTGGCAGAATTATGTATGGGACAAATAGTAGACTTGAAGGAAAGATGCAATATGTAATTATTAACATATGTAACCATTGGCAGTATTTTAACTATTATGCAACTCATGAAAAGGGCCAAAATGTGCTACAGGGCGATGCTGCCTCGCACAGAGCCGGCGATCAGTTTGTCCAATTCCCTGTGACCAATTGAATTCTCATATCTACTTCTTATGGCGGTGGCTAGTATGAGTCTGAAGTTTTGATTCATAACTAATTTTTGTTAAAAAGTAGAATTGAGAGACAATGAAAGGTCATAAATGCAAATAGAAACATAATGCCCTTTCCCCTGAACCAATAGGGCCAGGGGGAGGAGAGAGGAATGGTAGACTGTCTTATCCCAGCATAGGAGTAATTCCAGAATACACCCCTCAGATTGGAAAATAAATCATGTCATTTGAGCTATATAAGTGGGACACAGAGAGACACAAGAGAAGATCCATCCATCCATCCACAGTAAGACACACAGATTCCAGATCCAGACACACACAAGAATCTGGGGAGACAGGAGAGGAGGCAGCTGATCACATCTAAGAGAGAGCAGTGACCAGACCTTGGCCTAGCTGTCCAGAATCACATCCAGGAGGGTGCAGTGACCAGATCCCTTGGCCTAGCTGTCCAGAGTGACCAGATCCCTTGGCCTAGCTGTCCAGAGTGACCAGAGATCTCGCTGGCTTTCCAGAATCCCAACTCAAACTTACATTGTAAGTCGTAAACAGCCCCAGTCCCAAACCGCATATCTCGCTCTCTCTTTTGAATCTTGCATCCCATAGAAAATCCCTTTCAAAGTCCCACATTTCCAGCATAATCCATTCACCTTTTCATAGACTAATCTATAATCTGCCTGTGTATGTTAGTGTATTCCTTTTATAAATCTTTCAGTCTGTATAAATCCTTACCATTATTTTCTAGTAAATTAATTACCTTATAAAGAGATTTACGGTGTGTGAGTTGGCTGAAATTCGAAATCAACTACTTCATGCCAAGTGCCTTTCTTTAATAACTATAGTCATTAAAATATAGCCTTAATTGAATTTGTCTCAGAGTAACAAGAAACAAATTTGCCCATGTACCGTGTGTATTCCCATGAATTCAGATTTTACATCTGTCCCATAGAAAAACCCAAACCGTAGTCCCATTGAGACCCATCCCTTTCTGTCAGAATCCTATCCATTATGTGCCTTTGTCCTCCTTCTTGAAACCGAATTCCGATTTTGACAGCAAAGCCCTTTCTGTGTCTGCCTGTCATTACAAGTAATGTGTAAAAACGAATTTCCATTCTGCCGCGTGTTTTTCTTTTGCATTTGTTTTCTGTCCCAAAATCGATTTTCTTAACTTATGTTCATGTTGCCTTGGTGCTCTGCTAAGTAATCTGTATGCTTCTTTATCTCTCGAGTGTAGCAACACAAATTTATTTTCTAGCTGTCCTACCGCGGTTGTAAACTGCTGTGCGAGTAACAAGTAAAATTCAATTATGCCGTTTTGCTCATAAACCGGGTTTACATTTTACATTTCTGGCCTCCCATCTTGGGGTGGTGAACTGGATTCTAAATCTGATTTTACCCTCTTTAACCTGACTCCTTGTCACTGCCTTCCATCCAAAAAGAATTAAGTTATCAGATGTTTGGGGGGTGAGTGTTGCAGGGGGAGTGCTTAACCTTAGTAACATCACATTCTTGAAAATCATTTTTCCTGTTTTGCCATTAAAGATTCATGTGAATTGTGGGGATTTTGAACTGTGTTGTAGGAATCTTTCCATTTGTATTGCCACCACATTGGTGGCTGCTGGCCAATTCTTTGATTTTGCTTTTATTGAACCATAAAATTAATAATTATCATATTGATGCACACCGGCCTGGTTCCTCGTCCACAGTGACAATGGGTGTTTGTGAAGGTTGGGTGCGAGACTGGTTGGGGGCCTACTCAAATAAAAGAACCCGTGGTTGATTAAAGACAGAAAGCGTTTTTATTGTGCGCCAAATTCATTGTCAAGGGTAAGAGTCCCTGGCTGGAGTGTACCGTATTATAAAATCGTACATCATGTCACTCCTCTGTTCCGCCCATCACCTATTTTATGAGCCCTCCTTAAGCATCCTTATCGCTGGCGTCCTTAGCAAAGTACAGACAAAGACATAGGACCTCATTACGAGTTCGGTGGTAGCCGTGCCGGGAAAACCGGCAGGCTGCCGCCGGACCCAAAATACCATTCCGCCTCTGTGATTGCTAGAATCACCGGGGCATTACAACCCCGGTGACCCGGTAATTCCGGAGGAGGAATACCGTAAATCCCCATTCCCATGAAGTACCATAGGACTCCATGGGGATAGGGACAATGGAAACACTGGTTCCGTCTAAGACGGAGCCGGTGTTTCCATTTACACCCGCAGGTGGGTGGCGTTACTCCCGCCAGGTCGGACCTGGCGGGAGTGACGCCTCCTGCCTGCGGTCTGGAAACAACAGTGGCAGCGGATTTCCTGCCACTGTTGTTTCCGGACCGGTAGGGTCAAAATGGGGACCATGGACTTCACCTGTATGTGCCTGTTTAGGCCTGACATGTACAAAGCAGTCATGAGTAGTACAAATGCCCATTTGGTGGATAAGCTCCACTTTTCTGGTGGCGCACACTCCTCACTCAGCAAAATAACCAACCAGCTTGACTCAACTCAACTGCAAAGATAGGACACATAATCTATTATTTTGTTACACACCCACCAACTGGAAATCTACCCCAGTGTCGGCTCAGAATGCCCCTACAATTCTCCAATTTAACAAATTTCTAAAACTGTGGCCTTTTCAACAAAACCTGACCAAAGACTAACCTGAATATACTCAAAGACTGACGCATCAACCGCAACTCACAGTACTGCACTACTGTTAAAAGATGTCAGCCCAAATGCTGGCTACCCACACCCTGTACAGTGGACGCTCCTCTCGAGCTAAGTCTGCACTTTAAACAATAAAGCTATAAAATGAACATCCTGAACTTGTCCTTACTGAGGAACCTGTTCAAGTACCGCAGGTCCAGGATAGAGTGCATGCCTGTCTTGATTCTGCACCAGGAAGTAGTTGCAATACCAACCGCTCTGCCCCTCTGTGAGACAAGCACCAACTCTATTGCCGATTCCACCCATGAGGAACCAACCTCCTGCAAAGAGGAGGATCTCATCAAAAGCTCTGTCCAGTAATTTGGAATGGAGAGCCATAAGGAATACCTTCTTGTGACTAAGCTGGTGTACAAGGTGTGAGCCATGCAACCTTAGCATCCAGCCGGCTTGCAGCACTTGATAAGCCGCTTCCTTCCCATCCATAATCGGGTAAGTAAATGTGTCACTGACTTCACACTCATGCAAATGCGCCTCAAGGCAAAAACCTTCTTAGCCATGGCGCCAAGCCTTTTACTCTCACTGTTTGTCAGTAGCATTGAACTACGAAGCTTTCTAGTGTGGGGTGCTTTGACAAGAAGCCTGAAACTGATGGTGCTATCCTGTACTTGTGAATGCGCTCTTTATCAACTGACTGTGTGGTGCATGACCTCTACCACACTTCCTTTGCAAGATCCTTCAAATCTAAATTGAAAGTCACGAATGTTTCTTTGGGAGGCTCTTTAGCCATTATATCCATAAGGTTAGACAGCATGACTTGTGTGGCTGGAGTGTGCGCCACTCAAGAGACTCCGTCTTCGCCATTGTCCCGCAAATAAGGGCATTGGCGTAGTTTTAAAGCGCACAGCCGTGGCAAAAACTGTGGTAATGGTGTCTTTGGAGATACATTCCTGCAGAAAAACGTTCTGTTGCCCCGACAGTGGCTCTATCCCATAGGGATCGGGTCTCCATCATCATCAAAAATAGAAAGAAATTTGTTTTCTGGATTCCAGCGCATATCTCGATGCATTGTGCCCTCCAGTTAGGGCCAAGGACGAAGTTGATATTCGAGCGTTCAATGCTGAATTCTTGACATTGATGGGGCTTGAGGAGCCACTGCACTTGACGCCTAAACTGAGCTGTTGCGGCAGGTGGGGGGGGGGCAACACTGGCTTTAATGGTGCAACTAACTGTTTTCGAAGGCATGGTGGGACTAAGTTCTGCCGTTTGTTTGTTTATTGATTTATATAGCGCACCGAACCCGGGGGCATCTGGGTGCATTTGCAGAAGGTTACCAGTTGGCATAGACAATGTTACAGGCAATACATACAATATGAGCAAGAGAAGCAGAGGCTAATACAGTATAAAATAGGCTGGCACATTTGGACATTATTGACTGTAGTTTAATGCAAGAAAGCATTATGAAACAATAATAAGTGAGAGGCTAGGCATTTCATTGGACCGTACATGCGGAAGCAGTCTGCGTCCCTGCCTTAACAAAGATGTCTTAACATCTGGAGACTAAAAAGCTACTACTATTCTGCCTAAAGGAATTTTGCAGGGAAACTTATGTTTTTCATCTCAGGTGAAGATTCTGCTCGAGGTGTCCTTTCTGATGTGTTGCGTCCTTTATGCGAGAAGAGGACAATGGTGAGTGGTGGCAATTGCTTCTAAAATGCGTTTTCCTCAACTCTTTATTGGTCAGGAGGACTTTATCTACACTCCGTTTGGCGATTACAGAGCTTCTGTCCTCAGGGAACCTACTCTTGGATGAGTAGTTCCCCAGGCACTTGAAAAGACTGACCCCCATAAGTGTGTTATGGGCGTAGGCCTCACTGTATTGTCAAGTGATGGAGCAAGTGCATCTGGTGAAGGAGCCAGGGTGCTCTGTAGGAAAATTGCCAGTACAGGCTACTGACAATACCAACTGCTGGAAGAGAATGGTACCTACTGGCTTTTCCAGAAAATAGGACTCAGTTCCTACTCTGCTGTATCTGGAATCTGATGACATGTCCTGCTGGTGCCGTCTTTTTGAATCTGAAGGTGAGTGGGGCAAAGAAGGAAGTTCATTCCTGGAGTGGGACCTTCTACACTACTACTTTGCAGAGGCCTGCTCTACTCTGGCCGGTTCCACTCCCAATACTACTGGAGTGGAGAACTGCTCCCATGCCAGTACCTCCATAGAGTAAGCCAAATACCCTACCGGCAAGCTTCAAACAACTTTGTGATAAATGGCTGGACAAGAGCTGCAGGAGCTTGTTTCATGATTCACAACCTTGCATTAAGGCTCACGCCAGTGCGGATTAAACACCTCTATCTACCTCTTACTATCCTTGCAAGACTTAAACCCACCTAAGTATTCAAACTGAGGGTGTGCTACCTCTGGAAGTGCACAAACCCCACACCTGTAAGCACCATTATCAGCCACTCCGGCTTTGAAGTATGCTTGTGCTTGATAACATGTGCATATTAAGTGGGCACTGTCCGAGTAAATAAGCACAGCCTTGCAGCCAGTATGTATTCATTTTCCTTGTCAGTGTAGTCAACACTGGAGTCAGGCTCAATCAGTAGAGGGCTGGGAAGCCCTTCACCATCTCCCTGTCCCAAGAAAAGAATGCCAAACAGGGTAGAGTGAGGAAGGGAGAAACCCGATTGGATAGGTGAAATAGCACAAGTTGAAGGGAGTAAAACGGGATAAAAAGAACAGGAAAGAAAAAGAACAGATTGAACAGGGTAGTAAGAGCAACCATGTGTAGAAGCCTGATAGAACAGGAGGGAGAGGGAGACAATGAAAAGACAATTGAAAGAAAAGCAGAGGGAACAAGAAAGTAATAGATTGGTGGTAGAGGTTGAGAAAGAGCAGAGGCACAGAAAGAGAACTGAGAAGAAGTGCTGGTTATAGTAAGAATAGACAAAGCCGTAGAAGAACAATGAGAAGAGATGGCTCAGGAGCGAGTGAAAAAAACTGGAAAGAGTGAGACAATATAGCGGGAACAGAAGGGTAAGGTGAAGGAGAACAAGAGAGGGAGGTAAATTGCATGGGAGGGAGAGAGGTGAGACAGGGAACAAAAGGGGAAGAGAGAATGTGTGAGGGAATAGCTAATAGTAGGAAATTGAATAGATGTACTGGGAACCAGTGAATGAGTGAGTGGAGCAGAACATGCGGGCTATAAGAGAGACCAGGACATAAAAGAGCAGGAGGGAGAAAGCACGCAAACAGGCATGAAGGAGAGAACTGAGAGGAAGCACTACAAATGAGAAAACAGGTGCAAGAAGGGCAAGGGAAGAAACGAGAGATGGTAAAGTATGGAGGCCGAGAGAGAATGGGAGGGATAGCGATGGGAATACAGACAGAATGAGAACAATTAATGGAACAGGCAAGGGACAGAAGGGGAGGAATTAGCACGATTACAGCAGAGAACATGAGTGATATGGAATGAGGTAATCAGAGGAAGGAGGGTATGACGGGGAGAAAAAGTCAATTGAGACAAGAGGGAGAATAAAGAAGAGAAAGAACAAAGATGTGATGGCGTGGGAAGAATGAAGGGATACTGGAGCAAGAAGCCAGAGGAGAAGGAGAGTAATCGGCTGTGGGAGACAATATATAAGTACTAATGTTGAGTACAAAACAAAAGAAAGTTATGAGGGAGTCTGTCCCTGATCCTGCCCTCAAAACTCTCGCCACATAATCCTACCTCATTACGTAGGGTGATGGGATAGAGTGAGTCTTCTTGGGACATATTTTCACCCTCCCAACTAATCCAAGTCCCTAAATCGCCTTCATGGGAAATCTTTTAAAAACCTCCATCATGACCTCCCCAATTTAAAGCACATGCATGAAGATGGCCTCTTGGGAGACATCCTAGAATCAGTCAGTTTTTGGGCACCCAACGTATCCCCCCAATCTCCCCTTCCCCTCCCGTTCTGAAAGCCAAACCAATTACCAGATGTGGGTGTGGGGAAGCCAAACCTCTAAAACATTCTCAAGTGGGGGCTCTGCAGGAAGAATAGTAATGCATTAGTCTCACTTTAGCTAAGGTTACTCAACACACTATACATAGAAAACTGAGGCGATATGTGGCTTCCATCATGAAGGTTCACTAATTCTGACAAGAAAATAGGTTGGCCACATCCAAACAAACATACCAAACTTGGCTAACTCTCAAGGGCGATGCCATGTAGAGACAAATAATTGCATTAGGTTTTTCACAGACCCAGAATAATACTCTTGGGATGCATAACTGAAGATTGGCCACTTTGATTCATGAGATGTTTGCCATACAGGTATAAAAACTGATATTAGATGCAACCGGTGCCTGCTGCAGAGATTTTGAAAATCAAGCAAACCTAATTTGAAATATTCCTTTTTTTAAATCCAAACACTATACCTATATGTAACTCAATGGGTGCAGCAGATCCTGAGTACAACAGACAATCATCTGTGGATTTTGAACCCTAATTCAAATACCATCAACACATTCAGAACATAGGCACAATGCATATACACCCAGCACAAACACACATTCCCTAAAATCCCACCATCCCCACCCAAACATCTCCAAAGTTGCAGCCCCATCACAACCTCAATGTCGGCTCGATATTCCACAAAATACGCGCACCTGCATATACTGTACACTAAAACAAATAGGCAAAAACAGACATTACATTCATAATGAACAATTACACCTCCCACATATACAAACACAATGCGCTCGAAGACAACAAATATAAGCACAGCTGCAGATTGCACACATATAATTGCTGAAAATATGATTATGCATACACAAATATGCTTGGGATACAATAACCACAATGCACTCAATAAGGAATCGCAGACCTTACACACGGAATATGCATTTGCACAAATAATAAGCTTGGAATATGTGAACAGTCACACCGTAACAAACTCCAAAAACACACAAAACAAGTGGTCCAGTACCCCAAAAATACATAGAGCTTTCTCGTAGTACGCACATGCTTAAACACTCGTACACTTTCACACAAACTACAAACCCAAAACAAGTCATTGGAATGCAGATACCAACATAATTAAGTATTGAGAATAAGATCCAGACATACATATGCACCAACAATACACTTGGAAAACACAAATGCCCCCACACAAACAGACCTCTCCAAAACACAGATTCCCCCACACAAACAGACTTCTCCAAAACACAGATACCCTCACAGACTTCTCCAAAACACCCCCACACAAACAGACCTCTCCAAAAAACAGATTCCGCCACACAAACAGACCTCTCCAAAACACAGATACCCTTACACAAACAGACCCCTCCAAAACACAGATACCCTCACACAAACAGACCTCTCCAAAACACAGATACCCTCACATAAACAGACCTCTCCAAAACACATATTCCCTCACGTAAACAGACCTCTCCAAAACACAGATACCTTTCACCCATACACAAGAATCAAGGCACTGGGTCCGGATGTCAAAAAAGCATTTGCGCATATGAAGATTATCTGTGCACATACACACACCCAATCTACACTCACAAATACTACACTCTGAACAGGTGTATACAAAATAGTCTGAAATTAATGAACCACCAAAATGCACATAAAATACCCTCCGAATGTAATGGATCAAACAAAATATACCCAGAATATGTACAAACCTACACAATATGCTCTGAATAACTCAACACAACCACACACTACGCTACCTATACCACTCTGAAAAAAGCGAAAACATAGAGAAGGCCTTACAGTCAGTCCAAATCAACCATTTAACCATTACAAAGTCCATCCCACTACAAATGAAACCTTAATTCACTCTACGCCATTACTTAACAAAACTTGCTTTACATGTTGGGCAGGTTCAATCAATGTTCTGGTGAAAGTGTGTCTTACAAAGTTATGCTGGAGTGTGAATTCAGGTTAAATTTGCAGTGCAGAGTTCCCGTTTCTGTTTGGGAAGTAGTCCGTTTGGACTGAGTGTACCCTAACACTGGCATTTGCAATGATTGACTTTATCCTCCATTCCCATTGGGGCCCTCTGCTCATCACTTTCTGGGTTCGTTCTTTTTGAGCTCATCAAACTTCACACCTGCTGCCCCATCGAGAGGAGGTCTTTTAGAAAAGCCATTACACTTCATGTGTTGCAATGTAGTCCTCACAGATCAGATTCATCTCAGTTGATGTGTTGCAATGTAAGCCTCAGAGATGGGATTCATCTCACTTCATGCGCTTTAATGTAGTCCTCACAGATCAGATTCATCTCAGTTGATGTGTTGCAATGTAAGCCTCAGAGATGGGATTCATCTCACTTCATGTGTTGCAATGTAGTCCTCACAGATCAGATTCATCTCAGTTGATGTGTTGCAATGTAAGCCTCAGAGATGGGATTCATCTCACTTCATGTGTTGCAATGTAGTCCTCCGAGTTGAGATTCTATCAGGAAAACAAACATTTGTGTGTGCATACGGTCTCTAAATTCCATTCTGCATTATTTGGTCTAGAACGTGCGGCTCCAATGCCTCCATCTGCAGACATTACATCTTACACAGGGTCAAATGTCACTCCACCACACTACTAAAGTTAGCAATTGGAATGTATCTAACCCAAGTTATTGATTCAGGAACATTTGGTGCCCAATAGTTTTCCAGAATAGGATATTTGCTACTTTTGTGGTGCATTATCAGGAAGGTGTGTGTTGTGGAGGGCAGTGTCACACTTATGAGTCATGCCTACAAGGTCATTATGGTGAGGGGGAGACAGATATACCCAAGTGGCCAGGCCAACTCTAGTGCATCTGGACTTCCTTGGAGCTCTGGGTGTCTGCTCCAGCAAAGAGGTCTAGGACTTTGGTGTCATATTTCTAACAGTGGATGGTAGATGTGACCTCACGGGAGGCTGGTGTCTGGTGGAAAACAGTGAGAGGGTATGCAGTTTTTCTGTGCTAAGATGTGTGAACATTTTGGAGTTGTGATCATTCTTTGATGGCCACGGGATTTTGCAGAAGATGGAGGTGTGTCAATTCTTCTGCTAAGCCATGTTGCTGTTAGTAGGCTCACCAATGGCTTTTCCCCCACAGGCCACCATTTTGCTTTTGCCAGCCTATCTCTATCAATTAGTAGACAGTCGGCAGGTTCGCTGTGTGAACAGCTTGACCCTTCCTTCGTACTACAGCAAAACCACCATGTTTGGATCTTGACAGTTAGCCATAGCGGCGACTGTACATTGCAACAGTACTGTCAACTGCACATTAGCGACAAGCAAGACAGACTGACGCGATTAGAATGTGTGAAAACTGTGGTTGGTGCCCAGCAACATAAGAGAGAAACGTGCATTAGGGTTACAAAAGCACGGACGAGTGGCTCAAATATTAGAGAGAGAAAATCATGCAAAAATAATTCGGACTATTTCAACCTGATGCTATAAATCACTCCCCCCTTGCAAGACAAGTTGATAATTCACAGAAGCAACTTGCACTGATATCAAGCGAAAACGAAGGGAAAACACCTGCAATGGCGTACGCAAAAGGCCGATAGAATATGGTCTCCAGATTGGATAGCATGAGATCATGGCAGTCAGTGAAGCAGAATCGGTGACAGATCGAAAAAAACTTCTCAAGCAGGGAGAAATCCTGCTAGCCATGCCTCACACAGTCAGAAGAAGGAAGGAGTCCGATTGGAGATGATCTTATTTTCAGAATTGAATTAGCAGCACCAACAGGCCATTGAAATGCAGGAACTATACTTTATCAATGTGTTAAAGCAGAACCACATGGAAAAAAGGCTTTGATATAATAAGTCAATAAGTCATTTATAACGCTCCGGTACACAAGTGTTTCTAGCCGTGAGTTTACATTTAAAGTTTACTACATTTACATTTTTAAATGTAGTATCTAAATGAAGCCCCCCTCCCTGAAATAAATCGAGGTCTACAGTTAGATTATACCACAGAGAAATTATAAAGTAGTTTCATAATTCTTTTTCCCTTTTGGAATGGCATGGGAGACACTGCAAAAAGATGGACTGGCGGTTACCCAGAGCAATGCTAGTGGTTACGATTCATTCAAAACCTTACAGCCAGCATTTGAGTTTTGCATTACTCCATATATGCATACCACCTTTATGTCATTGCTTTTAAATCAGTCTTTTCTAAGCAGCACCTGCCCCTTGAGCCTGGTGTCTCTTGGTGCAGGGTGTGGGCTAGTGGTGCAGGACACTCAAGCTCAGTGTCCGATGTCATAGTCAACGAGTGATTGTGTGGACATTCAGGGTACTCTGAACTTACTCCAACAGATGGCCTATGCAGAGATGGGATAGCTGTCACACAGCCAATAATAAAAGAAGCCTAGATAAAAACAAATCGAATAGTCACAATGCATCCCACCGCCCACCCACCCCCCACTCCAAGGTCTCAAGCTTGAGCCAGTGGGCAGGACTGCAAGGTGGGAGCTAGAATGATGCCAAGAACAAATAGTGATCCAAGCAGCCAGATCTATGCGCTATTATCCCTTCTCATAGCAAAGCCCAGAGCTCATCAAGTGGTGTGGATGACAGCCAGGTACACAAAGTTGCGCTGTGCTTGGTTCTGATTTTCTTTAGCGATTGTGTCATAAGGTTACTTTAGATTCGATTCCCTGACAGCTGTCACCTCTCCCTCACATATTATTTTCTCAGACACTCCTGAAGTGACGGACGAGCAAGGTCACGCTCCCAATCTAAAATGTGGGCTATTATCAGAGTGCCAGTCTCCTCTTACATTTGTTTAGAAGGACTTTCCCCTCGCAATATACAAAGGCACTCCTCTTAAAACAAGTAACATGTCATTGGTTGATCTTCTGACACCAAGCCATACATCTTGTCATTTATTGATGGAAGGATTCCTTGCTGGTTAGGTAATATCCCTCAGGATGACAGGGTGGCTGACGACCACTGCTTTCGTACTATCTTCAGTAATGTACACCTTTTCTCTCAAGGCCTGCTGATGAAAAATTCACCACTCCACAGGCTGCTGGGGCAGCAGGGAGGATTCAATTACGGTTTACCTGTTCAGAGTCATCATGTTACAGCTCAAAGTCCATCAACGGAGGAAGGCCTGACACCTAAACTCCAGTACTCAAGGCACTCACACATCGATAGGCCTGGGAACGTCAAAGTGTCATTGTGCATCTCCAGGGCCACTGCCGAGGCTGCCACAGCCACACGTTACCAGCAGCAGCTAAAGCTGCAGGGTGATAAAGACAAGGATTTCTCTACCTTGCCCTGGAGTGGAAACCTAAATAGGGCTAGGTCAAAGAGATTGCCACTTTTCAAGGAAAACATACCTGCTCATGGCCGCTGGAGACCAAAATATAAGTGTGTGATACATTTATCTTGGCATAGCTAATTATTAGAATTAAATACTATATGTGGCATAGGGAAATAAAGATTTGCCGCTGCCAATCCAGGCTCATCTTGCTCAAAGCAACTGAAACACCCATCGCAGTGGTGACCATGCTCTTTCTGGGATTCATAAGGATTCCAAATGACACACCAACCTTCACATCACAAACATCTGAAACGAGCACTGCTCCAATTACACATGCAGGACCAAATAAAAACACACATCTTTAGGAAGGATCCCCACACCGCCGTACAGCCTTTCTCCTGATCGACTTCACTATGGAAACAGTACTGGATAACCTCAAAATAATTGAATATGCAGTTGCATGTGCCTCTCTTAAAATCTGGCACACAGCAATACAACACTTCTTCTGACAACCTTGCACAGAACCTTTGAGTGGCATAACTATTACTTAAATGAGTGTTTGCTAGAACCTACATTATATGTCAGCAGACGTACCAACTCATATGGCTCTTAGTTTTCACAAACAGGTCTTTCTACAGCTAAAATTCAAATGCCCCTCATGACAGGGCCATTGCCATTTTGACACTTCCCGGCTCCTCTACTTTGCTACCCTGGAATTCAGCGCTCCACCCTCTTTTCCTCTGGTCACAGACTCTGAGGGACGATAGAACTATCACCAAAAATGTAATCCATTTACTATCAAATTCCAAAGGGTAGGACTTAAGGGAATCTGTAGGGAGACGACCATATGCAGGGATCAAAATAAAGATTTCATAAACGGGAGATAAGAAGAACTTCTGTTTATCAGGCATGGCCCAATAAGCAGAAGCTACTTCTGTAGACCGAGGAGCTTGTACATATTGTATTTATAGGGTATTAACGCCCCTCAGGAAAGCACGTTCAGGCAGCATAGAAAAAACTGAGGAAGAGATAAAGGGAGATCAAAAAAAGTAGTGTCCTAATTTGTTTGTGAGGCTATCGGGAATATGATGGATTTGTTCAGTTAAGGTATTTTGTTTTTTTGCAACAAGGACTATAAATGATCTGCTTGGAGCTCTGCCGATGAAGTAGCATGCCACAAATCTAACTTTCAGTTAAAAACTATAACTTTGTGTCCATTACATGAAACGACATGATGTAAATGCCTTCTAAGAGACCTTCCAGGATTTAGCGGCATGAAATGGCAAGTTTTGCAGCACAAACCTTTATTTATTGCCGCATTTTTGCGGGACATTTTGTATTAACTGAAGGGTGTAAGATTGCCACATTGTAGGAATTAGGCTGGAGTGCAAGGCTACAAGAGAGCCAGGGTATCATTATTTTGTATTAATTTAATAGGAAGAGTCCCAGATGTCTCTGGCTTGGCAGAACAGTGTTTAATTTGGCTACATTTCTGGTTTAATGTTCATGCCGATTTAATAGTATTAACTAAATTGATCATTATCAATTGTAATGCTGAAAATATTCCCCTTCTATGTTCTCCAATCCCCCAAACACCCACACAACTCTCTCACCAACACACATGTCACCAACTCTCCATCACGACTTACATTCCTTAACCTCTTCCTCTGTCATTTTTTTTTTTTTCAAAGTATTTTATTAGTTTCGTGGTAAGGTGAAACAATACAAACTCGTGAATTAAACAAGTGAAGAAGAAGGAAAGAAAGAATGAGATGGGGAGAAAAAGAAAACAAAAGGAAACTTATCTTAAACAACGATAGTCTTCGTGTGATGTGGTAAGTGAAGTTCGTGATGGTGGTTCAGTCCAGAGTGTGGCTTCTCAGGAAGTGGAGGGGAACAGCTGCAGGAGGCATATACTTTGTGATGGTGGGAGCCTGTTACTGTGAACCACAACAAGTGTTCAAGGGGGCTTATGGTCCGCATTGAAGAGCATGTTCGTCAGAAGGGCCCTCCAGGCGACCAGGGAGCCGCTTGTAGCTTCTCCGCTGGATGTAGTTCCTTCCTGCCAGGCTCTGGTCTCTGCAGCCGTCCACCTCGCCATTTCGTTTAACCAGCGCTCATGTCTGGGGCCCGCTGGTGTCTTCCAAGCCATCGCTATGGTCCTTTTGACAAGTATACATGAAATGTCCATTAGTTTCACGAGGTGTTTGAATTTGCTCGGTCTGGGGTATGTACCCAATAGGCACTCTCCTGGTGACCATTCGTATCGCTCCATGCCGGCGTCTCTGCAGGATTGCTTGGCTTTCGACCAGAGTGTCATCGCTTTGGTGCAGGACCAGAACATGTGGATCATGTCTGCCCTGTCGTTCCCGCACCATGGGCACACCGGTGGGACCTTCGCGTTGAACGAAGCAACTCTGTGGGGGGTCATGTAAGTTCGATAAAGGACGTTCAGCTGTATCTGGCCAAATCTGGAATTTCTCGACACTTTCTTGGGGAATATTAGTGCTCTTTCCCATTCTTTATCAGTGAGCGGGGCTGCGAGGTCTGCTTCCCATTTTGCCCTCAGTGTCGCTCCCTTAGGGTTAGGTTTGCCGATGAGCCTGTTGTATAACCTGGAGACAGGTCTCCATCCATCAGAGAGGTCGTACATTTCTTGTAGTAGAGGGTCCGAGATTGGTTCCTCTGGCCAGGTGGGCCACTGATTCCTGGCGGTACGTTTGAGCCTATGGTACCAAAGGAACTGGCCTTTGGGTAGCCCTTCGATTTCTTGGATCGATTCGAAGTCCCTGAACAGTCCATCTTCAAACATATCTCCCCATGTGTATATCGCGGCTTCTTCCCACCTCCTTGCTATGGGGAGGTCTGCCTCCTTCTTGCACACATCTGCCATTATGGGATGGTCCGGAGAGTATGGGTGTTGCACCTTCATGATGTGGCAAGTCCTGGTCCATATCTGTCTGCCAAGCTCGACAACCATGGGGGTTTCCGGAGAGTGGCAGATGGGAACCCATAGGATTTCCTTGGGAGTTAAGTTGGTGTGGTGTTGCTTCAGTAGCCCCAGTTCGGCTGAGGATTCGTCTGACAGCCATCTCGTGATGTGACTGAGCTGGGCGGCCAAGTAGTAGAACTGAAGATCTGGTAGTTTTATTCCACCTTCTCTGTGTGGGAGGGTCAGAGTGGCCAGTGACAGCTTATGCCTGTGAGGACCCCATATAAAGTCCTTGATAATAGCTTCCAGTTTCCTGAAGAAAGGGGGCCGTATGTAATGGCAAATATTCACAAAGAAGTATAAGAAGCGAGGGAGGATTATCATTTTGACGATCGCCGCTCTTCCCACCATCGCCAGTGGGAGTTTGGACCAGAATTTTATGGACCGTCGGAGGTTGGTGACGGCTGCTTCTGTGTTGTGCTCATGTGTGAGCTGTGGGGTGTGGCCGAGATTAATCCCCAGGTATCTGAACTTCTCGGGTTGCCACTTTATCCCTATGTTCGGAAGGTCCTCCGCTGAGACGTCTCTCAATCCGGCCAGGGGAAATGCTGAGGATTTGTGTCTACTAAATTGGATTCCGGAGTATCTCGCGTAGTTGTCGAGTACCTCCAGTGCCGTCGGTGCATTGAGCTCTGGGTCTGTTAGGTACAGGAGAACATCATCAGCGTACAATGATATTATGTTATGAACGTTGCCCACCTTGATGCCGGCGTCAAAGAGTTGCTGACGAAAGTATAAAGCAATCGGTTCCAGTCCCAGTATGTACAGCATAGGCGAGAGTGGGCATCCTTGTCTCGTGCCCCTCTGTATTTTCCAAGGTTCTGAAATTGTTCCGCCTGTCTTGACCCTGGCCACTGGGGAGTTGTAGAGGACCTGGACCCATCTGATGAAACCATTTCCGAAGCCAAAAGCCCGCAGGGCCTCCACCAGCCACTCCCAGTAGATGGAGTCAAAGGCCTTAATGGCGTCAAGTGACAGTATCGCTAGATCTTCCTCCGAGTCATGAGTTTCGGCCATGATGTGTTGAAGCTTCCTCAAATTGGCTGTGGTGTTGCGACCTGGGACAAATCCGTTCTGATCCTCATGGATTATGGACCCTAGCACTTTAGCAAGTCTGCTGGCCAGTATTGAGGTGAGGATCTTGCTATCATAATTGAGCATGGCCAGGGGTCGGTATGAGTCGCAGTCAGTAGGTGGTTTGTGGGGCTTGAGCATGGGGATGATTATAGTTTCTCTCATGGTGTTGGGGAGGATCCCGTTTGTGTAAGCTTCCTGATAGACTTCGTGTAGGATGGGGGTGAGGATGGGTTCGTATGCTTTATAGAATTCCGGCGTGAGTCCGTCGCTACCTGGGGTCTTGGAGGTGGCGAGCGACTTGATGGCCCATCTTACATCGTCGGGAGTAATGTCCATGTCTAGTTCAGTTCTCTGTTCGCTGGATATTTGGGGCATGTCGATCTCATCCAGGGTGTCTGTTATTTCGGTGGTGGGGATCCGGGCTTCATGAGCATATAGTTTTGAGTAGAACTCGGCAAATGCTTTGTTGATCCCCATCTGTGTCCTGTGGGATGCACCATCTGCATCTATTATTTCTGTTGGTAAGTGTTTAGGGTGCTCTCTTCTGCATAACCAGGCCAACAGCTTACCTGGTTTGTCTGATTCCCTGTGGGATCGAGCGGTGTATGTAGCGAAGTCAAATTTTTCCAGCCTGTCCCAGGAGAGCTGGCATTTTTCTCGGGCCGCTTTCAGTTCCGTTTCGACTCCTGGGGAGGTGTCAAGAGTGGACTCCAGACGGGTGATCTCTGATTCTTGGGCCTCAAGTGATGTCTTTAGTTGTCTGCGGATGCCTCCAGCTCTAGATATGATTTCTCCTCTGGTGACCACCTTCATGGCTTCCCACAGTGTGCTCCAAGTGGAGACGGATCCTTTATTGATATCGACGTACTCCTCTAGCCTCTCGGCAAGGTCCTCTCTGAACTGTGGGTCCTCTAGTGTCGCGGAAGGCATTCTCCACATGGGAATCGGGGGTCTGGGTCCTCTCTGCCTCCATTGCATGATTAACGGGGAGTGATCAGAAATAGATCTCCCCAGATACTCTGTGGTTATCGCCAGCGGGGCTTCGTCACGATCAATAAACAAGTAATCTATCCTTGTGTGGACGTTGTGTGGGGCTGAGTAATGGGAATAACTCCTATCGGCTGGGTGCTGTATCCTCCAGATGTCCACTAGGTTGAGTTGGTCTAGTGTTTCCGCCAAGGCACGGGTTGCAGGGTTGCTAGATTGGGGGGGAGGAAGCGATCTGTCCATAGTTGTGTCCATAACACAGTTAAAGTCTCCTCCCCACAGGAAGGTTTGGCCACGGTGGTGTGCCAGCTTGGAGCTCAGTGTGTTGAGGTACGACGGGATTCCATGTTGCGGGAAATATGTGTTAGCTAAGCAGATCGGGGTCTGCTCTATAGTTCCCCACATTATTACATATCTGCCGTCCTTGTCAGATTCGCATCCATGTAATTGGAAGGGCACATTAGGGTTTATCCATATTAACACACCCCTTGCGTATTTGGAATATGGGGATCCTCTCACAGTTCCTTCCCATCGGTCTGCCAGTTTAGACAGAGCGTCCTCGGTGAGATGTGTCTCCTGTAACATCGCTATCGAGACTTTCTTCCTCCTGAGGTAGGACTGTATGCGGTTCCTCCTGAGGTACGAGCCCATTCCCCTTACGTTCCACGTCATAACATTGAGTTGTGATGCCATTGGTGTGGTGTTCTGAGTTTGGCGTGGGGGGCAGCCGCGGCGGCCCAGTGTGGCATCAGAGCGTGATTGATAGGTTGTAAGTGATGGGCCTCTGGTTCATCAATTCTTGAAGCGTATCTTGTGGCCATCACGGTGTTTTCAAGCATCAGTGGAACGAAGACTATGGTACTAACTGAACTGATAACATAACTCAAACTGGTGCGCCCAGCGACTACAACTATGTCGCGGTGCTCAGGCGCTCTCGCGCCGTCGGTGCCCATCCGGGAGTCGGGCGCGAGTTGGGTCGGGCAGAAACTCGCCCGGTTGGTTCTTTCGCTGGGGGCGGGGTTGCTGCGAGGCGGCGAGGCCAAACGAGGGTCGTTTCCATATGATATACTGTTAATTGAGTTACCTGCTTGGGTCCGGCTGTTTATGCTTCATGTGTGGGTGGTGTGGGGGGTCCCTGGGGTCCAGCCCTGCTCCCCCAAGGTTCAGTCTTCCCCACCTGGGTTATCTGCACCGTCGGCAAGGTTATTGTCTTCTAGCCACATGTTGGCCGCTTCTGGATTTTCGAGAAAGATTGCTCGCCCTTTGTGGATAACTTTCAGGCGGGACGGGTACAGCAGTCTATATTTAAGGTTCAGTTGGCGAAGCCTCGCTTTGACCGGAACAAACGAGTTCCTCTCCCTTTGTACTTTCTGGGTGTAGTCCGGGTATATGGAAATCTTAGCTTCGCCCCGTGTGATAGGGCCTGTTTCCCTGGAATATCTTAATATGGTTTCCCTGTCCTGGAAATTTAGTATCTTGGCTATAATTGGCCGTGGGTGTGATCCAGGGGGGGGTCGTTTCTGTAGGGACCTGTGGGCCCTCTCCACCGAAAATCCCTGAGTCAATTTGCCGGCCCCAATTTCCTGTAGCAGCAGGGTTTCAACATAGGACGTGGTATTTAGGCCTTCATTCCCCTCCGGGATACCTAAGATTCTGATGTTCCCTCGTCTGGCCCGGCCCTCGGCCTCTTCCGCCCTTTCTTCTAGGAATGTGACCTTCCTTTTCAGGTCCGAAACTTCAGATTGTAGGGTCGCCGCGGCCGCGGACCCCGCCTCTGTGGTTTTCTCCATGGCCGTCACCCTTTCCGTTAAGTTGCGGGCATCTTGGCGAATGAGTTGTATGTCTATTTCAAACTCGTCTATCTTGGAGTCGATGTGGGTCTTTAATGAGGCAATAGCATCCATTATCTGGGAGTGGTTATCTTTGGGGTCCGTCTCTTGTGAGCGAATGGTTTCGGTGGAGCTGGCCCTGGCTTGGGTGGGAGTCTTTGCCCTGGCTGAGACAAAGGAGTCCATGGTGGCGGCCCTGGTTTTATTTTTGGCGGCCATGTTGGGGACGTAATAGTGGTTGCCCCGAAGTCTTGAGTCTGGAGGGGTGAAGTTCGGGGCCGCTCTCTTGTGTGGCCCGGAGCGGTGTTCTAGGGTGGGTTGTGCCCTGGGAAGTTGTTGTTTCAGTAGTTGGAGGCTGTCCAGGGCGCATGAGGTGGGGCGCTCCTCCGTACTTCCAGGTGCTCTATCCGCTATCCTAGCACCTGCGTCGCTGTCCCTGGGCTTAGGGGTGATAGTGTTGGGGCGCTTAGGGTAGAAGTTGTCCCCTCTTGGTGAGGGAGTCCTGCTGGGCCGCCCGACCACGGGGACAATGCAGGCTGTGG
Source organism: Ambystoma mexicanum (assembly GCF_040938575.1). Classification (NCBI taxonomy): domain Eukaryota; kingdom Metazoa; phylum Chordata; class Amphibia; order Caudata; family Ambystomatidae; genus Ambystoma; species Ambystoma mexicanum. The sequence goes on from NC_090937.1 coordinate 1,578,158,495, forward strand.
TTGGGGAGGGTAGTTGGGGCCGTACTCACAGTTGCTCCTTGGCTCGGCGCACCGTCACGGCTTTCCGGGTCGTTTCCGATTTCCAGGCCTGGTCAAAGTAACGGGCCACAATGGCCCAGCGCCCCAGCAGTTCCTCCGGCTCAGCCACCGAGCGGTGGCCTCCCTGCAGTTGAATGTAGGCTCAGGAGGGGGAAGGCCGGAGTTGTCCCCCCCTGGTGGAGGAGTCCAGTTGGGCGGCCCGGCTGCATGGACGATGCAGGCTGTGGTTGGGGAGTGCAGCCGGGGCTGTGCTCACGATTGTTCCGTGGGTTGGCGCTTCGTCGCGGCCCTCCGGGCCATTCCCGATTCCGGGACACCGGGCGAAGCAACGGGCCACAGCGGCCCAGTGCCCCAGCAGCTCCTCCGGTCCGGCCACCCGGCAGCGGCCTCCCTGCAGAAGATTGTAGGCCCAGTAGGGGGAGGCCGATGGTGTCGCCGCGTGCTCCTGACCCCGGAGTACGCGGCGTGTTCGTTTTCGGCTGGGTCTCCGGTAGAGGGGAGAAAGTTGGAGGCAGGTGAGCTCCCCACCGCCGTCTCCAAAATGCAGTTTGTGCCTCGGTGGAGCTCCGGAAATAGGGCAACTCCGGCACGTAGTGTCGACCGGGGCCTTCCGAAGTGGTGGTAGGGGAGTAGGGCGAGGACCGGGTGCCAGCCGCGGTCAGGTGTTGGGATGAGGGCCGCTCCGCTGTGATGCTCCTCCGCGGTGTTCCCCGCCTGGATGTGCTGGCGGGGGTGCTATGCGGAGGCTTCGCTAGACTCCGTGAGCCGCCATCTTGAATCCAGGCGCGGCGGGGGGAGGGAGTGCGTTCGGTGATCAGCGCCGGCGTCTGGGGGGCCGGAGAGTCCGACCCCTCAAGGAGGATTTGTGTGGGATCGCCTCACACACCGCTGCGTTCTATTCAGGGGGCTGCTAACCCGCTGAAGCCGGAGATAAATGATTCGGAAACGGCGTCTCGGCCGGAGCTCGGCGAATCAGCCTCTGCTCGCCATCGACTCCAGGCCACGCCCCCAACCTCTTCCTCTGTCATACAAATACTCACGTGTTATGTCACAATGTCAAGTCACAATTTGCACTGCCCAGCCCCTGCCACATTCCAAATCATACTCCCACCTCACACCTTTACACTCTACAATTCCTCCTGCAATATACAGTCCTTCATTCTTTTGTGCTGCTTCTGCATCTTGCATCCTTTCTCCAATTCTATCGCACTCTTCCCTCATCCTTTTTCCCAATCTGCAGCTCACTGCCTCTTTCTGGCCAACCGCTTCCTCTCTGCTTTCTGGCTCACTGACCACACGCTCCCTCTACTTTCTGTACCTCTGCTCGCTCTCAGATTTCTGGCCCACCGCATCACTGCTTCCTCTGCTCTCTTGTGCAGCGCTTCCTCCTCTGACCCACTGCTCTCCCTCTGCTTTTTTGCTTATCACTTCACAACTCACCCATCACTCTCCGTCTCTCTCATAGATTTCGACCCCGTTCCTCAAATAATGGGGCATTTAAAAAAAAGAACGGAGGATATGCTATTTTTAGACAACTCATTTTTGGAAATGAGCAGGTCACCTTATTCTCAAAGGTGACCGGCGCATTTCCACAGGCTTGAGCTGTAGCGCAAATTGTGCTCTGGCCAGCTGCCTTGAATGGTGTTCTGGGTTGTTTGACCGAAGTGTAATTATTTGCGGCGGAATTGACCGTAGTCAATTTCACTGCGAATTGATCTGCACTTCAGCCAAACAACCCAAAATGTACATTTCACCACCATCCCACCCTCTCCCCTACTTAACTGCTTGGTCGCTGCCACTTCCCCTGCAAACCTGCGGTGCCAGATCCGTCCCTCTAACGCGGGTCGGATCCGACTCCGCAGGGTCCCTTTTTCGTTATTTTCTTTTTTTTCTGTCCCCACCTCCAATTTTGAGGAAGAAAACACTTCTGCAACCACCCTAGACCAAAAATACTGAACATGGGGAGCGGGTGACACACCTGCAACACATGTTCAGTATTTATAAAAATTGATCGAATAGCACTGGATGAAATAGGTCAAATTGTAACATTCGATAGATTTTTGTCCTCAAAATGGGCAGTACTTTCAATAGAATCGCTCTCCCAACAGTGTTCTGCAAGCTCTCAGCGCCTTTCAAAGGGACAGGCCATCCAGGTGCCTGCCGCTGTAAAATGCGACCCAAAAAATGCATTTTTATCCTGTTTGAGGAACAGAAATGCAAGCGACACAGCAGCGGTTCATACCTTAAAAGAAATGCATGACAGGGTCAGGAAAGACGCTGTCATGCAGTGGCAGCCCCACATCCCGTGTGCGGAGGGTTGCCTACAATTTCTGCACATTTAAAAGTGCATCTTGCTTGGAAATGAGGAATGCCATTTTAAATTGACAGAAACGCCACTTTATTTGATCAAGGAGGTGAAAGGCCATCTGAATTGGCGCGCATATAAAATGTGCCCATTCATGTGTCCCTTGTGGATTGGGCTGCACTTTTTTGGGGCACAAGTGATGAGATGTGCTAGCCCATTTCATTTCTTGTGTAAAAAAAAGTTGAGATCCTGGCACCCCGAGTATTATTTTTGTTTAAATCAGTAATTTTTGCATATTACTTGAAAAAAAAATGTAAAAAAAAAACTTTTTTTTAAAAGTGCTGTTTTTGCACAAAACGGCCGTTTTTGTGGCATTTTGCGCAAAACGGCCGTATTCGCAGCATTTTGCGGGATCGCAAAATCGCTATTTGCTGGAGGGTCTGTCTAAGTATGTTGAAATGCTCTTTTAACCACATTCCCTACACACAGAGTTAAGGTAGGTATGTGCGTACGGCACCAATTGGCCTGAGAAGTCAAACATAAATCCTGGTAGGTGTTGGCGTAAAGCAAACCAGGCTCTTCTACGATGCAAGCTGGAGCTAAATAAAGAAATCTACCTTGAGAACATCCATAAGGGATAAGAATGCAATGGCTCAAAAAGAACTACCATCAATAAAGATAGAACCAGGTGAAGGTACCACAAAGACGTCAAGAATGGCTTTGAAGGGTAATACGTGGGTTCAGTACTTAGAATATTGTAAAACCATGGGAACCAAAAAGAAGGGACCCACGCTAATGTGGATGTGGATGAAAGCAGTCTGTTAGGCAACAGTCCGGCTGAATTGAGTGCAAACTTTGCGCAACTGGCAGGTTTAACATACAACTTGTTAACTTAGGACGTTATAAAATCGTCCTATCGCCCACTGCCATTTTTATTTGATGTCTCGCCCAATTAAGGCTTTTCACCCATTCCTTGAACCGTCAAACTTTGGCCCGGCAATATACAGCTGTCCACATAATGCGGTCAAGCAGGGAAGTCAAAGGCTAGCTCTGGCTATGCAACAAAGTATTTCCGAAAGACTACCCAGCATCACTGTCTGGGTTCCTGCCGGAAAGAGTGCTATTTGGTGTGCCATCATCAAGGAGCTACTATTTGAAACAAAAAATTTCAATTATTGCTAAGATGCTAATAGCAATAATACCCAGCTTCTACTCTCAAAAACTGTTTTTTAATGCTTACGCATTAATCATGCAAAGGTATTTGAAGATGGTCAATAGTGAGCACACGGAATTTGAAGATGATCAATAGTGAGCACACGGAGCAGAACCATGATAGAAATGGTGGCCTAACAGGGCTAGCTAGACATGCCCAGGAAGCTAATCTGTAACTCGGAATCCAGAGTGTGCACATGTAATAATACTCCCTCAGGGGACTCCGCAAGCAATCTCTGCAAGGATGCGGATGGGAATGAAGGCCATCGCTCAAATATTGACCTGGGCCAGAAGGTTACAGTGGGCTAGGCAACATATTTCAGAGTCCTATCTATGGATTGACTGAACTGGGTAAAAGGAGTCCAAACAGTCCTTTCGAAGCCCTTGCCCGCCCCCTCAAATCAGGTCGACTTCACAGCTGCGGCTACTTAAAGTGTGACCTTGGACTCGGAACATGCAAAGCATGTGTACTGTAGGCTTCTTCCTGAAGCACGGCAAGCTGAGCTGCATATGCCAGGGTAGATGGAATGCCCTCGTAAAGGCAGCCTTGCGGCACAGGGTCGCATTCATTCATGGATAAGCCTTCCCCTCGGCAGCACGAAGGACGGGTCCAAATGGTTTCCCAAACATGTATCTGCTGCTGCCTAATGAGCTGCCGGATTGAGCCAACACCTTGGGGGGATGACAGATGGCGCTCAACGCCCCAGCTAATGTCCTGGAAGCCCTCCGATGGGCGCGGTTCTTGGTCTTGGCGTCCTGCACCAGGTCAGGAAAGAAACATTCATAAAGTAGTTTATGCAGTGGTCTTACTCTAGCTTTCCAGTAATGTTTATATCGCAGTGTGGCCAGACGAAAAACGGAAAATGGCTTAAAAAACCAGTCAACAAAATTAATGTAGGTCTTCAAGAACGGCCTGAGAGGGCTGGGAGGCATTTGTTGATACCCTAAAAACCAAAAAGTACTAGAGGGATTGTCTGATTTGGGAGAGTGTGGTAGCCCCATCCACCACTTTGCAATGTACTGTGTATTGCTAAGCATTTTCCATACACTTTAGCAATGCAGAGTATCTGCAAAGCTTAGGAGCATGGCGATAAGGGTTGTCACACGAAAAACAGAAAATGTTTCCTGAGACCAAGGAGGACGGCAACTGCAGTGGTGTGTCCACACTCCTGACTGGGGTGGCCCAAGCGTGGCACTCACTTTTCGAGGGATGGCATGAAGAACTATTTCTCTCCACTACACATATCTACTTTAATTATTCATATTAGTGTCTTACATTCCTGTGTTTAAAGTCGTTTTATTAACATTACAGTGTCTTACATTTACTATAGGATAATGGGGTGGCCAATCAGATTCCAGGGGTAGCACGTACCACCCCAGCCCACTCTCTAGACACACCTGAGGGGGCAAGACAAAAGGTTGTAGTTCACGATCTTTAGTATTGGTGTGACTTAGTAGTGATTCATAAACCCCTCCACAGCACCACACTAATACTAAATCAGCAGTGACCTCAGTCATAACATGGAAACAGACACAACATCAATGGTGCAGCTCCTTTGCCTCTTTTTAGATAGCATGGGCCGGAGCAGGCTACACTCATCAAGAGGGGTGTGAGCCAGCAAGTAAACTTCCAAAACAATAATAGTACTGTGGTATCAAAATGAAATAAATATCCAATCAAGGTTCACTAAAAACAAAAAAAGACACTTTAATCAAACTAAAACGACACACTAATAAAATCTAACGACCCACCATTGTAATGAAATCCACAGAATTTGCAAACGTTTGGTTGAAAGGGGTGTTATGGGTATGAAGAGAGGGGTTTGCGGGTAATTGTTGTTGCAGCCCTGTTCCAGTTTAAGTGTATTGTAACAGTGTGAGGGGCTTGACCGACCGACCCGGTCATGTGGAGCAGAGATGGGGACGCCTTCCCAGCCGGTGGTAGAAGTTGCAAGCCCCAGTTTCTCAACTCCTCTTGCCCCTCCTCACTCCCAAATCAATCAACCAATACCATGCACCCTCCATTCTGACCAGAGTACTCTTTACTTTCTTTCAGGACTTCCAAGACCAGCATCCACCACCATACCGAATGAGCAATGCAGACTGCAGGAGAGAGTTGCTGAACCACAAACCGAGCCTGACATTAAGGCACCTGTCATCCGAGGGAAGCATTGCTCACCACGGCCAGCATAGGTTAAAGCTGAAGAAGAACCCTAACATCCAGCCGAGAACAGACTGTTCGAATTGCCATGCATCAAAATGGGGCGGGACTAAGAGAGGTTTATCTAGCTTTGCACTACAATGGCCCAAAACGGGGTAAAAGACAGCAGTAAATTAGGTCCCAGAGTCAAGTTGAACGTGGATCCAATGGGGCAAAATACCTGAGGGAGTAGTGTGAGCAGAAGGTGGAAAAATAGGAGTAATAAAGGGAGACAAGCGTAAGGAGACATAAGAGCAGGAAACTGAGTGAAAGGGAGTAAGAGAACGAGAGAGTGCCTGAGGGAATACTGGTACCATTTAAAAACCGCCCTTCAAAACATTTAAAGGATGGTTGCATGGAGAGCTGATTGATGTCTGTGTTGGCTGGGTCAATGAAAACCCTCAAGGAGGAATTACAGGATGTGAAGGGGCAGCTGAGACGGTTGGAACATGAATATGGGAAGAAGAACAATAGAGTACTGCTGGGAATAATTAAAGACATTAGGTTGAAATTTCAGGAACTAGCAGAGAGGGAGGTTTTACATGTGTCTAGACCGGTGCTTGCTCCATGACATGGAGAGGCTAATAGGCCGAGAAGGTCTCTAGCCAGAGTTGTTAGAGTGGAGAGTAACACACTGTCAATAACTGGAATCCTGGCAATCAACTGGGCTATCTACTGAGGAGATAATAAATGCTGCGTTTAAGAACTATTACACAACATTGTACAGAAATGCTGATGTGAGCTTGGAAGTGAGTTTGGAGGGATATCTGCGGGACATAGTCAGTGCGGAACTCCCAGAGGAGATTCGAAAGGCTCTCGACCGGCCTGTTACTGTCAAGAAGGTGGCTGCCGCCATATCATCATTGAAGTCTGGGGAGATGCCAGGAACCGATGTGTTGGGTGTAATGCTTTATAAAGAATTCAAGCTGTCCCCTGTCCCAAGATTGCTCCAAGTGTGGGAAGAATCGTTAGAGCTGGGGGAACTCCTGTAATCCCTGTGGGAAGCCATTATTTCTGTGCTGTTTAAACCCAATAAGCCTTCCAATGAAGTGGTCTCGTACAGGTCATTATCAGTAATAAATGAGAATGCAAAAGTATTTGCCAAGGTGTTGACCACTCGACTCCTGCCATACACGTCACCACTAATTCACCCAGATCATTCGGGATCCATGCCTAGGCCATCACGTCGCCCATCGTGGCACCTGAAACGCTGGACGCCCCTCTCCTACCCGGCACACAGTACAGCTGTACCTCTCCTCTGTCCCCCTCTGTATCCTACCCCCGCTCTATTTCCGTTCTGTTGGAAAGCGCTGGATTATGCATCTGTAATGTACACCTCGCTAAAGCGCTCCGTTGCTTCTCGAATCTAGGTCAGTGCTCAATAAATGCCATAATAAATTGAAGATTGAAGTTACTCACCGTAGTGACTAGAGTACTCATGGTCAAGTTTCCTCCATACTTGTGGGCATCCCCCAACACGGGGACAGTACCGGAACCTTTGGCAGCGAAAAATTGAGCATCCCCTTTAAATTTAGTATAGCGTGCAGAGGCACGGGCTCGGGCCAGTACGCCCCACTAAGGCCCCGCCATCCAGCGCCTCACCTCAGTCCCCTTTGAACACATTGGACACTTAGATATCTGGCTACTCTTAGTACGTTTTAGCCCTTGGCATACTAGCTGGAGAAGGTGGGTGGGACGTATGGAGGAAAGGGGACTATGGACTAGTAGTACTCTAGTCACTACAGTCAGTAACTTCCATTACTCATAGGTCCTGTCCCTTTCCGCCATCCTTATGGGTGATTCCACCGAACAAGAACATAGAGTGGAGCTGGGACAACATGCCTCATATCTAGGATGAAGAGAAAAGGTTCCTCTGAACTGCCTGACCATACTTTGCATCATGCCTGGAGCTGGTGTCCAGTGAGTCGGGCCTACAGAAGGCCTACGGAGTAGCCCAAGTACCGCCTTGCTGATAACATCTCAATAAGCAGGTCTCTGAAATGCGATGGCCGTGGCCTTAGATCTGAACGCATGGGCATGAATCCCCTCAGGAACAAGTTTGCCCATGACTGTGTACGCCTCTGAAATGGCCTGAACCATCCAACTGGCGAATGAAGCCTTGGAATCCCGAGAGCTGGGGGAGGAGCCCCCAAAAGTCACAAACAATGCCTCAGACTTCCTGAAGGATTTCATCCCAGAGAGATAAAATGTGGGAACCCTTTTGAGGTCCAAGGAATGTAGAGTCCTCTCAGCCACCGACTATGGGTTCGGGAAGAACACCGGCAAACAGATCTCTTGATTCAGATTGAACGGAGAGACCACCTTCGGCAAGAGGTTTGGTTGAGTGCGCAACACAACCTTGTCGTCGTGAACCGTGGTGAAGGGCTTGCACAAAGACAATGTTTGCGCGCAGAGGAGAGAGCCAATAACAGAACCATTTTTTGCCTCACTAAGTGGATGCCCACAGAGGCCATCGGCTCAAAAGGTTTGCGCTGCAAAGCTGTAAGAAACACATTGAGGTCCCAGATCGGGTGCGGCCTATGCACAGGAGGAAAAAGGCTAGACAAACCCTTAAATTGGGCCTCAACCATTGGTTGGCTGCCGCATACACATTCTCTGGGAAATTCCAGTAAGCCTCAATGGCGGCCAAATATGTGCGGCAAGTATCCACCTGAATTCCCGAGCGAGCCAGGTGTGCTGAAAAGGCCAGTACGTCATCCAGAGGACAGGTAACAGGGTCCAGACCTTTGTCGCAAGCCCAAAGGCAGAACCTAGTCCATTTGCTCTTATACTGAGACCGACTTACGGAGTTTTTTGACCTGCTGAATGATGTCCCAGTTGTCATCAGAATATTGAGCATGCTGAAGCCGCAGCTGAACAGGAACCAGCCAGTCAGGGCCAGTTTGACAGGGTCTGGATGTTCCACTGCCCCACCCTGCTCTATCAGGAAACCCCTGCTGGGGATCAGAAGATGGACGGGACCCCGAAAGCACAACTGCAGAAGTTCCGAAAACCAGGGTCTCTAAGGCCAGTGGGGGCAACCAGTATGAGGCTGCAGCCCACGGAGGCCTGGAACTTGCGGATGGTCCTTTGAAGCAGAGGGTTGGGCAGGAACGCATAACACCTGCAGCCGTGCCAACAGGTCTGGAAGATATCTCTCAGCGACCCCCGACCACACACTGCCCATGAGGCAAACCGGGGATGCTTGGCATTCAGTGGAGAGGTAAACAAATCCAGGTCTGCAAATCCCCAATGCTGGAACAGGGCCAGCAAGGAGTCATTGTGCAAATCCCACTCGTCGTCGTTGAACCCAAAAGCAACTCAGCTGATCCACTTCTGCATTGCTGTCCCCCGGCAGGTGGACGGCCAAAATCCAAATTCCCATTCCCAGATCGAAAACATCTCCATGCAGAGGAGGGGGTAATGGGTGCCCCACTATTTGTTCATGTAAACATTGTAGTAGAATTGTCTGTCCTGGCCAGAACCGACTTGTCCCTGATGAGGGGGAAAATTGCCAGGCCCACTGCTTCCATTGAATTCCATAGCCCTCTAGAGCAGCTCCCCAGCTTGAAAGAGGAGTCCATCGTCACCACCACAGGTAGGGTGCGGTGGGATGTAGGGGACTCCCACTGCAACATTGCCATCCATTAGCCACCAGTAAAGATTGAGCAGAAGGAGCGGCGGTATAGGGATCCTGTCCAAATGAAACCCTGTCTCCTTATCCCAATTGGATGTCTCTACCTCTCTCAACTGACCAGAACTACGGTTCCCGAGGGTGTTCAACCTATTAGCGCTTTGAGGTCATACCAATGATATATAGAGCGCTATATAAATGCCAAGTAACATAACATGAAGGCATGCTGTACAGTGAGCAAGCAGGAGGCCATCAGGCCCAGAATGTGCTGGAACCACCATGCCGAGGTGGTCGGGTTGGCCAGAAAGTGCTGCACCGTCTTGTGGAGGGACATAAGCCTATACAAGCATAGGAAACATCAGCTGAATGGAAGTGTTCCAACGTACCCCTAGGAAGACCAGTTCCTGAGATGGGCACAACGTCTGTCGGTTGAAGGAAAACTCCAGCTGATGAAGGGTATCAGCCCGTCTCTGGCAGGAGTGCACCACCCCTTCAGGTGACCCCGCCCTCACCAGCCAGTGTCCAAGTAAGGATATAGATGATGGCCCTCAAAGTAGAGAAGGCCAGCCACTGCGTTCCTCAAGGGCAGCACCTTGTACTGAAAATGGTTGTAATGCTTATGGGAAATGCGAGCTAAAATGACATGGCATTGGTGCGCTGCCATCCTGGACACTCATCTCCCATCACCGTAATGAAAGCCTACGCTTTTCATGGGCTCAGCAGAGTAAACGTGCATCCTGGCAGTGAAGGCAAAGCAAGGTCACATAAATATTGTTGCTGAGTGGACTTACTATGGAGAATAATTAGTCAATTGTCTGCTTAAGGACGAGCCAGAGAGGGAGTCAGAACTCTCTGCAAGTGCAGTGATAAGGGGTCCTGGGAAAATGCGAGGAGAGGGAAGCTAGGTTTTTCCACTTCTGGCTGATTTTTTCCACTCTTTGCCCCTTCCAATTGTGATTGCTCTTCGGCCGAGGGCAGTCATAACTGAGAAGGGCAGGGACATGCCCCCATAAAGAGAAGAGGTTTTTCCTCTGTGAAAAGCAGTTGGAACCTGGACCCCTGGGTGATGCAGTCTTGCTGAGAGGGAGAGAGGACGCACCACTCCAGACCCCGTTATTACGCGCAATCTCTTCGCCTACCTGCTTTGGGACTAAGCTGTGTAGTAGCAGCCAAGATGAAGGTGTCTTCTGCAACATTGATAACGGTGATGATCTCTTTTTCTATATTTCTGTATAACTGACTATGTTTATTTTGTGTATGATGTGTCCATACATAAGGAGTGAATAAAGGGCCTATAATGAGATATTACATTTTATTACCATAACTCATGGTCTATGTGTGATTTTTGCCTGTCTGAGTCCAATAAATCGTTTTGCCTGGGGAAGGGTAAGTCTAAAGATCTCGTCATGTGGCCAAGCAGAAGCAAAACAGTGGTCCAACATAATCGTGAACCACAGAAACTTCCGATCCGGTTCATATATGGGTACATGCAGGTATGCATCCATGAGGTGTAGGGAACACATACAGTCCCCTGCACACAGAGAATCGGTTATGTGCACTGGAGTAATCAACTTGAAGCGTTCCAGCAGTAAAGACAGATTTAGAAATGACAGGTCCAGGACTACCCTCAGGCTAGCCTGGATGTTTTTGGGCACCGCAAAAATCTTGGAATAGTAACTGAAAGCCAGGTCTACAAGGGGAACCGGATCTATAGCCTGCATCTCCAAGGTCCTCTTGCAAAAGAGCCGGGGACCCTATCTGGCGGAGAGGAGGAGAGGATGGAGGAGGTATAGGAAGACTGAAGCCCGTGGGGATTAGAGAGGATCCACGGGTTGCTCAAAGAACTCTTCCAGGTGTCCTGGAACAGAGCCAAATGGCGCGCACATGCGAGCTGTGTTCCCCGACCTTGACATCACTGCTTCTTGGCGCCAGAGGGGGGGGGCGAAACCCACGCAACGTCCTCTGCTGCTTCCTCCTGTTGTCGCTGGGCTACCTTTCAGGACTCCATGTAATGCACTCAGAACCCTTTGAAGCTAGAGAAAGCATGGGGCTTTGACTCAGTCATACCCTGGGAATGAGGGAGGATTTCTGGCTTGGCTTTGGCAAGCTGGCCAAGGACTTGGGGGTTTGAGTGGAGGTTTTCTTCTTTGTCAATTAGTCATCGGTGGACAAATGAAAAAGGTCCACGCTCTCAAAAGGCAGATCCAGCATCCACTTCTGGACGTCAGATGAAAATGGTGATGTGCATCTGTGCCGCCCTGCTCATCTCGACTCCAAGGCACAGCCCTTTGTTGGCTGTGTCAGTGTGGGAGACCGAAGACTCATGAGGTCCTATGCAATGGCCCAGACATCCACCAGACCGGCCTTGAAGGAGGCTTGCTTGTCCGAGGGGAGGTTGGGCAGAAATTCTCAGAGCTGTCGCCACAGCTTCTGGTTAGCTGCAGCCAAGAAGGCATCTGCATTGGCTTGTTGCAGATGCAGTCCTGAGATGGAATAACAGCACTTTCCCAAGGGATTAAGGACTTTGTCCTCCTTTGAGAGGCAACTAGAGTTGGCTCCCGTGGAGGAAAACAACAAAGATGATGGTTTAGAAGAACAAGTTACTTACCATGTCTGGTAACATTCTTTCAATGGGATGTTACTCCGACGTATTCCACATCTATGACAGGTAATGTCCACAGCTGTGCTGCTTCACATATTTTTTGGCAGAGGGAGTCCTGCGTCGATGACGTCGATCTGTTGCCCTGAGGGCCTCCGTCGAGGGTCGACGTCACCGGATGTTATATATAGGATGCACGCCGCACGTAGCCTCAGTTATAGTTTTTGCTTGTTCTTCGAGGGGATTGTGTCCTCTGACGTATTCCACATCTATGACAGACTCCCAAAGCCGTACCAACATATGGAGGTGGGAAAAGAATTTACAGTTTAGAATTTTAGAATGCCCAATCAAATTGCAGAATAGAGGACTGCCTCTACCAAAGGCCAAATCCTGCCCATGGATGGAGTCCAGGGATTGGGGTCTCACAAAAGTATGGACAGAGGCCCATGTGGCTGCTTCACAAATATTGCGAATAGGAACGCCCCTCTGCAGAGCAGTGGTGGCAGCCACACCCCTAGTAGAGTGAGCCCGTAAGCCTACAGGAGGGTCCTTTCCCGCCAAACGGTAACACTCAGAGATCGTCAAAATGATCCATCTGGACAAGGTCTGTTTGGAAACAGCCTGACCCAAGCGCCTTTCAGCATAACCAACAAACAGCTGATCATCCACTCTGACCCGGGACATCCGTGAGAGATATAAACTCAAAGCTCTCCTAGGATCCAACCTAGGGAGGAGGATAAAACGCCGGAAGAACCACCTTCTGGCTCAAATGGAATGCCGACACAACCTTCGGAAGAAAAGAAGGCCGCACCCGTAGGACAACCATATCCTTATGGAAAGCAGTAAAGGGTGGCTTGGCGGAACATGCCTGCAACTCACTCACTCTGCATGCAGAAGTAACCGCAACTAAAAACACAGTTTTAAAGGACAACAGTCGCAACGGACAAGAATGTAAGGGCTCAAACGGAGCTCCCATTAGGAACTTTAAGACTAAATTCAAATCCTGGCATCTGGAAAGGCAACAGTGGAAACACATTAGTTAGCCCTTTTAGAAACTGAGAAATCAAAGGGATCTTAAAATAAGAACATTCCTCAGACGAGTGCTTAAATATGGACAGCGCCGCTGGGCAACCCCTAATGGTACCCACTTGCAGTCCCTTGTGGGCTAAAGAAAGCAAAAAAGACAAAACCAAAGGAATGGAACATTGGAAAGGATCCACATTCTGTACCCTGCACCAGTCACAGAACTTTGGCAACGGTACAGGGATTTCATTGCAGGTCTTCTGGCCGAGAGCAACACCTCCATCACGTCTTCGGGGAGGTCCCAATCCTTATACATCAACCTTTCAGATACCAAGCATAAAGGCTGAGAGGTTTGACCTCTGGATGGAGAACCCGACCCCCTTCCTGTGAGAGCAGATCGTCTCAGTAGGGAAGATGGCGTGGAGGGCAGATGGACAAGTCTAGAAGGTCTGGGGACCACGCTCTCCTGGCCCATGCTGGAGCAATGAGGATCATTCGGGAACCGAACATCCGTAATCTCCGCAACACTTGGGGAATGACAGGGACTAAAGGAAACCCGTACAGCAGTGGAAAGGACCACTCAACCACGAACGCGTCCCCTAAGGCTCCAACCCGCAAGCAAAATCTCTCGCACTTCCGGTTGACACTGGTGGCGAAGAGATCCACTTGTGGGGTTCCCCAAAGGGCGAATATCTCCAAAAGAACTTCCTGAGCCAGCTCCCACTCGTGAGAGACCGTGCTCTGCCTGCTAAGAGCGTCTGCCGCCGCTTTTTCGTCTCCAGCCAGATGGACTGCCGAGATCGAAACTTCCTGCTGGATTGCCCAGAACCAGAGCTGCATCGCCTCCCTTCACAACGGGAGCGACCCTGCCCCCCTTTTTTTGTTGAGGTAGTGCATGGCCACTGTATTGTCTTTCATAATCGGCACAGTCTTCCCCTGCACAGATGGCAGAAAAGCCTTCAGAGCTAGCCCGACGGCCCTCAGCTCCAACAGAATGATGTGGAGTCTGCACTCCGACGGAGACCAATGTCCGCTGGCTGTCAACTCGTTGGCATGAGCGCCCCAACCTGTAAGGGATGTGTCCGTCACGATCGTCACGTCCGGCCATGGTTGCCAAAATAGTGCTCGCTTCATCAGATTGCCTTCGTCGGCCCACCATAGAAGATCCTGGGCGACCGAGGTCGGGATCTGAACGGGATCCGACATCCTGCTTGAGAACTGCGACCACTGCATCCTGAGAGCCCACTGCAGGAATCTCATCCGCAGCCTGGCCTCTGGCACCAGGAAAATGCAGGATGCCATGAGGCCGAGCAACCTCAAGAATTCGAACGCCGGAAGACTCTGGGCACGTTGGAACTTCACCATCTGCAGGCGAACACTGCCCCAGGGGTGTGTCGAACACTGCTCCGATGTATTGGAGCCGCTGGGTAGGTGTCAAATGTGACTTCTTTAAATTGAGGGAGAAGCCCAGCCTGTGAAGGGAGTGCAGGTGACGGACAGATGATCCAGGGCTTGCTGGGGAGAGCACGCCCTGTCCAATCAATCGTCCAGGAAGGGGTAGACGTGAATCCTCCCTTTCCTGAGATATGCTGCCACCACCACCATCAGCTTGGTGAAGACCCTCGGAGCGGAGGTCAATCCGAACGGCAGGACCCAAGTGTGAGTCGCCAACCGCGAACCTCAGGTACTTCCTGTGCTTGGGATGAATCAGCACATGAAAGTAAGCATCCTTGAGGTCTAGAGACACCAACAAATGCTAAAGTTGAAGGGCCTGGAGGACTTGAGAAAGAGTTACCATCTTGAAGTTGTCCTTCCTTTGGAGCTTGTTCAACCAACGCAAGTCCATGATGGGTCTCAATCCTGCGTCTTTTTTTGGGATAAAAAAATAAGGGGAATACCATCCCTTGTTCCTCTCCGTTACAGGCACCAGTTCTATGGCGACTTTCTCCAGCAGGGATAAGATTTCCTGCGCTAGGAGCGGATCCGGACGCTTCAAAAGAGAGTATCCCCAGTGGATTGTTGGGAGGCCTTTGCCGGAAGGGAAGACAGTAGCCGCGAGTTATGATCTCCAGAACCCACACATCTGAAGTAATGGCCTGCCATTCTCCAAGATGCTGCGCAAGTCTGTCCCCAACCGGCGAACCATGTGACATGGCCTCATGACTGAGCGGACGCGGCTGTGCCTGAGGGCAAAGAGGCAACTGCCCGAGCGGCTTTGGCACCCCGAGTATCTTGCTTTCCACCTTTGGTACTCCTACGGTGGCCACTTTGGCAGCTGCTCTCGATCTACCAAAGGAAGAGTAGTACCAAAAGGAACCTCTCCTCCTTTGCTGTCCCCTAGGACGGAAAGGCAGAGGTTGATGAACTGCAGCGCTCAAAGACTTCGCTGCAGCTTTGGAGGTCTACAACCTCTCAAGGCTCTCCTCAGCCTTGCTGCCAAACAGATGAACACCATTAAAGGGTATGTTCAGAAGACGGGATTGTACATCAGGAGCAAACCCCGACTTCCGCAACCATGCAAACCTGCGTATCAGGGTGCTCGCAGCCATGGACCGGCTGACACAGTCTGCCGTGTCCAAACCAGACTGAATGGCCTTGCACATGGTATCCTTGCTGTCTTGCACAAGGGCTAGAAAACCATCCCATTCCTCCCTTCCGGGAATATGCTCAGCCGCCAAAGATGCACAGTTCCACAGAGTGTGAGTGAATCTCGCTAAGGCACAGGTAGAGCTGACAGACTTCAATGCCATACCCTCAGCCGAAAATACCTTCTTAGCCCAACCATCAAAGCGCTTATCGTCCCTATCAGGAGGGATGGTAGGGTATGCAGCCTGCTTTGAGGAGGCCGTAGCCGCCTGCACCACCAAACTCTCCGCAGTAGGGTGCATCGATAAGTAGCAGGGGTCACCACTGGATAGGCAGTATTTTTTCGGAAGCGACTTACTAACTGCCGGTAAACTCTCCGGAGCAGTCCAAACCGCCGCCACCCTTCTTTGTAAAGCCATGTGAAACGGCAACACCGGGTCAGTTGGTGGACCTTGATCCAGGATGTCCGTCAAATCATCCTGAGTAAAATCAACAAGTGGTGCAGATCACCCCAAGTATTCAGTCACCCTTGACATAAGACACCGATAGGAGGAACCTGCATGCGCCCCAGGCCAGGACGGCCAAACTCCACCCCCGGAGAGGTGTCAGGCCACTAGCATCATGCAATGACTGACGGAGTTCCTCCATCTGACTATGCCCAGACAAAAGATCATCAGGGACATCAGGAGGCACAACCATTTCCACATCAGACAACTCCTCAACCTCTGAAATATCCTGCAAAGGTTGGAAAAACTCCAATCTAAGAGTAGTAACAGAATAGGGTTCAAAAACAGGCCCCACAGACTTACTGAGAGCCTTCCTAGGAGGTTCCACAGGCCTCCGGGGCACCTTTGGCAAATCCTCCACAAACAGCTTTAAGGGCGCCGAGGGAAACGGCGTTGACGTTGACCGAGGCGCGGACAACTTTGAGGGCGGAGCCCCGAGTGTGTCCCTCGACGGACACAGCGCCGATGGCGTTGACGTCATCTTTGAAGGCTTCACAGGTTCCGACGGTCTTGATGGCATCGAGGACCGGGACCTGGACCTGGCACGGCTATAGCGATCTCCCTTGTCCGAACGGGACCTCGACGGCCCCCGATGATCGCACTGACCGCCTGAGCCCAAAGGCGTGCGAGTGGTGGACAAAGCCTGTTTCTGCCGGCATCTTTCGAAGGCGCGGACGGAACTGTGCCTTGCGACGCGAAAATCCCTAACATCTGCCGGAGGAATAAATGTCATTCGGCCCGCGACGAAGACTTGGTGGGACAAGTCAACCGTCTGGTGGAGTCCTCCTCCAACATTGACGGGGAAGGCGACCGGTGACAGCGCTTCCTAGAATTCCTCGACGAGGTAGAGGAATGGCGGGAACCACTCCTAGACCGAGTCCCCTCCTGGACTTTCGCTGACGCGGAGAGTCACCCCCCGAATCATCAGTCGAAAGCCCAGCAGACTTCGATTTATGGGGCTTAGACACCCTACCTACCTTCAATTTCTTCTTACGTTCCCGCAAGGCCTTAGATGTCGGGGACTGGCACTCCTCGCAGTCGTCGGTGGCATGGCTTTCGCCGAGGCACCAGAGGCAGATGTTGTGCAGGTCTGTGATGGACATCTTCGACCCGCATCCCGACACTTTTTAAAATCCGACTTCGGGGTAGCAGAAGAAGACGCAGACATTGTTATTCGAAGAGAAGAATCGCACGCCGAGATTCCGAAGCAAACACGTTGCGGGAAAAACGGAACCGAGGCCCGTGCATCCTATATATAATATCCGGTGATGTCGACCCTCGATGGAGGCCCTCGAGGGGCAACGGATCGACGTCATCGAGGCAGGATGCCCTCTGCCGAAAAATATTCCTAAGCAGCACAGCTGTGGACATTACCTGTCATATATGTGGAATACGTCGGAGGACACAATCCCCACGAATACGACAGAGGAATGGGGTTGCATGTGGGAGGCACAGAGAATCCCCGTCCGTCAGCATAAACCTGCAGTCTAACTTCTTGTTCATCTGGACGCTGGCCTTGAATTTCCCCCAGGCCTTCTGCGTGACCTGCAGGACATCCTCCTGGAGGGGAATGCCAGACCGGATCGTGATGCGTTTGCCGAGGATCTCTGCTAGCATTCCGTATTCCTGGGGGCTTCCTTGGGAAAAGGGACCCCTCCCACCCCACGATCTCTGCCAGGCCCTGAAGGCGGTCATGAAAGACCTTAAAAGATGCAGAGGGTTCATCATCCTGGGCATCATCGTCATTGTCCCACCCCCACCCGTTTGATAGACAGAGAGGAATCCAAGTCCTGGGACACAGGTGCCGGTGGAGTTCACTCCCCCGCCCCCAGTCCGGAGACACAGACAGGTCCAATGGTTGTTGAGGGGGAGGCGTTGGTGGTACAGGAGGAGGTGGGGGAAGAACAAATGGTGGGGCCCGAGCCGAAGGAGGGACCGGAACCGGGAGCGCAAGAGGAACTGGAGGAGTGCCCAAACGAGGGGGCCGGGGCAGTGCCACCTGCGGGATGACCTTCATAATGTCCTTCAGGAGCTCCTTCATCTGAGGGGAATGCCTGAGGAGGAGGAAGCACTCGAAGAAGTGGTCCTCACAAGCTTCCGGATCCCTAGGGGTCAAGCCCTCCTAGGCACTGGGCCTCCGCTCCTAGTCAAAGCGCCTTGGCGCATGGTGCATGTAGCGGTATGGCTGTGAAGGGTAGATGTAGGGTGAAAGCACTGGTGTGTGCTGAGCAGGATCCAAGAGGACCGCCTGCCTGGCAGGCTCCGCTGTGTGCCGCTCTGCCATTTTGAAGCCTCGCTCCATGCTCTTGGTGGGAGGGCACGAAGGCCCTAAGCCAAGAGAGGCCTCAGACACAAGAGGATACAGCTTGGGTCTTGCACCCGAAGCAAAAGCGTCGACCTCCGAGATCCATCTGGTAGGTGCTGAGCCCTCGGCTGGATGTCGAAACACCCTTATTCACGACCTCAGAGTGAGCTCCTGTAGGCTAGAAGCCTTCGGCACCTGTGCAGGTAGCCGTGCTGGATCTAGCCGAGGACAGACTCTTGGAGGTGGCACTCGACGATCCATTACCCCCTGGTGTAGGAGAATCGGCCGAGCCTGATCGTCCTTCCAAGGACAGCCTGGTAGGGGTCCTGAGCCCTTCAGCATGTGAGCTGGTAGCCTGGAAGGCCTCAGGTCTGTCCCTGGACAGGCCGGAAGAGCCCCCGGACCCTTCAGCATGGCAGCCAGTAGCCTTAGAGGCCTCAGGCTTGCCACAACCTGAATCCAAGGAACCCCAATACATGGGAACCCCGGGGAAGGAGTCGCCATGCTGAACAGAGGGCCAACGTCACGTCTTGACGAGAGGTCCTGGAGATGAAGTCTTTAAGGTGGGGAGGAGGAGTAGTGTGGAAGATCTCCCTCCACCACAACAAACTATTCTTCAATGCCCTATGACCTAGAGCGCTGCAAGCCGTACATGAGTCCCAGCGGTGGTTGGGCCCCAAGCACACAAGACAGAGTGCATGGAGGTCCAAGGCCTGGAAAGAATGATCGCATGAGGCACATCTTGTGAAGCCTCCTGCAGTCGACATGTGCCGGTGGAGGCGAGGCACCGAAGGGAAGTGAAATAAGAATTGGAAAAAATAAACGGTGAGCAAGCATAAAGAAAAAAAAGTCTCTGCGCTGGCTGCCAGATCTGACACTGTCAGTGTGGAAAAAGGGACTGGGGTAAGGCGCCAGTGTTGCGGGTCCTTGGCAGGGCACTCCCACACCCAAAGCAGCATCCCTGCGTGCTATACTGAATTTAAAAGGGAAGCTCAATTTTTTGCTGCCAAAGGTTCCCAATGCCATCCCCATGTTGATGGACGCGCACAAAGATGGAGGAAAGGGGATGGGAGGTATGAGTATAAAAATAAACCCGGATCGATCAACGGCGCAGAACCTGAGGCGTCCGTTTTGCATCATTTCACAAATAACTCCACATGGCAGAGCAGTTGTGGCATCACTGAATGGCAAAAAGGCCTTTGACTCTGTCTTAGAAGTATCTATGTAGAGTTTTACGGCAGTTCTGGTTTGGTCAATACTTCCTTAGCTGTGTCCAGCTGCTATATTGTCTTTGCTCTCACCTTAGAACTGTTATTCATACGGGTGTCCGCATTGCTGGGCCACCTCAAGTGATTTCATTATATGCAGATAACACTATGTTGTACGTCCGTGACCTCAAGACCAATCTCTGGCCCATAATGGACACAGTTCATGAGTTTAAGATACCCAGAGAATAGTGTGCTTAGATCCAAGTCTGAACTGTTTCCCCTTACTGATGCTATGACCCAGCCTGCTGATCTACTGGGGCTCAGGTGGGTCCCTTCTCAGTTTAAATATCCCGTTATAAAGAGCTTCAGAACCCTGCAATGACTCTATGCTGACAATCACGCCCAATATTTACATCAACTCACCACAAAACTGAAGGTGTGGGCTGGACTCCCCTTTCACTATATGGACGGCTCTGATTTATGAAAATGATAGTGCTTCCTATATCACTATATTATTATTGCAATTGCCCTATTTGGCCATGTAGTACTTTTATTACGACATTGAGGTCTTTAGCGTTGAAGTTCCTGTGGGGAACCGGGGTGGCTCGGATCAGTTGGGCAAAACTTGTGCAATCTTATGAGCGGGCTGGGGGCTGGCAGCGACATGACTTGAGTTATATTACCTGGTGCACAATTTGCTGGGCATTGGTTCTCTCCCGAGTCAAGAGTGGTTCATCTGTCGCTAGAGAGATATGTAGCAGAGTTTATGAGTCTGAAAACTGTAATTTTTAGCGATAGGTATGTGGACCTTTGATCCAGTGCACACCAGAGTGAATGCATGGCCAAGGCTTTTCGACAGGTTGTGTTTAACAGTTCTATATAACAGAGGGACCCCACAATGAAATTTTCTAGGCATTCTCCCCTCATACGTCTGTGAAGTGCTGAGATCCTGGGATGCAGAGGGGTAATTGGTACTGGGTGGCATTCCCTGATGGGCGATTTGTGACATTAGTCAACCCCTTCAAGACATTACAATATAACCGCATGAGAGCAGCAATTTGCCGCTTATGGCCTTCATTCCAGCACTAACCGTAATCCCATGCATGTATTGAAGCAGCGATAGTGTCTGAAAGAGATGAAGGGTATTCTGCGACACTGGAAGTCGACAATGGCCCAATCTGCACGGGATGGCAGAGACACCTGGTCTACACCAATAAGAAGGTGGAGACCTATGTAGTCATGGTAACCCCGATCTGCAGGCCTAAAGAAATTTGAAATCCATTGCAGGTATATCTGTCACAGTCAGAACAGTTGGATGGACCTAATCGGTAGGATTCACTGATGGGCAGGGATTGCCAGCCTTTTAAGGGAAATGTTGCATCGAAGCCATGTACAACCTGATGAGGATCTGCACCTACACTTATTTTGTCATGTTGCTATTCATTCATATACTGCCTACGTCGATATTATGTCTGTCTGTTTTTCTGAAAACAATTTTCTTTTAAAAAAAGGTTACCCTCAGAATGTCCCACAGGGATGAAGATAGATTAGGCTTTGGCTTTTAGGCTCTTCCACATTAGAGAGATGATAGTAGGAGTTACCGATTGCTAGCACTCTCTCTGACCTTGGGTGATGGGTACTCCTAGCTTAGAGTTGGTGTTCATGGGAGATTGAGGGTCTAGAGAAAACGGCCAATTAGTTGGATTTTTCTATATTCTAAGAACCTCGACAACAAAGACCATAAAGAGTTATTAATAAAAACTCCTGGACCATATATTGGAATGTTGCATTTCTTAAAGCCATCTGTGAAAGTACATTGTTAAAAAAAGGTATGGAGTGGGGTCTTAATTGGTAAAACCGGGCCAGGGAAAGGGAACCTCTGAGGTATATCTGTGAGGAATTTGACCATCCGCACGCTGGGTGTGCGCTCACCTGGGCTTTTTACATTTTCTTATATTAAATTGAATGAGGGTAGGTCAACCTCTGGAAAATGTGTGGGGCTAATCTGCACACATGTTCCTATGCTCACCGCACAACATACACATAGACCCGTGTAGTTTCGGTGGACACAGCCTACAGGCGCAGTCCTCCCTTTCACATTTAGTTGGAATGTGACACTCAGGAGTACATCAATACATCTCAAAAGGGGGAGGGTAAAACTTTGCCCCTGCCATGGCCCGCCAAACTAAATAAAGACTCCATGGATCCGTCCTATCCTTTGTTGGCCCTGTAGGATGGCGCAGCAATTAAACAATTTGCATACTAATAGAGTATACTTCAAACAGGCCCAAATGGGGACTACCTGCAGAGGCTAACAAAAGATAGGAAACCCCCCCTCCAACAACCTTTGATATGCACTGTGTCAACCTGAAGTCAGCATCCACCCCTCAGTATCAAGGGCAGTGAAGTGTCATGTCTGGTACATGCGTTTGCAGTAGTCATCCCCGCACGGGGACCCCCTTCAGAGGTTAGGAGTATGTGATTTGAAGAAGACAAAGTCTGTTCTCGCCACAACTTCAAGGGAGACCTACCTTTAATCAGGAACCACAGAGAGCCAAATTAATCAGAAAGACCCTTGAATCCAATACAGACAGGAAGATGGGTGGGACTTAGTAGTACATGTTTTCACCCCTTTACCGTTCCTGTTGCAAAGCACTATGGTTATGACCTCACGCATAACAGAAGATTGTTGGTGGGTTAGTTCATTAAGGTAGGTGTAGCCTACACCAATCACTGGAGCCCATTTGGCTTTAAAAGAGGGTTGTGCCCCTCTTTTGGCAGGTCTGAAGACTTTGCAGGTTAACTAGAAGAACTCATTTGAACTCTGCCTGAAGGTACAGTCTGCCTTACAGATTCTTCCAGTGAAGGCAAGGCATCATTTCCAAAGAGGGAAGCAAGATCCCTCCCCTAAACATCTCCCAGGGAACAAAGGAAGATACTGAATACAAAGGTCCCTCCAGCAGCTCCAGAACCGGGACACAGCCAGCACACAGCATGCTCTGCTAGGCTCTGCCCTATGTGGGACGTGCCAGAGATTCTCTGAACCATACCAAGGACAAGCCCTGTGCTTGCAACACTTTCCTCAGCTTTGGACTGACCACCTTAAAGGATGACACAAGCGCAGTGAAGAAGCTATGAGGAGTGCATTAACTAGCATCAACCAGCTTCTGCCTTAAAGGACATTTTCGAGCCAGTCAAGCCCCTCGAGTTGCAATCAACTGAACCACTGACTGTTGTCATGGCGATGCCGCAGTCGCCAACGTTGTCCAAAACGCCTTGATCAGTGCTTCAAATCCGCCAACCAGCAGTGAGACAACGATTCCTGACTCTGAGCCGCTGTGTAGGTCAACCTGCAGCCATCCGTCAAGCCTGGCTTGCTGAACTGCCTATCGCCTGATACCCGCAGCTTTCTCCTAATCTTCAACTGTGTTGCAGGAGCTGCAATGCACCCTGAAACCGACTCGACCCGGTTGAACACCAAGTACTTCTACAAGCACAGGGTACATTGTAGTTCTGTACCCCTGGTCCTTCTCCAAAGGCCTCTAGGGACATTGTATGACCCATTGCTCCCTTTGTGCTGAAAAAAAGTATCCTTCAACTATTGTGATTTATTCCTTCATGAACTACCCTCGTGTCAGTATCCAGAGTGCAACCATTTCCCTTCTTGAAAGGTCTATTTTCTGCATTCCCCGAAAGGGTGGTTTGTATTTTGTAGTGTGCTGGAACTGTCTGTTGTGATAATAAAGTAGATATTTGTATACAACCTTGACTGGACAGTCCCTTTTATCATTGGGTAATAATGTATTTTTGCTCTGATGCAACTAACCAATGATCCACGACCTTGCAGAGAGAAGTCTGCCGTTCCGTCCACGTTACCAAAATTGGACAAGTTGCTTTATAATTTGCTTGTGTTTTCAATATGTTTGGATCCCTTTTGGTGTACTAGAGGTGTTGGGCTGATTGATGATTTAGACACTGATATTCATCCCTGGACCACTCGTGCCCCGAAAGTTGGTAAGTCCCAATACCTTTCATTATTCTGGGGCTTTGACACACAATTCTACTGTATAGAGCGCCTTATAAATGCTCAATGAAATAAAAAATTCTTTAGTAGGCTCGCAGCATTGGGCCTGGCTTCTGGGTGCTTCCTCTGAGGTCGAGTCGGCACCAAGGCAGTCAAGCTGGTTCGACAGAAGCCAGACATTGAACACCTAAACTAGCAACAATTGGCTCGAGACACTAAGGAAGCTTGGGACATACAGCGATGTGCAGATCCTCACGTTTTGACAATCTGAATAGTTCTGCATGTGATTTAACTTCAGCAACAAATTGGCTCGACTGGTTCAGTAACACAATGCAGTTCTGTAGCAGCAATAGGTTCTTGGGTGCCAGCGAACCGGAAGGCGATCGAGTCGGCAGCTCCACACGGTTTGAAAAAGTAGAAAGTCTCAGCGATGTTTCGAAAGGTCTAGAGCGGATGAGCAAACTCAATCTGGTGTAGATCTTGACCCTTTGCAGGCACCGTACACATCAATGCAGAGAGCCAGTCTTAAGCCCTACCCCCAGCTATAGAAAGGAGGAAGAGCCCATCCATGTTGATGTTAGGCCTCTGGAACCACACAGAAGAGCAGCCCTAGCAGGAGCTTCAGATTCTCTCAACTGAGGAGGAAGAGGGCAGTAGGTATTCACCCGAACGTTCTCACAAGGGATTTGGGTTGGTTTAAAGCTCTATGGGCTGCCCTGCCCTGATAAGCTAGTGGAGGGAGTATGTCCAGGTCCACAAGACTGGCCTCAGGTGTAGCACTGCGATTGTCCCATTCCATGTAACAGGGACCAAGGTAAGGTGACCAGGAATACTTGCCAGACCATCCTCGAACCGGCATCAACTGGCTCAAGGTGGTACCCAGCCTCCTGAGACACCACCCTGGCAGTCTCCAAAACCAGGCTGGAGACAATTAGAAAACTAAAACCTGAAACTGGATAAGAGAATCCCAATGATATGAAAGATAGGAGGAGACACTTGTTGGCTAAACAGGCACGTAATGATCTTACGATGAACTAAAACAATATCTGTGTAGTTTAGTGTGACAAAAACAATCACTATACAGAATGGCAAGGCAGCAACAAAGGACACAATACAAAAGACTAGTGAGGGAACTCTATGAATGACAATACACCAAATACTATTTTCTATTTTTCCTATTTATGTACTCAAATATTGATCACTGACAAGGACATTGTATTTTGAATGTGGATGTTTGTTAATGTGGGTAGGTGTGCACTGGATGAGTGTGACACAGGGATAAAGAAGGCAATATTTTAGTAGGATTTTTATATTGCAAAATGGTGAAATAAACATTGCTAAAAATGATTCTCAATCATGGCATCCAGCATGTCGGAGGGCTAGGGAAAGGGCATTTGGATAATGGTTCAAACAGCTTCCTGGTTCCTGGATTGCCCTCCTCGCCCTTTCAAAAGATAGCTGAGATCAACACCACCAAGGTACTGTTTTTGTTGGATAAAATCTTATTTATAGGCTTTTGATAGCATGGAATAATTTAGTAAAACCATATACCCCTAGTTCCCTGAAATCCCAACATCCTGCATAAATAACACCTACACACAGTATAGTGAACTGTCCAAAAAGAACAGCAAAGTAAGATGATGTATCCTGCCTCCTGCAGGCGATACCCTGGGCCAGTGATGTACAAGAGCAGCAACCAGGCTGACCCAGGTAAGTGGAAAAGGAACATGCGTTCTTTGTTTCATAGTACAGCTAAGAAGTAGGAGAGAAGATCACAGGTCTCCACTCTGGTTCCCTGCTCAGCTCCAAGTCCCCAGACAGGAGACTAACATGCCGTACTGGGAGGTGCGGAATGCAATCGGAGAGGGAAGGAGAGGCCAGACAGGAGACTGATGGAAGACCAGCATGTTGCACTGGGAGGTGGGATTGGCCACCAACAGGTCGTACGTCCTCCAGCCTCCACAAACTGAGTGGGCAAGGAATGAGATGCACAAACTGATAGCTTTAGCTGAAACTCCTTCAGCCTCTGTTTATTTTCACCACCCACTTTGAGAATTCCTCTAGCCTCCAATCGGTTTCTCAAGAGAATGTCTAAATCTCTCGAAGCGCAGCATTGAGGTGGCGTGTTTGGCTCAGCATGGATCCAGTTTGCAAGATACTCGAAACTCTTAGTCAGGACCAAAAACACTTCAGTGACGAGTCACCAACTGTATACCATCGAGTTCGTTTTTTGAATGGTAAACAGGCTACCAGATTCAGTTTTCCCTATTTATTGAACATGGACGTGAGGCCAGAAGAAGGCCCAATTAAAGGGATGGGTTAGACAAGAGCAATGCTGCGAGGACAGAGTGCAGTGGAGAGGAGGACTGTGAGCATGCCAAAGTAGATTGTCAGGAGTCAGAAGCACCATCGCAGGTGCAGAATGCAATCAGAGATAAGGAGAAGCCAGACGGGAGACTGATGGAAGACCAGTATGCTGCACTGGGAGGGCCAGACCGCAATCAGAGCTAAGGAGAAGCCAGACAGGAGACTGATGGAAGACTAGCAGGCTGCACTGGGAGGGCCAGACCGCAATCAGAGCTAAGGAGAAGCCAGACAGGAGACTGATGGAAGACTAGCAGGCTGCACTGGGAGGGCCAGACCGCAATCAGAGCTAAGGAGAAGCCAGACAGGAGACTGATGGAAGACTAGCAGGCTGCACTGGGAGGTGCAGAATGCAATCTGTGAGTGAGGGAAGGAGAGGCCAGACAGGAGACTGATGGAAGACCAGCATGCTGCACTGGGAGGTGCAGAACGCAATCTGTGAGTGAGGTAAGGCGAGCCAGATGGGAGACTGATGGAAGACCAGCATGCTACACTGGGAGGTGCAGAATGCAATCTGCGAGGTAACGAGAGGCCAGACAGGAGACTGATGGAAGACCAGCATGCTGCACTGGGAGGTGCAGAATGCAATCAGAGCTAAGGAGAAGCCAGACAGGAGACTGATGGAAGACTAGCAGGCTGCACTGGGAGGGCCAGACCGCAATCAGAGCTAAGGAGAAGCCAGACAGGAGACTGATGGAAGACTAGCAGGCTGCACTGGGAGGGCCAGACCGCAATCAGAGCTAAGGAGAAGCCAGACAGGAGACTGATGGAAGACTAGCAGGCTGCACTGGGAGGGCCAGACCGCAATCAGAGCTAAGGAGAAGCCAGACAGGAGACTGATGGAAGACTAGCAGGCTGCACTGGGAGGTGCAGAATGCAATCT